>NC_072807.1:34298281-34601796 GCF_028583425.1 Eublepharis macularius | reverse complement strand
CAAATCAGAGCTACATGGAGCCAGATACACATAACCAGACAGGTTTTTACAATATTTTTTAATCCACTCTGATTTTCAGGAAAGAAAAGGTCACGGAAAAAGGACACGGAAGTAGGACAGGAGATTGGACGTATAATTCGGGATTGTTGCTGGCATGTAAATTCTTTTTAAATCACATCAATTCCAGGAAGTAAAAAGAGAGAATTTTGCCACCCTAGAAAAGCATCTAAAAATTAAATTCTGGTAATGGTCAGAGAGCTAGGCAGAGTTAGGAAGGTACTGATTCCTGAAAAGCAACTCATGGGTCACAATAAAAAACAAATCAATTTAGGTGGTCCCTACGTAGTCCTTAAGAGAAAAGTGTCCACATTAAAAAAAAAATAGAAGTCGTGTTTTTTGCACTCATCTGCTTAATAGATTAACCTTAGCAAACATTTTGGGCCCTGAGCGTGAGAGGTTCTGCCACGAAATAAATCTTTAGCCGCGCTGTGAAGACCTCGCCTTTTGCTTGGGTTCCACCTTTCACCAGGCCTTGTTGGTCTTTTATTCTCAAGGCACTCGGATGTCATCCAGTAATTTAGAGCTAAGCCAGAAGTCTTCAAACCCCTTGACACGGATGCAGCGAGCCACAGGCTGTCCCCGTCCTTCCCTGCAGCTTTATAGCCTGTAAATCTTCTACTTTCTCTCTGATGACAGCAGCTTCAGCGAAGATAGGAAGACAGTGGCTTCCTCTGTCATTTGGAACAGTCTGCTCTCGCAGCCAGTATATGGCTTCGTAGTACAAAGTCTCCAGGCGTTGATGGATGGACCGACAGCTTCAAGGAGGGGCTTTATTTTCTGGACATGGCGTCCTTCCAGGTTGATTTTGGGTATCTGTCTAGTTTTGACTCATTTTTCGTGAAGCCAAAGGATATGGACAGAAACTCTTGTTTTTATTTATTCTCCCCCCTCCCTCTAGCTGGTGCCACACACCACGTTCTGTGTCATCTCAGAGCATCTCCTGAGTGCCTTAGGGAAGAGCCCAGTAAGGGCTAGACGGAGCGGAGGAAGGAACACAGAATGAAATTAGGGGGTGGGGGGGAAAGCCCCTGTACATGAATACTCATGCCTCTCCTGATCCAAGCCTGCATAGAGTGGGGAGTGGGTTCCCACCCAGCCAGCTAAGTACACATCCTATCTCGAGGCCCACCAGACATTTTTGTAGAGACAAAACATTTCCATCAGGCCCACCTGTATAGAATCCAGTGTTGGGACTGGAACAGCCTATATAAACTTGCCCACCCAAATGACCACGTAGTTCAGACCTACGTGCATTGGATTTCCCATGCTAGGGCTGGACTTTGGGGCTAAGCAGGTCGTCCCTCCCCCAAAACAAGCTTTATCTAGAGAGAAAGCCTCCATCTTTATCCCTCTGCTTCCTTCTTCCCGGAATGTGTTACATAGAGGACCCTAAGGTTATTAAGTCCAGAGTCTACAGTTACCTAACTGTGGCTTAGGCTTGTACATAAATGTTACATGGACATTGACTCGGGGATGGGACAGGGATGTCCAGTGGGCAGGATGAGCAGGCTCTGTCCGTCCACTCTACCACAGCTAGCCTTGACCCACAAAGAGTTTGCCCGAACCACACTTAATGTGAAGACAGTCATCTGAATCATTCAGTTTCCAGTAAGCGCACACCAGCAATATTTTTAAATCTTTTTGCAGCGGTTTGCTAAATCTGGTCCCGGGGAACTTTCAGACAACCGTCATCGGATCAACATCCAGTCTAGACTGGACTGGGGAGGGAAGTCCCCGTGGATGGAAAACGTGAACGAGGCCCATGTGCAATCCATTTCACTTGTGAAAGCACTAAGCCACAGAACATTTCACATACTCTGGTACAGCATGGACATATTTAAATAGCTCACGGAGCTCGCTGGACGAATATGAAGTGCAACCGCATTGTATGATAACAGATAACGGTCATGCCAGAAACTAATTCACCCTAATCGCCTCTACAACCCTACTGCTTTTCCCATGGCACTCACACAAGAACTGAGAGCGCAGGACGTCGTTTTTAAGTCAGCTGCCTAGGCGCAAACACATGCTCCCATTAAAACTGGAAAGCCTTGAGGCATCGTTCTTTCTTTTCCATTTCCAAACTTTTTTTTTCTCGCTTGCTGTATATTTTCTTACATCTGTTACTTATATATTCTTTTTTCCCCGCAAACTAGTTTATCTGTTTTAAATGCAGCATTTGTTTATCCTTTTTAAAATTTTGTATTAAGATGGCTATCTAAAGAACATTTAAAAGGTGTCACAGTTTTCTTTTGTCATACTGTCCTAGGGCTCCGATCCGGCATGTAGCATAACTGATAGAAGTCAGTAAGATTCAAGCAGTGTCATTGCATACAGCATTGCAGGTTTTAGAGTGCCACACACGGCTCATGTACTTGGAAGGAGGTTTCATGGAAACTGGATTTTCTTCAAGAGTTTTAACACTGTTCTTCTATAGCAGTGTTCAAAATACGGAGAACTTGTAACCAATCCCTCCTCTCAATTAATTCTATGTACTGCATGGTCATTGTATTTAGGATAGCAGTATCAGAGAAGTAACACTTGGAATTTTAAGATTTAAACAGCTTGTATGTGAACAGGAAGATTATGAAATGTATATTTTAATGTACATTTCATATGTAACCACCTTCCATGTGAATAAAATCAAGGCAGTTGTCCCTTCTGTCTGAAATTTGGCCTGGAGGATATGCTGATTCATTTCTGCACTAACCAGCAGATTCGTTTTGAGCTGTCCGTTGGATTTAAGATTGAATTTAAATCTGACTTTCAATCATCCGCTCTCGTAATGACATTTAAGCATTCAAGGCTAGCCTTGAAATGAAAATTACAATGAATTGTTCTTACAGGAAAACTTGAAGGTATACTTACTTCCATTCGGGGGAATAAGTTGTGTTCAGTGATCCTTTTAAAACTTGAAAATATGGTTTTACTGTAGGACAGCTGATATCAGTGATAAATACTAGAAGAAAACTACTTCCCCCCCTTTTTTTTTCCCTGAAAGATCCCTTACTAATGGTAGAGGAAGAAAAATGAGACAGCGTTTGACCGGAGTGATGACATCTCCTTCTGATTAAATGCTTACAGTCTGGGATTTGTTTATAGAGTATCAAAGAAATAATGCAGCTCTGACTTAAGAGAGAGCAAAAGAGAGATGGACACTCGCTGTTCTTATCTATCAAGACGAGAACGAGTTCTTTTATGTAGTTATAAATAACCTCCCGTAAACCCAAGCATTTTAAGCATATAGCGGAATATTGTACCATTCGCAATAATATATTGCCGAAGTTCTGTTCCCGCTTGTTTAAAACTGATAACTACATTACACCAAGCTGAATTTGTAGAGTAAATGGAAGGGCGCTAACCGAAGTCCGTCCACAGCGGAGTTCTACCGGCTGATCACGTTTCGGTTTGTTTGGCAGAATTGGAGAATGGCAGCATTTGGCCTTTTAGACCCATTCGCGTTTTAGCCCAAGCGTTCCTAAAAGAGTTGCATCTCTATAGGGAATAAATAGTCGCAGAAAGTCAAAGAGAATGGAGTTTCCACACATCGCTTAACGCAGAATTCGGTTTTTTGCTAGCAATAAGACTTGGCTGTAGTAGGTAGCTTGGCCCTCCAGGAATAAGTAGCATATTTCACGTTGAATATCTGTGGGAGGACCCAAACAGTCTTAACATTCTCACGTACGGTTAGAGACGCACGTTTAAATTTCTAGTATAAAAGTGTTCCATGTTTCTCATAGGGCTTTTGCTGTACAATATGAGAGGGAGAGGATTCATCCATACAAACAGTTGTGTGGCTAAAATGTCATTTGGAATATTTAGATTGTTGTTGGTAGGTTCTGCATGTTGTTAAACGTTACACTCTTGTAGCAATTTGCCTTCTGGATATTCCTTTCCAGATTGTAGTAATTTGCCTTGTGGGTATCCCTTTCCAGACAGGAAAATCCCTGATGTGAACAAATATTTAGTTTATTTAGGAAATTTACAGTCACACAATATCCATGCTGCTCTAGTCTTATATTGGATTAGATTATATAAATAAATTCCGGTTCTTTTATCAAAGCTGCCTTTGAACTTTATCAAACCTTTACAATTTGGTTTCAAATCAACTATTCTGCTTTTTTTTTTAAGTCCATCTCCAATCAAATGACCATCAAAAGAAAACAAACTTGTGGATAGAAATGACAGTCACCCTGTATTTGCAATGGAGACCGCCAATAATTACCTGTCGTTCAGACTCATAATTTTCCACTTTTCTGGCTTCTTGAACTGCCTGCCCATGATCTTAGAATATTTTTTTTCTGAATATACAGTTTCACATCTATTCCATAGTAACGGTAGATTAAATTAACCTCTTTGTACTTCTTCTATTCCAGTCTGTTACTGCTGCCAACAGATGATTTTTTTTAATACAAGTAATTCCTCTGACTTTTGACAGATTTTTTAACAGTTATTTATCTGTGAGGCTGCTATGAAAGCTCTGTAGTGGACATAGTGCCCCATAAGGACATAAAATAAATGTATACCTCCTAAAGGAATCAGAACAGGTTCTCTTAAGTGTGAGCTGATTTACTATAACTGTAATTAATATATATTCGCAGTATCACACATATATATCACAACACTTGCATATACACACACAGACACACACATATTTTTTTTCTCGCTATGTAGCTATCAAGAGTGACTCTCACAAATATCAAGCTGCTCTCTTGGCGTCCCCAAAGACCAATTCTACAAAAACACCAAAATTGTACATTAAAGGAACTCTGGATAATGGATTATTGCTGCAAATGTTACTCGCAAAGATGAATGTGATTTTTTTTTTATTAATGGACCATAGTGGGTGGGAGGGAATCGTCTGGAGAGTTCTTTGATAGATGGGGAAACAACTTGTCTAATTAAGATCAAATGCTCTTTGCAAATGGACTGTTTTGACCAGCCTTGAAAATCTTGTTTACCCTTCAGTGACATGTAGCACAGCACCAGATTCTCGCAAAGGCCATTTTAAAGTGGGATTTAGCAGATTTATTTTAAGCAGGCGATCATTGAGGATAGCGGCGAACATGTTTAGCTGCTGCTCCAACGTTCTCAGGCCAGTGGATTCATGCTAGAATATTTTGCACTGTTGCCACTGGCTGCTTTTTTGAGATGTGTTCTAGAAATAATTTCAGCTGCACAACAAATTGGGATTACATCAAACCAGGAAGTTTTTGATCTTGGTGTGATGCTGGAAAATATTAAACAAGCTCATGTTTGTCACAAACTCCTTTTTGTTCATAATGTCTGAATGCATCTTTTGAGTGTATGTCTAATGGGCTAGTAACCTAACTTAAGATGGAGTCAGGTGATAGGGGCAAGTTTTTTCAGAGATGTTTGAAAGTGGAATAAAAGAGAGCCACTTTGGTGTAGCAGTTAAAAGCGGCAGGACTGTAATCTGGAGAGCCAGGTTTGATTCCCCGCTCCTCCACTTGAAGCTAGCTGGGTGACCTTGGGTCAGTCACAGCTCTCTCAGAGCTCTAATCTGGAGAGCCAGGACTAATCTGGAGAGGCAGGACTCTAATCTGGAGAGCCAGGTTTGATTCCCCGCTCCTCCACTTGAAGCCAGCTGGGTGACCTTGGGTCAGTCACAGCTCTCTCAGAGCTCTCTCAGCCCCACCCAATTCACAGGGTGATTGTTGTGGGGACAATAATAGCATACTTTGTAAACCACTCTGAGTGGGTGTTAAATTGTCCTGAAGGGCAGTATATAAATCGAATGTTGTTGTTGTGTTTTTACCTACTCAAATTACTTCCTCCTAAATTTTCTGTAAAATGCTTTTTTAGGGATTTTTCACCATTTCCAAAACCTGCCGGACCTTTATGTGTGTCTCCTGGCACCCACTTTCTTTCCCAAAACCTTGAATTAATCTTAGTTTTCCTCAGCCTCACTTGAACAGAAGATGCTTCAGAAGAGCCCAGGAGCTCATCATCTTGCATCTGAAAGGGAGCTCCCATTCAGCAACACTGTCTGCATTGTAGGAGGATGCTTGGCTTGCAACCTCAGGTTTTGTGATTACAGCAGTCCCCTGTGGCAGCCATTTTGTGATTGGTCTCACCAACCTGTGACAGCCATTTTGTGGTGGTCCCCTCTACCCATTCTCAAAATTCCAAAAGTGCTCGACAAGATTGTGGACCACTGAACTAAGCATTTTACAAAGATCATTGTTATAAATAGGCCCCTCTTCACAAGGTTGCCTTCAAAAGGATTAGACACAGTGGGGCGAAGAATGAAGGAGGAGGGGAAAGATCATTCTGGAAAGGTCTGGGGAAACCAGATCGTTTTTCTTTTTTAAAACTTTGCGGGAGACATTTGGATGTCGTGGGAGAGCATTCCAATGATAGGAAGCAGCCAAAATGAAATGGCAGAGGTGGAAAATGGAAACAGAGTTTCGGGGCTTTGAAAAGAGACTTGTGGCAGAGGAACAAAGAGACTGAGAGAGTGCATGAAGAGAAGAGTGCGTTAAGGGTATAATTTGGAATTTTTAGATAACGGTGCTGCTTGCCATATGGAGCTATACAATCCAGTGAGGAGTGAATAGATACATCCGCAAGTATTGTCTAATAAGAGGACATGAGTGATCCAGGAAGAGGAAGAAGAGCTCAAAGGAGAGGAACTCCTTTGGGCAGTGATTGTCAGACTTTTTGAAGGGGGGTTATTTTCTAAATAGACTCTACAGTTTGGGATCCAGTGCCACAGGCCAAAATTAGGCTCTTGTGACATGGCTGTGGGAGACAGTGGATAAATTCTGTGCCCACCGTAGGCTGGCCAACTTCCCACAATTGGTCTTTGTCCCCTACTGCTGCTAAGGCAGCAGGGAAAAAATGAGAGGGGCAAAACATCACCCCATGACACTGCAATGCCACTTCTGCCTACATAACCAGAAGTAACGTCACCGTGTCGTTAGGACATTCTAGGATTTATACAAAACTCTGTGGTTTTTGCCATTCAGTTTCAAGTGAATCCTAGATTGACTCATGATATGGTGACATCTCTTCTGGTTAGTTGCTGCAGGGCACCTTGGCTGGAAACCCTATCCCATTGCCTCCCAGACTGCCGGTGGCTCAAACTGAGTCAAGTTCTTGGCTCTAAATGACATAGCAGGAAGAGAATGGGCAGCTCTTCCTTCTCTTTTCCCACTGCCAAAGGGCCTGGAGCCTTCTGTCCCAGCTCAGAAGTTTGAGCCTCATGACCCACCTGTGACTGTGAGCATGTCACAACCCACTAGAGGATCACAACCCCACTGCTTTAGGGTTTCTCTAATATATGGGGCAATACCAAACCCAGTGATTCCCAAGCTTAGAGATACTTTCTGGAAAGGTTATCGTGTGAGAGAAGCAACTAGATATGAAATTGTTAGAACGTGGCGACTCACTGGAAATAGGAACACCCCAGACAAGATCAGGATTTCTGCATAATTCCTTAGGTGTACAGAAAAAGTTTAAAGGGGGGGGGAGAGATGAGGCCTGAGCATGCTAATTGCCCTTGGAAAGTTGAGAGCAGCTGGGAATCGGTTAACTAGGGGAGGAGAGAGGGACATTTGAGTCATGGGTCGGGGGAATTGACTTACTATTCTTTGAGCAATTTCTCCCAAATTTTAGTATACCTAAATAAAACTAAGATATGCCTTCTAAGTTTGGTTATGTGCTATTTCTTAGGCCGCCTTCAGCAAAACTCTTGAACCTTCTTAGCTGGTCTTTTGATAAATTGTTAGACTGCCCAGTCCCCTGTAATACCACCTTCACCTTGATGCAACTAAACTAATCTCTGTCACTTGTGGTGAAATGAGGCAAAGGCAGTGGTTGTTCCTATCCTCTTTCAATAGACCCCCAAGGCACAGCAGCTGATTCATACTGTGTCCTCTTTAGCTGAAGTTAAGCAAGCCCTTAACAAGTAACCATCAGAGATAGATACAATAATTGTGCGTGTGTAAGGTGCTGTCAAGTCTCAGCCAACTTATGGCAAACCTATAGGGATTTCAAGGCAAGAGATGAACAAAGACGGTTTGCCATTGTCTGGACTGTCTTGGTGATCTCCCACTCAACCAGGGGTGACTCTGCTTAGCTTCTGAGATCTGATGCAATCAGGCTAACCTGGGTCATCCCGGTCAGGGCAACAAAATAATTACAAGTGCCATTTTGGAGGAAGAGAGAGTGCGGATTTTCTTCCTTTCTAACTTGTCTGAGCCCTTGCCAGCAAAGAGGAGGACTGGTAGTACCTGCCCAAAAAAGCCATAAATGAATGTCATGTTGAGATGGCATTTCTATGCCGTAAACAATGAGCAAGAGCATGGTGCGTTCGAATCACATGCAGCTTTCCCTTGCACTCCCTAACTTGGAATGTAAATGTTTCATTGTTCTTCCTTGTTATTCGTGATGGAGATATCTGGTCCTGTTGTAGCCCTATGGGACATGAGGATTTTAATAGCCGTGTTGGGTAAGTGAACTCCAGTCACTGGACTGGAATCTCATGAGGGATAAGTGCCAGGTCCTCCTCTTTTTTTGCCAGATCTATGAGAGTCAGCATGTCTGAAACCCTAAGAAACAATGGTGTCAGAGTAGACCAGCTTTAAATATGAGAAAGGGGAAGATAAGATACGAATTCTGGTTCCCTATGGATTTGTTTTAGGAAGATGCTACAGTTAGCAAGCATTGGATTTGACAGAACACATAGTGGAGTTCGTGGGAAATTTGTGTAAAATTAAGGACTCTGGAAACCGCTTTGATTGTAGGATTTTCTCATACAACACAGAACGTAGTCTTTATTAGTCAGAGGCCGTCACTATCCCCGGGCCAATTCAAACTTACAAATAATACATTTTCTGCTGTGTTCTAGGTCTGAAGGCTGTTAGATCCTATTTTTAATCATTCAGGGCAGTTGATCTCTCCCCCTCAAAACCCTCCCCAAAATACATATGATCACAGAAATTGCAGCTAAATTATGAATTTTAAAAAATAAAGTTGGTAACCTTGATCCCAATATAGTTTCGGGGGAGTATCCTTAATACCTTAGTGACAGTCTTTGCTCTTTTGACATCTTTGAGGAAACAATGCAGAGCCTGGCTTGCTTGGTATACGGTCGCATATTTGGTTGTCTTTAAAATTCCATTTGGATTTAAGAGAATTAAGGGGTTCCTATCTGCAGTCCCCGGCGGGTTTTCAATTTCATTTTGGCTATTGAACTAAAAAATGTGAACTATTACTTTGTTGATCTTGTTCTTGACCCGAACTGCATTATGAACAGAGAATGTGTTCTTAACGAATTGTTAAAAGTTCTTTGAAAACTTGTAAATCCCTGTAATTTATGTTCCTGTAGTCTTGGCCGCTTCTTTGTGTCCTTCTGGTTTTAATTTGAGCGCAGTCTTGTCGGGGTGTGTGTACCTGTAAAATGCCAGGGTTTTTTCCCCCAAGTACCATTTGCAATACTGACCTTTTTAGGTTTTGTACCGTGTTCCAAAACTTCTAGGGGCTTCCTCCAATGCAGTGAAGCCAAATTGGGTCAAGTAGCTCTTTTATGTTTTTGCTGTCAAATCAAGTATCATTGGAGCAGATCTGATTTTAACAATCTCACCATAGATCATCCTGTCTTTTGTGGATCAAGTAAGTAACTTAAGAGAGTTGCTCTGGCTTGGATGAGGCCCTTAGTGGCGGGACTCCGTCATTTAAGACGCACACAGTTATGAACCCAGCTTCCCTGACAGCAGTTCCATTTATGTAAACAATTCCCCTTTTAAAGTCAGTGGCACCGATAGAAATGCAGATAAAAGAGCAGACAGGAGGGGGATCTTTCTGAGTCTCTGCTTGCCCAACTTCTTTGCTATGCTGTGCTCTTTTTCTTTCCAGTTCGGGGTTGATCATTGGCGTTTGCTTTCCAGGACTCCAGTTGTACATGAAGAATGACTTTTTTAGCAAACCCTTCTAGAAGTCTGTCTTCTGCTTTCTGATCCTGCATCTGTAGGTGTTCGAAATCCTCCGTGCTGTATTTCTTTGTCTCTTTTATAATGTAATAGGTACAATCTCCTTTACTATTTTTAACGTAGATATAATAGGTTTTAATAGTCTTTGTGTTGCTGGTGCAATGGTTGTATGGTAGAAGAAATTGTAGTGGTCAACTGTGCTCTTAATTAACAAGCTCAAATCCGTCGACTTTTAAAATTCACAGTAGTGGTTCTCCCCCCTCTCCCATCCAGCTGATTTGGTAGGTGAGTCACCATGGCTCTAATGTCCTTCTGTCTGCATTTTTTTCCAGGTGATTGTCCAGTCCGGTCGCCATCCCACCGTCTTGCAAAAGCTCTGCCAACTGCCCTTCCAGTATTTCAGTGATCCTCGCTTAATCAAAGTACTCTTTCCGACGCTAATAGCGGCTTGCTACAATAACCCGCAGAACAAGATAATTCTGGAGCAAGAGATGAGCTGCATTTTGCTTGCCACATTCATTCAGGTACTTTGTCTCACAAGAAATGATTGCATATTGGTTGCTTAGCCCTTTCTATGCATTGGAAGCTTTAAAAAATGCACTCACTTCAAATCAATCAGGTGATTCTTCTTCCCCTAAGAGACAGCCCCCCCCCACCACCATTTTTTCCTTTAAAAGTAAACCTCTGCAGAGTAATTTAAGTTTATGCTCAATGTTACGATGTTGTATTTTTACTTAAAACCAGTGAGGCATGCTGGCAGAATTTTGAATGACATCAATTTAATATTGGACAGCTTTTGAAAAGTAAATATTAAGGAGTCCACTCCGTAGATGAGTGCAGTTTAATATCACCTGGAACAAAAGGATTAATGTAGCTTAGTATTTGTACAGAAAACAGCACATTTTATGTAACGGGTATTAACCGTAGTGTGACAACCTATTCCAAATATGCTCGAATTCTGAAAATTCAAGTGGAAGTCTTTCCTAATCACTTTCAAATTGCTTTGTGTTAATCTATTTATTATTTAAAACAGTTCAACATGTACCCTCTCCTTTGCCTGCAGAGCATTTACTTTATTTATTTACTCGTTCATTTGTTTGTTTTGCCTGCCGGTATTCTATTTTGTGCAATACCATCATGACAGTACTGTTGTGTTTTGTATATTCACAATGCAATCAAATGTTTCCCTTCGTTTTAAACCCAATGGAGTTCATTCCTCCTCTTGCTCCACATAGCTGGTGGCCCATTTGTATGATCTACCATGTGCTCCTCTTGTGTAACTCTCATCTATTTTGGTGATGCTTCATGGATTGGGCCCACATAAACAGCAATGGAAAAAATACCGTTGTTTTTTTTTCTAATGTGGAGTACTTCAAACAGTGGGGCGTTGAGGTTTAAATATCTTAGCGGTCTCCAGGGGGCCACAGACTTCTTTTCGTTGCTCAGGATATTAAAAATATTCCTTGTCATCATGCAGTGTGCTAACAACTGCAGTATTTTGCCTCTGTAACTTTGTTTTTGTGTATTGGCGGCGGCATTTGCTTGCATAAACAGTTGCTTCGTAGTACTGCTGTCGCTAGCAGCACCGGAAATGCCAAAGCATGCATCCCCAGATCAGTTCCGTGGATGGTGACACTGTCCGGTGGCACAAGGAGTCTTCGCCTGGCACAAGAGGTTCCCCCATAAGTGGAAGTCTCCTTGCGCGTGAAGGAAGACACCACGTCTGTGGGATCCATCCCCAAGCTGCTGGTCCTCAGAGGCAAATGAGTCATTCCCTTTCTTTCCAAAAGCAATCGGCACAGTGGTGTAACATTTCATTGTACAGCATGCTTGGGGGTTTTTTTCACATTTGATTTTACCAGTGCTTGGATTTCTGGTTTGCGTGAACGTATACAGCTTGACAGCCCGAAGACATGTTCATTTCCACTTTTGGAAATTGTTCGGCCATCGGAATTTTTTTTAAAAAATCTAATATAATAATAGTAAACCAACAAACAAGCAGGCCGTACGAGGGGCAGGGTATTCCCCCCCTCCCAATCAGATATCGCAAAATGAGAAACAGATTTGCGTTTGTTCTTACATTTCCACTTGCTATCACAGAGAGACGCAATCTGTGTGCCTCGCGCAGACAAATATCCTATTTGTTTCAGGGAAGGTTCTCCCTCCGTTGAGGGAATGTGAGATACCTGACCCTGGGATTGGAAAATAAATGTGTGCCATATGGGAAATTGGGGAGGGGGGTGTTTTGATAAGAAATCGATGGTGTAGCCCATGTTGGTAGATGTATAAGAACAAAGCAGAAAAACAGGAAGTAAGGATGTGTCTGTTATTACAAATGAAGAAGAGAATCACAGAAGCTGTTTGGGGTGGGCGAGGGCGTTGCCGTGCTATCTTCGCATCCCCCTCTTTCCAAAATCTCGTGTATGGGATGAATTCTAACCCAAATGATCCCAGTAGGGTGCTTCTGGAAGATGACGTCCCAGAGCAGTGCCTCTTTGGGTGATCAGCCACATGATCTTATTCACGGCAGAAAGAATCCGAACCGAAAGCCAGGGAAAGATCTCAAGTAGAATTATGCTGCACACACCCTCCACCTGTGTACCTTGTAGGTCATGAAACCAACCAATCCAGAGTACTGGGCTAGTTTAGGCCCTGTGGGGGAATGCTTAGCTCTCCAGCCTTCACCCGGGGGCTCAGGTTTAAGAACCCAATGCTTGTAATTATTGGTTGTTTGAGAGACTTTGAGCTTCTATTACCACAATCCTTGTTAGCAGTACTAATTAATTGTTGAGTTCAAAAGGAAGTCGAAGGCAAAACTCTGGAGTAAGCCAGGTCTGCAGCCAGGGTACAAAGAGGCTATTATAGGCGTGCGTGAAGGGCTTGCATGCTCTCAACACACTGGCATCTGAGCATTCAGATCTACTTCAAAGGCCCTGCTATGTTCACAAAGGTGAGACAGGCCGTCCCAGGGGTACAAGGCCTTTTCTGTGTTGGCACCATGGCTCCTACGGTGATTACAAAAGGGGAACAAATAATTTCAAACAGTAGTAACAACCAGCAAGTGCAGCTTTGGCTGGCTTATTCAGCAATCCATATCTAGTTTGGATAAAAATGCTGTCAAGATGCTTAAAAACAAGAACCTCCCAGCTCTCTTATGGAGCATGATTCCATGGGCTTTATAAGAGGGGGAAACCCTTCTGGCCTTTGTTAGTGTGGCCAGCCCTTACAGTAAATTGTGCATTGCTGAGAAATGCTTGTGTTTTCAAACACACTGCAGAAATCTTTGCACTCCTTCGATTAGGACAAAACAAAGATTCAGAGAAAGGATTCTTGCTACAGATTGGATGGACGTCATACACAAAATCTACCTGCCTACCTATTATATCAGTTCCACTTCCCTGCAGTACGGCCAGAAGCTTGGGAAAATGCTTCCCAGATGTAAAGAAAAAAGATCTTTTGGCTGCTTCTAAAGCTTGCACAGAACCTCAGGATCTGGATTCACTGTGTTGCAGCCGCAGTCCGGCGTCTCTTTGATTTGTGTAATTCGGTATTTTAAACAATTACTTTGAAACCTTCTCTCTCACAGAAACTGAATGCCACTGGTTTTGTTTCTGTAGGATTTCACGCAAAATTCCAGCCAAGCAGACAAACAGCCTTCTCAACAAAGGGGTGAGTATATTCTTTCAATATATCAAATCACCAGTCGTGTGGGGAAACCGTACCTTGCTTCCAGGAGAACAGACTCCTGGCTGGTTGGTTGGTTGCATCCTGCCCACTGAGAGGAGAAGGAAACAGGTACATCTTGTGGCTCTTCTTGGGACAGAATAAGACTCGGACGAGCTCTTCTTTGTGGATTAAGTCGTAATACAGGAAAAGAGGCCGTTCCGTTCTTATAAACCACATTTCAGTGTTTGATTTTGTCTAGGAAAGGTCTATTCTCGGCAGGATCAGCTTGAGAAAAGAGATTTTAGCTTTGCTCTCTCACCTCCTGGAGAAGAGCAAAGTTCCGCTAGATTTGTAAGAGTTCCTTCATTTAGACGTCACGACTAGCCAGAATTCGTACAAACTGAGAATGGCTAGCGTGGGTGTACTCCTGCTTTGGCCCCTTGAGGCGAGGCCCTCCTGCTCAGCAGAGTAAGACGAGCGGAGCGGCATTCAGACATGACCTTTACGTGCGATTGAGTGAAACCACAGTTTATAAACTGTGATTAAGCACGATGTCTGTGTGCAGTGTAGTACTTAAGAGTGCCAGACTAGCATCTGGGAGGCCCCAAGTTCGAATCCCCACTCTGCCATGGAAGCTTGCTGGGTAACCTTGGGCCAATCACATGCTCTCAGCCTAACCTACCTCACAGGGTTGTTGTAAGGATAAACTGTGGAGGGGGGAAGATGTCAGCTGCTTTCATTCCCCACTGGAGGGAAAGACAGGGACTAAATGAAGTAAGTGGGTTCATAAATAAATGGCTGGATGCCACCTAGGTGTACTTTCAAATCATGCTGTTTTTTTCTCTCGTGAAGGTATTTGTGGTGGGCAGGGGAGGTAACCCCCCCTGTGTCTGGCCATTGCCCTCATGTTCCCAGGGCAAAACTGGCAGTGTGGTAAAGCTTGGTAAACTCTTGTTCCATACAACAACCTTAATGGAGCACAACCAAATGCATTAAAGAATGTGCTAACTTTTGGGGGTTCATTGTCAAACTACTTCCGGCTCTCTTCATTTTCTCTGCCAAACAGAAAAGATCTTCAGCTCCCAAGATTTTCTCGAGCTCTCCAACCGGTTCCCTCAGCAGACTTGGGAAGAAGCTCGGCAGTTTTTCTTAAAGAAAGAAAAAAAATAAGTTTTTTATTTAAACTTTCAAAAAATCTAGCATTTCAAGTGCTACACCAATTTCTTACATTCTTCAAGGAGCTGTTCTAAAAATCCTTTTTATATTCAAAATGCATATATTGTAGATATATATTGATTATATATATATATATAATATAATTTGCACTATTTGTGTTCATAAGAAGTGTACATATTTAAAACTCAGTGTTGTCATTTTGAAAAGTTGTTTTTTGCATTAATATATTTGACGTTACGGTTCCTGGCACCTTAATTCCTTAAGGCATAACATCTCTTGCACTGTAAAATTGCTGATACTCTAAAGCTTGGAGGGTGGGTAAGATTCATAGGAAGTTTCTCCTGCGCAGACTCAGCCAAATGGAACGAGGACAACGCTAGCTTGCGTAGAAGAACTGCCTGGTGGATTGGACCCTGCGTTCCATTCCGTATAAACTGTCAATAAAATAACTTATTCCGTTTGCGTCATGTGCCCCAATACAGTTTGTTATATTTAGAAAGCACAAAGTTGATAAAATGTAAATGAATCTGAACACTAGAATATTTAAGCTTGTTGAGACATGGTTTCCAGTTTACTGTAAATGTTGTGCGTTTTTGCAGGAAAATCTGTACAGTTTACAAGAGTTGTTTTCTTCGACCATCAACTGGTCAGTTTTCACTAAACTTATTAAAAGAAATATTTCAATTGTTGGGGCTGTTTGGTTTTTTCCCCACTATGCTGTTACTAAGCATTCCTCTTCAGGTGCTATAATAATAATAATAATAATAATAATAATAATAATAATAATAATAATAATAATGTTTATTGCTTTTCCGGCCGAAGCCATAAGCCATACAAACACCAACAAAATATGAACTGTACACTTGAACATACCCAATTCACATAGACATAACTCGTCATTATCACTTTAAACTATCTAAACTCATGAAAATCTTGTTTCTTTATCACCGTGGCTAGAAAGGAAGCCACTATAGCAGAGGTTTGATTGTCAGGAAAGTTATCAGACAATAACACTGAGATTGCCCAAGGAAGGAAGGGAAGCTTTTCTTTTAACATAATAGGAATAATAAATCTCTCTCTTTCCTCACTCCACTTAGGGCAAAAAACTATTATATGATCCAAGGTCTCTAACTTTCCTTGTCCACAGTCACAAACTCGTTCAGAATAAGGGAGTCCAGAGAAACGACCAGAAAGCACTTTAGAGGGGAAGGAGTTAAGTCTAGCCAATGTGAAGGCTCTGCGTTGAGCTGGAATCTTTAAAGAATAGCAATAAGATGGAATAGCCTCTGGGGCAGGTGCTATTATAGTGATTCAGCTCAGAACAGCACAAAACGGGAATGAACGCCCTGCGAGCACTTAACTACCCTTCGGAGCAGCCAGGCAAAAACCAACCGTTCTGTAGTCTGTAATAAGGGGGCAGCCTGACCTATCGTCGGGCCTCCGTAAAAACCCCGACCAACTTCCCCACACGGCTACGAGGCTAGGGGAGAGACCCACATCAAACAGCGGATTAGCGTTGCCATTCATGACGGCATCCTGGAAACTATAGATCTGACACATGTCTACAATTCCACAAATCGCACGGAAAAGAACAGGAGACAAACAAGGGTGCTTCCGGGCTCCCGGTTTTCAGACTGTGCAGGGACAGAGTAGCCAGCTTGCATCGGCCTAGAAATATACATGCAGCAAATCGTGGCCGTGTTCAGAGACAGATTCTGCTCCCGATTGCACTTAAAATCTATCTTCTAGCTCACAAGACAGCCACCTAGAGAACATCAGGGTTTGATTCATAAAATTGTCATGTTTGTTCTGACAGCTTAAATTGTTTGTGCCCCGCGTTTAGTCCCCGTAACCATCTTGTGAAGCACAGAAGGCTGGGAGTGAGTGACTGTCCCGAAGTCACTCTGTGGGGCGGGGGGGTCAGTTGCTCCTGAAGGCTTCTTCCGTATTTGCTGTAATTTTTTTTTCCTTTTGCAAGTTTAAACTGCCAGAATTGGTTTATCGAGGAGGAGAAAGGGAACTTTTAGCCCTTTCCTCCCCGGCTATTGTCTTGCTAGAAACCCCCGCTGCTAAACTGTTCTTGCCTCCACTGGGGTGGGGGGGGAGGTACCTGAATGCTTTCCCCAGTGGGGATAAAAAGATCTGGGGGGAGGGGGGGTCGATTTTCCCAATGAGAAAAAAGCAAAGGAGGAAATGTAAATGTCTCCCTCTCTCCCCACACCTCTCTCCAACAAAGCAAAATAAACAGGATAAACCTTAGCACGTAACTGGGCCTGGAACGTCATATCTAAGCTTGGTTTCCTCATGGCTAGTCCAAAACTAACCATTACAACACATTCTTTTCACCTGGGCGGGGAGGGGGAGAAATCAACTCGTATGTATTGCCTGATTTGGGGACTGAAGATACCCATTTATGGCGGCATTTATCTCCAAGTTCGTTATTCATAGAAACGGGGGCCTGATTCACGCAGGCAAAAAAAAATTGTTTCCTTCACCACCTCCACGGTTGCATTTGCAAGTATCGGGTTGCCTGGTGAAATACTCACATGAACCAAAGTGACTGCCACTTCTGGTTATGATATAATCGGTGCATCTTTTCTTGACATTTCTGTGCTGCTGATTCCATGTTAACTCCACACCTTCCTTCCTTCCTTCCTTCCTTCCTTTTTCTTTCTTCCATTAATATTTCTGCATGTGTGAATTGGAGAGTTGAAACAGACTTCACTGAGGTGCCCACCCTCCCTTGCAGAATCCCCCCAAAGGAATCCAACCAACCCCTTAGCTCAGTGTGGCATAGCAGTCGAAGTGTTGGACTAAGACGGGAGACCTCACTCTGCCATGACACCCGTGGATGACATCTGTTCACTCACTGTCCAGGCTACCTCGCAAGGTGGATGTGAAGATGGAATTGAAAAACCACTCATGCCGTCCAGAGTTCCGTGAAGAAAGGACAGGATAAAAACATGAACACTGGATCAGACTTAGAAGACTTGGTGCAATAAAAGTTCTTCTCCCTTCTTCCCGTGCTCTTCCTCACCTGGCTAGGAAATTCTTACTGCAAAGGAAACAAAATGGAAATACCAGTGTTGACTTCAGTATCACACTTCTGTCCTCAACAGTTACCTTATGCCTGTTCTCTTTGAGGCCATTCCTGTAACTCTTGGTTTATTTTCTCACTACCAGGAAATTTTCAGCGGTTTGATTACGCCAAGGCGACAGAATGGGAGTGGAAAAGCCTAGATCAGGGGTCACCAACCTTTTCTTTGATGAGAGCTACTTCTGAGTAATGAAAAATATCCTGAACTACTTCCCCTCCCTCCCCCAACCCAGCATGTAACCAAGTTGTTTTTCCTGTGCTAGAAACAGAACATGGTCTAGGAAAAGCACCCGAAACGAAGCAATCAATTAAGCATCAGAGAGAAAAACTGTATCATATAAAAAGCATTTTTTAAAAAGGTGGTTGTGGATTTTCCAGGCCGTATCACCGTGGTCTTGGCATTGTAGTTCCTGACGTTTCGCCAGCAGCTGTGACTGGCATCTTCAGAGGTGTAGCACCGAAAGACAAAGATCTCTCAGTGTCAAACAGAGCAGCAGTCTACAGGAGGGAGAACATGCAGTCGGGAGGGGAGTGCAGGCGCCAGGGTCTCACCAGGTGCCCCCCCTTCCCCTCCGCTTGGTGTGTGTAAACTTCAATTAAATGGAGACCCAAGCTGTAAGACCAGGACGCCTACATTTCCCATCAAAACTTGAGGGAAGCTGACAAGTGTCCAACCTGTGTCAGGCATCACTTGTAGCTTGGCTCTTAGTTTCCCCTTAACTCTCGCCCTTCCCTTAGGCATCTCAGAAGCGCCACGATGGATCTCCTGAAAAATCTGATCTGGCTGGAGGTTGCTGCATTGTCTGTCCGTCAAATATGACTGGTGGGGATTCATCACTCTTTCTCCGTGAGCAAGAAAGAAGCCAGAATAAACAGACGCAAAGGGCAGTGGAGCTTTAGTGCTATGCATTAGCTGCCCGGCAGGGAGAATCCCGGCTGGTACAGCTCATGTGGGATGGGGAGAGAGAAATGTGGGCAAGAAATGTCTCTCATAGACCGGGTGTTAACTGGATATTGCCTGGCCAGAAGAAGGGATTTAATCTTTTACCGCCCAAAGTTCAGGAGGCTTAGATTTTATTGCTACCACAGCCATGTAAAATGTTAGAGACACAGAAATTAATAAAATAATCCGAGAGGAGTCAGTTCTTGAACCTTCCTGGAAGACACACCTTCTTAACACCTGAGTGAGGAGGGACTGTGCTGCCTCAATGGTGAGTGAAACATACTCTGCACATACTCAGATTCTCCTTCTTTACTAACTCTGGAGGTTCCAAGACCACAAGAGCCAGTGTGGTATAGTGGTTAGAGTGCCCGACCAGAATCTGAGAGACTCCGGTTCGAATCCCAACACTGCCATAGAAGCTTTCTGGGTGACTTTCATCCCATCACACACTCTCAGCCTAACCTACATCACAGGGGTGTTGTTAGGAAAATGATGTAAGCTGTTTTGGGTCTCCCCAGGTGAGAAAGGTGAGATAGATATGAATAAATTCTGCTTCAAGTTGAACCAACGCTCTTAAGGCCGCACTAAAATTGCAACCAGCTTCATTTCCAAAGCAAGCTAAGTAATTTCTATTTCTGTATCCACCAATGATACAGAACACCTTAAACCCCTCACAAATGCTAGGACACCTTAAACCCCTCACAAATGCTCTTTGCTGCCCCTCCCCCAGATGTTGCTGAATCGGAATGGTTTTATATAGTCCTTTAACGGCGATTGTCAAATGTTTCTAAGGTGTTCGGCTGCTGGATTTGTGTGTTGTTCTTTTTAACTGTTTTGATTTTCTATCAGGCAGTGCCTCTATGGCTGCAAAATAAAGAACGCATTCTCCTTCTCAACAAATGTCTTCTGTAAACAGGCTATGACCTGCACTTCTGGAATGCATCCTAGCAGCACCAAACCTCTAGAACAGCCTTCCCCAAGTGGCAGCTTAATTTACAGGTAAAGCTACTCACCTGGGCAGCTTGAACCTGTCCGTGCCATCCCTTGCGATGGCCAAAGTTTCTCCTCCCTTCTGGGGCTTGGGCAATAGGCCTTTCTTAGGGCCAAGCTACAAGTGACGAATGACACTTGAACGGCAAGTGAACAGACTCACGTGTATCCCTCCCTGTTCACTTCACTTGATCACGTAATGATCACGCAAATGGAGCGCGAGTGAACAGGGAGGAATACATGTGAGTCTGTTCAAGTGTCATTCGTCACTTGTAGCTTGGCCCTTAGTTTAAACGCAGCCCCCCCTGTCCCCAGTCCGAAACAGTTTCTTCTGTGCATCAGTGGGCCATTTAAAAGACCCCCCAAAAGGCCACTTCTTGCTTGGGAAATTCCTGGTGATTTAGGAACAAAGTCTGGGTAGGATGAAGTTTGCAGAGTGGAGGGAGCTCAACTTGGATGCGGTGCCACAGAGCCAAGCTACAAGTGATGGATTACACTTGCATGGCAAGTGAACAGACTCATGTGTATTCCTCCCTGTTCACTTGCGCTCCACTTGATCACATAGTGGAGTGCAAGTGAACAGGGAGGAATGCACGTGAGTCTCTTCACTTGCTGTTCAAGTGTCATTCATCACTTGTAGCTTGGCTCTCGTGTATTCCTCCCTGTTCACTTGCGCTCCACTTGATCAAGTGGAGCGAAAGTGAATGGCAACTGAATGGGGGGAATACACATGAGTCTGTTCACTTGCAATGCAAGTGTAATTTGTCACTTGTAGCTTGGCTCACAGAGTCCGCCCTCCAAAGCGGCATGATCCCTGTTGTTTGGAGATCAGTTGTAATTCTGGAAGCAGCGCCAGGCCTGGCCTGGAGAGGGAAGGAACCTCAGCGGGGTTCCTCTGAAGTAGTGATTTTCTCCAGAAATGCTGATCTCCCTTGTTTGAAGATCAGTTGTAATTCTAGAAAATCTCCAGCCACTGCCTGGTGGTCAGCGGGACTGGAGTATACGACTGCAGACAAACAGGGCTCTCCGCCAGGGATTCCTGGTGCTTTCTGCGGCAACCGGCCTGCCCAGCCACCCCGAGCTTTTGGACCCTCCCCCCTCCCCCACTGACCCATTGCTGGGGGGGGGCGCATAGCATAATGCGCTCTGGCTCCCCGCAAGACGCGCTTCTGCAACGGGTTCGCCCAGCTTGAAAGGCACTCTTCCTCCTCCTCCTCCTCAGCGGCACGCGCGCTGCCTTCCACTGATCCTGCACCCGCGCCCTGAACGTGTGAAAGCGCGACGTCCCCCCCGCCCCCGGCCCGGCTCCTTGCGCTCGGAGCGGCCAGGGGCGCCCCCTACCGGGGAAAGCCCAGAGGCGCCCCCCGCTCCCGGGCTGGCTGGGGGAGCCGCCAGGCCCCTTCCCCGGCGGCGAGGACGGAGCCGAGGGGGCCTGGACGGCGGGCGGCCCCTCCTCGCCTCGCTCCCCCGCCGGCAGCCGGATCGCTTGCAGGTGATGCCAGGAGCAGATAAGGCGCCGCCTCCGCCGTCTAGCCGCGAGCAGCCAGCCAGCCCGCCAGCCCCGCTGCTATAGGCAGGCAGGGAGGGAGGGAGGGCGGCCCGGGGCGCCTCCGGGGACCAGCCGCCGGCTCCGCCTCCCTGGGCCCGGGCTCCAAGCGCAAAGGCGGCCAACCCCCCGGGGCGCTTGTGCGCGCAACGCCTGCCTTGGTGGGCAAGACGCGCCGGGGGCTGGATGAGGGTCCCCCTGCGGGCTGGCGGTTGCCAAGTGGCCCCGACGGCTGCTGCGTTGCCAGCTCCAGGCTGGGCATTCCCTGGGGATGTGGAGGCAGAGCCTGGGAAGGGCCGGGAGAACGGCATCCTGCCCTAGAATCCACCCTCCAAAGCAGCCTTTTTCTCCAGGGGAAGTGATCTCTGTGGCTTGGCGGTCGGTTGTAATTCTGGGAGATCTCCAGCCACCACTGGGAGATTGGCAAGCCTTGTTCGGACCCCCCAGGGCTGCCTTCCTGGCATTGGGGGGGAAGGCTGCCTTGGCAAGTGCGAGGGAGAACCCCCTTCCTTTCGAGGGGGGAAAAGCGAAGGGAAGGTTTGCCAACTGAAGCTCCTTCCTGATATGTTGCAGCCAAGGCGAAATAACCAGAGCTTACTCAGCTGTAGGAATGACAGTTTCAGGCGGCAGCACAGACTGGCAGTAGATCAGAATTCAGATCCAGTAGCCCCCCCCCCCCCCCAAAGACCAGCAACATTTTCCAAGGTCAAATTTTCAGGAGTCAAAGCTCACTGCGTCAGCGTTGGATAGAAAATAATAATTAGCACATTGGATGTGTCTCCAAAGCGTTTTAGGGCTGTAACCTTGTTGCATTCCTTACAACAGTCTTTCAAGGTAGGACAATATTAATGGGAACCCGTGAGACTTGTGGGTTCACAGAAGAGGCAAGATTCATAAGACTCAATAGTGCAATTCTAAGAATGCTTTCTTGAAAGTAAGTCCCATTGAATAGACTGGAGTAGGAGTCTGAGTAGACCTGTTCAGGCTGACTCTCTTAGCCACAAAGTTACACCAGCTCCTGTGGTAAATCGGTTGCCTTTTGGCACCTGCTTAAAGTCCACCTTTCTGGGGGAGGCGGGTTGTTGTTATTGAGTGATGCGCTTTCTCTTCCTTTCATATCTCATACCTGAGCGGCAAAATGCTCCAACTCTGGCACTGTCTGGATTCAGGGGTGCCCTTGAGTTAAGAACGGGAGGGGCTGAGTTTATTAAAGCTGCCGTTTGCTTAGCACATGCTTCAAAGACAACAACTGAGAACCATCCATTGGGAAACGAGAACTGTGGTTCTACAGGGCTGCTAACTTTCCCCAAAATAGCAGCTTCCATCTTACATTTTTATCCCACCCTTCTTCTCTGGGTGACGTGCTTCATTCTCCTTTCCCATAACCCTTTTAGATAGGGTGGGCCGAGAAAGAGTAACTGGCTCACAGTCAACCAACAAGCTTCATGGTGGAGCAACGACTCGAACCCAGCTCTCTCCGCCTATTCACTGTACTGCCCTGGCAGACAAGAGACTACTAAAACACCAGTGAAGCAGCCGCCAGGCCTTCTCTGAATTTCCAAAAAATGTGTCCCTTGTGCCTCTCAAAGAGTCCTTGTTGAGCAGGGGAACTGGCACGAGGTTTGATTCAAAGATCAGTTTAGATGTCAGTTGTGTGTACTTGATCCTAAAATTACCACCCCCTATTGCAAAACAGCCCCTCAGAACTCCTCCGCTATGACTCAGCAACTGACCCACCAAGCTGACTCATCAGATCATGCGGTCCGAAACAAAGCTTTCCCCAGATATTTTTATGCGGGAAGTATCTTTCTTATTTTTTTAAAGCAGCTTTAGAAAAGTGGCCATTCTGGTTTGCTGAGCTCCTCCCATCCATACAAATATATATATATTTGTTTTATTATTTGTATATTGATTTTAGTTTTGTTTTTATCAATTTTAACTGTTCACCGCCCAGAGCCCCTGGGATGGGCGGTATATAAATTGAATAAATAAATAAATAAATAAATACATATATAAGCATATTCCGCCTTTAATTGCCTCTGTATCCCATAAACACAAGACCACTAAAGCAGCCTGGCGAAACACTACTGGCTTTAGAAACTATACTTTGGACTCTCCTTTGGAAGAAGTGGGGAAGAGAATGGTTCTGTTTTGTATGTGTGTGTGAGAGAGACAGAGAGGGGTTATGGAGGGTGATAGGATTTAAACGGTGTGTCATTGAAACCTCCCCCCTAGCCTAAGGCTGATTCTGCACACGTTGGATAATGCACTTTCAATGCACTTTATCAATCGTTTGAGGTGGATTTTTTGTTCCGCACTCAAAAAAATCCGTTCCAAATGATCTATAAAGAGGATTGGAAGTGCATTATCCAACGTATGCGGAATCACTCTAGGAAATCAAACCCTGGGCTTAATAATTTAGGGTCACAATTCGAGGAGGCCAACCGAAACACAACTTGTTTCTTTGCATTGGCAGATGCACGGAGCAGATGAGGAGGGAGGAATGGCTACATTTCATAAGACGGGGGTCAGCATGCTGCAATACTCTTCTACCCGCTTTGTTTGAAATCACTCGAGGGCCCTAAAATCTATACTGGCGAAGAAGGACAGCAGACTCAATCTCTCAGGTCCCCAGCATTTTAAGATTAGCTCTCAGTGATACAACTTTAAACAGCGCTGCTCTTTGCAGGTTGGTATTTCTTCACTGGAAGTGGCCTTTGATTTAAACCAGTGGCTCTTATATAGGGTGATCACACACAGCCTGCAAGCTTTAGGACATTGAATTGGCAGACTGAAATAATGGAAGCCGTGGCGGATTCCTTCGTGCATTATCTGACCTGGCAAATTTTAATTGATACGGTGGTAAGATATGCCTGATTGCTTTTTTAGAGGTTATAATAACAGGGAGTAAACAAGAAAGTACTCAATGCTGATCTTTCCTAAAACCAAGCGAGTTTGGGGGTTTATTAAATTGTCAAGTATCGTACTTAAAAATGTGAAGCCACTTCATACTGAATTAGACCCCTGGATTAGCAACATCTGTACTGTCTACTCTAGCTGGCCAGCAGCTTTCTAGGGTCTCGGGCAAGAGACGTCTTTTTCATAACCTGATTGTTTTAACTGAGGATAAACCTGGGGCCTTATCATTATCATTATCATTATCATTATCATTATCATTATCATTATCAATAATAATAATAATAATAATAATAATAATAATAATAAATTTATAGTCCGCCCTCCCCGTGGGCGGGCTCAGGGCAGATTACAACCCACAGATAAAAACACATTGATAAAACGGTACATTAAATAACGATAAAAGCTGGATTTAACAGCATAAAAACAAACTCTGCACTATGTTCTGACTCTGCCCTATGTCCCAGGTTCACTTCACCCTTCTCTGTCAACCACAAGGGAAGAGGGGGGTGGGGACGTGAGCTTGTGCGAGATTAGCCACCGTTCCTACATGGGGCAGATGACCCAATATAGCCCCCCACTAATAGGAGACAGGCGGGAGGCCAATCGGTGGATCTGAGTACTGGCCTCAACCAAATGCCTGGCGGAACATCTCTGTCTTACAGGCCCGCTGGAAGGACACAAGGTCTTGGCGGGCCCGAGTATCCTCCGACAGAGAGTTCCACCAGGGCTGATTCCGCACACGTTGGATAATGCACTTTCAATGCACTGTAGTAATCGTTTAGAAGTGGATTTTTTGTTTCACCCACGAAAAATTAAGTTCCAAATGGTCTCTAAAGAGGATTGGAAGTGCATTATCCAACATGTGCGGAACAACTGCAGGTTGGGGCCAGGACTGAAAACGCATGCAAAGCACATACTCCATCACTAAGCCACAGCCTCTCCCCAGTTTCCTTCACTTTCCCTCAGAAAGGCAGCTACCCTGAGGTTCTGACAATATGCACATTTAATCATTTAATCTAGCTGCCATTTTTATCCCACCCTTCCTATAAAGGGAATTGGGCAAAAGTGGTTCTTGTTCTGCCCTTTTTGTCTCGCAATCACCCCGTGAGAGAAGTTGAGAGCGCCTGGGCCAAGGTCGCCAGCTTCCATGACTGAGGAATGTAGATCTCTCCATTTCTACTCCAACACGGACCATTCCACTGTTCTCACTCCCTCAAAGACAGCTGACTAATTGAATCAGTATTCTTGAATTGGTTCATAACGCCCACTGCCTTAGTCATGCATCCTCCAAATGGACACAGACACAAAGAAATTGCAAGACAATACAGTTTCTCAACAGTGTAGCGAAAAGATGGCCCAAGGTAGTCCAGTGGCTGAAGCCAAACATCCATGTGGCGTGGTAAAAATACAATCATTGCTTTAATAAACAGTTGGGGAGGATTTTTTTCTAACTGCCCAGTAACAGTATGGTCTCACCTAGCTTGGTGGTGGGATTGATTTTGTCCCTGTGAGGTTGTCTGTAAGAATATTAGGGGCAGACGGTTGCAGCAAAGAGCAGTTTACAAAGTATGTCATTATTATCCCCACAACAACAAAAACCCCGTGAGGTGGGTGGGGCTGAGAGAGCTCTGAGAGAGCTGTGACTAGCCTGAGGTCACCCAGCTGCCTTCAAGTGGAGGAGTGGGGAATCAAACCCGGCTCTCCAGATTAGAGTCCTGCGCTCTTAACCACTACACCAAACTGGACGGTATATAAATCAAATGTTGTTGTTGTTGAACAGATCCTATAAGTATACAAAGCATGCATATCTGAGTGGCCCCCAGTGGGGGGTGGAAGCTTATATGGAGCAAGATTCTCTAGTGAGACCCTCACCTAGAAAGACTAACTTATTTCCAAGAGCTGGAAGACACAATAACCTGACTTCCTGAACAGCTCTGGGAAATGGGAGGGACTTGGAGCGAAGAGTTGTGGAACTCATACCTCCATAGACAATTCTGGATAACTGCAGCCCATCATCTCCCAGCCACAGGCTGTATGCGTTCCTCAGGCTAACACAGGGTTCATAGACCAGGCGTTGGGAAGAGGGGTGAAATGTAGGGAACTGATGGGGAATAAGATGCTAGCAGGACCAAGGATAGAGACTAGGAGCTGTTTTGCAAGGGAAAGTTGGAGAGGAAGGGAACAGGCTGTGCAGAGAGAGACAAGGCAGAAGAATGGCTGGGCCGCAAGAAAAGCTGCAGAGAGAGGTCACTGCAAAGGAGTAAGAAAAAAGAGCCCTGCTGGAACAGACCACAGCTCTACTTAGCCTAGCATCCTTTTTTTAGGTATGTCTTTTAAATAACCTTGGCGCTCACCTCAAGTCCAGGAGAGGAAAGGCTTAAGTGGCTTAAATAAATGTATGTGGGGCAGCGGCATAGAGGCCAAAGCCTCCCCTGTTGGTGCCCCCCTGCAACTGGCATTGAAAGGTATACTGCCACTGAACATGGAGGTTCTGTTTAGCCACTGTGATTTATAGTTGCTCATCAACGAATGTCTAATCCTCTTTGCAAGCCATATTTTTCTTTCTTCATCCACTGGCACCTTAAAAACCAACAAGAGTTGTTGATCTGTTCGACTGCAGATCAACACGGCTGCCCAACTGACTGTTTCTTTCTGATTTCATTTATGCCCCACCTTTCTCCCCAAGGGGGACCCCAACGCAGCACACGTCTTTCTCCTACCCTCCATTTATCCTCACAACAACCCTGCGAGGTAGGTTAGAGTTAGTGTGTGTGTGACTAGGTCAAGGTCTTACAGTAAGCTTCTGTGGCAGAGCAAGGATTCGAACATGGGTCTCTCAAATCCTAGTCTGACACTCTAGCCACCAAATCATACTCTAGCAGCTGTCCCCACATCCTTTGTCAGTGAGTTCCAGAGGTTAATTATACATCATGCAGGTTGTCCGTCTTGGTTCTCTGAGGGAAAGTATGCTTAAGTTGGCCAAGGAGTTCAGGCCAAACATGCTGCAAATCATATCCTTCCTATTTAAGATGCCCTTTTAGTTTTTCCATATGACTACCATATTTTGGGGTAGCTCCTCTTGCTAATTCAGACCCTCTAGAGCCGAGCAGTGATGCACACAGAGCGGATGGCTTCTCATCAGGTATTTGTTCTTTTATTAGTAACGTCAAAATATCGATCCCACCATTACCTGCTGCTGCAATAATAAATAACAATAATTTACTTTGGTCTGCAAAGGTTTTAGCTGCCCCTCCTCCATCCATACGATAATTTAACATTGGCAAGAGGGGAGGGGTAGAAACAAAAACACTGGGTCCAACGATCATGCAGATCTGGGGGCAGGAAGAATGCCGGTCCCCCTCCCGAGCCACCAAGCAAAATAAAATGAAAAAGTTCAAGATTTCTCCAGACATCCGGTGGCGAGTGTCAGATGGGATGAAGCCACGTGGTGTTTGGTGGGGGAAAGCGTGGAGGTGGTCGAGATGAACATGACATAGTAGCGAGTCTGAGATGATAGAGCCGGCTCCAGCCAGCCCAAGCGCCGGGTTCATCAAGGAGTCCTCTTCCAAAAGAAAAAGGGGAAATGTATTCTACTGTTACATGATTTACGGCTAATTTTAGCAAAAATCCAGCGTGGAGAAACATGGACTCTTTCAGAAGGCCTCGCCCTGTATTTTTCCACTTGTGGGCTGGAGAAGACGGCAGAGCCCGGAGATGTTTACAGCCAAAAATGGATTAGGGAAGAACAAGGTTTTAAATAAAGATAAATAATTTAAAGAGTCGAGTTCTGTTCGGAGATCAGGTTCTCATGCAAAGGGGGCAGGAGCATGCGCACGTCCATGGGGGGAATGGGTGGCCTCACGTCTCCACCGGGCTAGGAACCATGCTGTTGGGCGTGTCCGGGAGCTGAGAAGACAAGGAGGTCACGTCGCTGCCAGACGAGTTCCCCAAGGAGCCGGATTCTGAAAAGGAGACCTGAAAGGAAGAAAAGGGAAAGTGAGGGCGTCGAAATAAAATTGCTCAGGTGATGCTCCTTTCTCAAGAATCGCCAGTTGTTCGGGGTATGGTGGCCTTATTGCTCCAAATTTCCAAGGATTACAAAGGAGAAATGCTTCATTTCATTGGGCTCAGTGCCTTCAATTTTGACTGTTATAAACAGTCAAAATTGGCAGCATCACCAACCCCTTCTTTGTTGGTGCAAGAAAGAAAGAAAAAAGTAAATCTGTGCTGATGGCCACCATTGCATCTCTTAGCAGTGAATGCCACAGTTTAATTACTCATTGGGTAAAGAAGCATTTTCCAATTTTCTTCTCATAATTCTAAATCCAGTCCCCTGGGGCGGGTATTAGAAACAAAGACATATAGAGCTGGAAGGGACCCAAAGGATCATTTAATTCAATCCCTTTCACAATGGTGGGAATTCTCAGCTGCCTTCCCCTGCTCTATACCCGGAGGAAGGTGGAAAATGTCACAACCACGACCGCCTGGAAAGAGAAATGGGGGGGGAGCAAGCTATAATCACTGCTGCCGTGTCCAGGTAGGCCCTCCCACAGAGTGTGGGGCATTGCTTTCACATGTCCATCCAAGATCCAGGTTATCCAGATCAACTGATGCATGTATGTATTTATTTTATTTACGTCATTTATAGTCTGCCTTTCTCACTGAGACTCAAGGCGGATTACAGAGTATGAGGTTAATACAATCAGTACCAAGTAAGTACATTTCATGTTTATTGTTACGATCCAAGATCAGAAACCAGAATCAAAATCATCAACAGACATATACGTTAAATACATGTCATAAATATATAAAATATACTAAGCATAAAATACACTTCGTAATTAAAATTTGCTAAAGCAAAGCCGTGTTCTTCGGCCTAATTAAGCACAAAATCTGGCTACTTTAAATGAGATATCCTTACAACTATCACCAAGGAGTGAAATATAAAATTGATTTGATCTACCAGGATAATTTTGCATCAGTGGAGTAATGTATACATTCCAGATATTCTGGTAAAACTGACAATATAAGAGGACGTGCTCAATTCTTTCTACCATACCAGAGTGGCATGGACAGAGACATTTCTCGTACAGAATGCGAGCGTATCTCCCATCCAGAAGAGCAGAAGGAAGGACATTAAGTCGAGTGACAGTAAAAACTCTACAGTGTTTGGGGAACTCCAACATATGGAAGTATGAGAATGGAACAAAGTTTTAGTGCAAGAAATGCCTCCTTAAGATCAGCACACCTGCAAGTTTCTCCTGTCCCTGAAGGATTCGGGAATCCTGTAAGCTTTTCTGAGCTTCCCTCCCAGACTAGGCAGGGGGCCAAAGACAGGAGCAATGCAGGACTGGGCTCCATATTTCACAGTGTGATGTATGGGATACATATTTCACCCAGTGGCTTCTGGTAGCGTTAGTAAATGATCATTTAATTATGCAAGCAGTTTCCCACCACACTTCGCCATTATATTAACTAAATATGATACAGGATCCATTTTTGATTATCCTATAATCATTATATTGGAAGGGAGGGGTTGATAGGAACTCCAAAGTGCATACACTGATGATCAGCCATAGTTCATGTTCCATAATGTGGGATGGCTGAGCAGCAGTCTTGATCCCTGACCCAGCGAATAAACACAACCCGCTTTTCAACAAGTTGATTGGTGCTATTCTTTCAGGCCCATCTTCAGTGTTCACGTCCCCAGCTGGACTCTATTTGCCCTGTGTATGATTTTAAGCCAATTCTGATAGCCAAACGGAGAGCTGGGCAAGCTATCAAGCAGGGAGTTTTAGTTGTGTGAACTAGCTTGTCATTGGCCATTTTCACACTACTAACCTGCTTCCGTAACGTTGCGCAACGTTGCGCAAAAAACACAGACGATAGCGTCTTCTCGCGAGAGTTTTGTGCGACATCGCGCAAAACTCTTGCGAGAAGATGCTATCTTCCGTGTTTTTTGCGCAACGTTGCACAACGTTACGGAAGCAGGTTAGTAGTGTGAAAACGGCCATTGCTAATCACTTATTTGCACATATAGCATGGAGCAGAGACTATTGTGAGATGAGTCATGCCTCTGTGAGAATGCATCCAGCAAGGTTTAGGATTGGGATATGCCTCAGTTTTAAAGCCAAGATCTTCAAGATATATTAGAAATCTCTCCCCCAAAAAATCACATCGTATATAGAGGGTAGGAAGATGCAATATAGTATTTTTTCTCCAGAGCTACAAATATTAAATTAACAACCTGATTCTGCGTTCTTCCTAGGGCAAAACATCGACTGCACTCAAAACTTGTCCAGGACGTATCTGCATTCTAATTACAGATTTTCCTTTAGCTTTTCCAATTCCATCCAAAAACAAAACGTACCCATCGTAAGCCAAATCTGTAACATGTAGAAGTATGTTTCCCCCCAACCCACCCTGCCACACATAGTACTTAAGATGCGATGCAAAAGTTACAAATGTTGCTGCTTTTCTTTTAAAAACAACACACACCTGGGCATATCTGAAATATTACAACGATGTTGTTGCCGAAGACGCAATGGTTGGCTTGCCTAGAAAGCACCCTTAGACAGGATTCCTCTACTGTAAAGATGGGAAGGGGTGCTACATCTGTTTATAGTGTTACATTGTTGCAAGCAGCTTACATTGTATTTTTATAGACAGAATTTTAAATTATTTATTTCAAACTTGATCCTCATTTGAGCATGTAAACAAAAAGTTTGCTTCCCAGTAGCATTTTTTAAATAGAGAATGGATGTATTTCATGATGTATTTTCTACAAAACCTGTGATATTAGTATTATTTTTATCCTACCCCTTCCTCCAAGGAGCTCAGTACAATGAGGCGGTGCATAGCCTCCCCCACAATCTTACTAAAATCTTAGGAGGTGTGATAGCTGAGAGATTCGTTACCCCACATTTCAGGACAGAATAGGGATTTTAACCTAGATTTTTCTAATCCTAGTCTGGCACTCTAACCATTACACAAAATTGCCTATATTGCAATTGTAGTAGAAGCCAATTAGATAAATACAGTTATGTAAATATGTAAAGTAAAACCAGGTAGCTTGATTCTGGGTTCACTTGAGCAATTCGTTTTGAATTTGCTGACATTCTCAATTTTACTACCCAATGGGAGGCTGTCAACCATTGCTTGCAAGCAGGGCTTTTTTTCTGGGAAAAGAGGTGGTGGAACTCAGTGGGTTGCTCTCAGAGAAAATGGTCACATGGCCGGTGGCCCCACCCCCTGATCTCCAGACAGAGGGGAGTTTAGATTGCTCTCTGCGCCGCTGAGTGGCACAGAGGGCAATCTAAACTCCCCTCTGTCTGGAGATCGGGGGGGGGGGGCACCGGCCATGTGACCATTTTCAAGCGGTCCGGAACTCCGTTCCACCACGTTCCAGCTGAAAAAAAGTCCTGCTTGCAAGTACATGACTACAGTTTTACTTTGCCATCCTACTGAGCTCAATGTAACTACTCAAAGTAAATAACTTGGGGATCACAGCCGACATGCTCATTTATTGCCTCCTGTGAGCTTGCAGCTATGTAGCATTTTACAACAGTTGTAACAAAAGTGCCTTGAAAATTAAAATAATAATAATAAAAACTGGCACTGAACTTCTCTGCTTCCTTAGAGGAACTTTCCAAAATATCAATAGCTCTTTCAGTAACTGGACAGGTTTAATTATATGGTACAAACTGCCACTTTGGTGTAGTGAGAGCCAGTTTGGTGCAGTGGTTAAGAGCGGTGGGACTCTAATCTGGAGAACTGGGTTTGATTTCCCGCTCCTCCGCTTGAAGCCAGCTGGGTGACCTTGGGTCACTCACAGCTCCCTCAGAGCTCTCTCAGTGCCACCCACCTCACAGGGGGATTGTTGTGGGGATAATAACAACACACTTTGTAAACCACTGAGTGGGTGTTAAGTTGTCCTGAAGGGCAGTATATAAAGCGAATGTTGTTGTTGTTGTTATTACTCACTCCAAATGTTATCTGGATGGTGGGGGCAGGGTGGAAAACTGAAAATGGAGCAATATTTGGAAAGGAGACTGTTGGAATTAAACCTTAAATCAATTCAAGAACAGGGCAAAATCATTTTGTTTACGCACTCAAAACCTGGATCGAATTACACATTGCACGTCAGATGTTTGCAAACTTTTTTAGTGTCCCAACAGACGAACCGTCGGCCTCAAATTTATCTTATTAGCCTTTAAAGGAATGACAAACAACCTTCAGCTTCAGTTCCAACCTGGAACTCAAATTTGTTATCGAGTGCTACAGGCTCGCACTGCCTATTCTTTCTAAACAGATTTCATTACCCCCCACCTCTGCAAAACATAATCAATAGCAGATGCATTAAGCAAAGAACCCAACAGGAAAAACAAACGGGCCTCTTAAGACACCTTAAAGACTGACAAGGTTTCATTCCAGCATATAAACGTTCGTGGACTGCAGCCTGCTTCGTCAGAGGCGTGATTCGCCAGGCCGGTTGGGATCAGCCTGGCCCAATTCCACAGTTTCAAGTCTAAACATTACAATTTTCAACCCCGGTCGATCATTCCAGTTCAGTCTTGTAAGCGAGAGACACAGCAATTAGCCAAGGCAAACACCAGCAATCATTCTTACGTTCGATTAATTTGTTTAACACACGGAGCTGCCACCCCTGGATTCCAGATTTGCATTCGCAAAACACCTTTTCGCATCTCTGCTCATAAGCAATTTCAAGGGATGGCTGAAAAATTTAACCTGGTCCAGCTTTTGGAAATACACCACTGGATATAGAACAATTCCAGAACTATCTCATGGATTTATTCAGAATAGACTAGAAGATTTTTAGCGTGAATCTTCCCTCGTCCCATCATCATTAGGGATTAGTAAAATAATAATGATGATAATAATGATAATAATGAGGATGATAATAATAATAATAATAATAATAATAATAATAATAATAATAATAATAGTTATATGCCATCCTTCAGGACAAAACATCCACCCAGAGCAGTTTACAAAGTGCATTATTATTGTCCTCATAACAATCACCCTGTGAGGTGGGTGGGACTGAGAGAGCTCTAAGAGAGCTGTGACTGACCCCAGGGGAATCAAACCCGGTTCTCCAGATTAGAGTCCTGCCACTCTTAACCACTAATCCAAAACACACAGTCTTATGCATGGAGGAACTGGCCGAGCGAGGTTGAGGGGATGTGAGCCAGACCAAGAGGTTAGAAAGATGGTTAAGAGAACAATAAGGTAAGTCCTGCTAGGCCAAACCAGTGGTCCACCCAGCCAATCATCTTCTGTCCTGCTGCTCTCTCCTGCTATTGGCTCCCAGAAATTAGCTATTCAGAGGTAGGGTGCTTCTGGACATGGATGTTCCATTTACTGACTGAGCTGATAGCTTTATCCCGCTGTGAATTTATCACTTGGTTTTTAAAAGCAAGCGGCTTCTGGGCTGGGTAGGGTGGCAGGACAAGGAAAGGAGGGGGGTGTTCTCCTTGGCCTGAGGGACAGGGGTCCACCACCTTACCAGTTGCTGAAAGGCGGGCTGGTCGAGTTCACTTTGCAAGGCGAAGTCGCTGAGCGCTTTCCAAGGAGGCTGGTAGGTCTGCACCTCCACGGCGTTGCCCTGCACAGCACTGTCATGGCGGATCGGGCTGCCAGCTACCAGGGGTGTCCCAGTTAAGCCCTGCAGGCTCTGTGGGAAGGAATGGGAGAGAAACAGTCAGCAAACCCCGTCCTGCCTCCGTTTTCTTAGCAAACAGATAGAGGAGGCAGTCTGTGATCAAAGATTGGAGCAAGGTGATGCAGAAACCTATGGGGTTTCCTTTCCCCCAAAGGAAGCACCAAATCAAATCAAATACCTTTAATGGCATACAAAGATCTAAGGCAGCACCAGACAGAGTGTCAGTCTAGGATCAAGGAGACCCAGGTTCGAATCTCCAACTCTGTCATGGAAGCTCAGGTTGTGGGTCAGTCGCACCCTCTCAGCTTATCAGGGGAGGAGGAAAGAACAATGTTGGAAGCTCTTTTGGATCCCCCTTGGGAGGAAAAGTGGGATGTTGCATAAAATCAATAAAATATTTAACATCAGATAAAATCACAGACGGGAGCCTGGGACGGGGCCTTCACCTAATCTTGAGAAATCAGGTGATGAATTCCAAGAGTTTGTCCTTTCCACTTGTGACTTTCTAATTCTGGCCTCCCTGTGAAGCTATCTAGCACCAGCTATGATTTTTTTCTTTTAGATCCCGAGTGAAAGCTGCTTTCTTTTATCAAGCTTTAAATGGGATTTAATTTTGATCTGCTAGCAGTCGTTATATAAATGGGGAGGCAGTAAGTTATGAAATGTATTGATTATTTTTATTAATTATTGTATTGATTATTATGTTATTGGTTATTGTACGTTTATTATTATTTATTATTATTATTTACACTGTGTAATCCACCTTGAGTCTCAGTGAGAAGGGCATAATAATAATAATAATAATAATAATAATAATAATAATAATAATAATAATAATAATAAATGTTAACTTTTAATTCTTTTTGCATTGTTTTTCTGATTGGTGTTTACTGGGCCAGGGGGAATAATTCTACACATGATCAGAGGCTCTGCCTTAGAATTATTTGATGTTTTTCTTTTCCTTTTAAAAATTCTGTTGTGAGTCACCTGGGTGACTGCATACAAAAAGACACAGTACACATTTCTTAATTCAGCAGGTAACACCAGCCCTTTCCCCATCTCAGTGGGACAGGAAAGTCCCAGAGTCACATACAGGTGGGGTGGCCTCATCTGTATTTGCTTATTTTCAAACCAAAAGATGCTGTGAGAGGGGGAGATGAAGCAAATGCCGGTCACTGATTGGTGTTTACTGGGCTAGGGGGAATAATTCTACACATGCTCAGAGGCACTGCCTTAGAATTATTTGATGTTTTGCAGCACCTCCAGTGCAAAAACTTTGACGCTAGAGAAAGAGGTGAGGGAAAGAATTCTGCTCCAAAGATTCCAGCAACACTGAGAAGTAAAAACAGCCACAATCTAAAAGGGTGGAGAAGCCATGTTTGAAATCTGCAATTATTTGGTTTAGCTGGGATTCTGGCCTTCTGCAAAATCCACCCCGCTTCTCCTATTCACTAAACAGAAATCTCTATCAATAAAGCAGTTATCCCTCCCTTCTCTAGCACAGTAAATGAATGGAAATTAAATCATGTGATTAATGGAGAAAGCATTTCGCCTTCCAATATGCAGAGGTGACCCTCCACCCAAAGGGGCAATCTTTCCCCCAGAAATTAGGGTTTTTTCCCCCATTCACTTATCTAGTCTTCTTTCAGGGATTTCTATCCACACACACACCCAGCTCAAATAACCTTATTTCCAGACAAAGCCAGCAGAAATAAATCATATCTGTTTTCCTCCAGAGTGGTTTTAAATGTAGGGGAGTTTTTAACTATTGCATTTTAAAACCTCTTGTTTTAAACTCTTATCCTTTGAAAACTAATATTGATGCTGCAGAATGGGGCGGGGAGACGAACAAACGACGATTGTCCTTTGGACGTTACTATATTTGCTCGAGTGTATCTGGGCCCGATCCTCGTAAGCTTTCCCCACTGCAACCGAATTGAAACTGAGAAAGAGGCCGCATGGTGTGTGTTAACAGTAAAGTCTATGCACGTTTACTCGGAAGTAAGTTCTGTTTGCTCCCAGGTAGACATGCCTAGGATTGCAGCCTAGAACACACAAAGGAGAAAAACGAAGATACCAAACGCCTTCGGGCATTCAAATTCGTGCACAATTCTTTGTGTTTCAGTGGCAGAAAGGCTCGCAAAGAACCCAGGGAGAAAACGAAAGCCAGCGGCTGAGAAGTCGAGAAATCCTTTCCTTTCCTTCTGCTCTCGTTACTTTTTTGCGTTCACCTCTCCTGCAAGGGATCTCGTCAATTTCACTCTGTTTCTTCTCAATATTAGTCAATTTCGCTGAGGGTAAACTTTGGAGTTTCTTTGTCATTCCGCAGCAAAAAGATATCGTGGTAACATTTAGGGCGGAATGCGCTCGGAGGCTGAAAATTCTCTTGCCCCAAGTCAGCTCATCTCGATGAACTTTAGGCACAGGACAAATTTTCTAGAGCTTTTATATAGCGCATTTCCCAGAGGTCAAAAGTATCTGGTCACAGTCCTATTTACAACAGCCTTATAAGGTAGGACTCCTGTATTTCCTCCCCAAATTACAAGGATGTGATCAGACGCAGGGAAACAGGAGGGCTTTGCCACCTACGGACTTTGTTTAAATAATTATATTACATCACGATATTTTGAGACACCCCCCTTTTATTTATATTTGAAACAATTTTAGATCGCCTTTCCCTGCGCAGCCCGCTATCCCGTCAGTCAGCAGTTTTCAAGCGTTCTTGAGCACAGACTTTTAAAATCCGTTCCGTTTCTTAATTTTTTAAAAAAGGCAAGGGGATATCTTTTAAGCGACACTGTCCGACTTCTTCTGAATTAATTTTCAATCGAATAAAATGGACAGGAATCTGGGTCAAGAATGGAACGTGTGCCAGCAGAATTGGGGAAGTCTTTCGCAGTCCCCTTGTGCTCCAACAACCACTTCAATATAAACCGAAAATCTCTTAAAACCCATCGAGGTTCCGAATAACCAAATGCCTAATAATTGCTTCCGAATAGGAGCCTGCAAAGGTATCGCTCTGACAGCACACTTTTCTTCCCAAAGTTTTAAGAGCAGCAATGGAGCGGGGAGGGGGACAGAAAGGGGAAAGAGATCCCAAAGATCCGGGAGGGTTTGACCGGGGCGGGTGGCAGGGGGAGGCTAGCTCCGAAGTTAGTCACAGCCCACCCGCAGACTTCTATTGCAAACTGTCGGTCGGTCTGAATGGTTCCAAGTTGCCCTTAACAGCATGCATTGCACTCCCCCCACCTCCACCACCCAGGTGGCTAGGATCTGGGTCCCCTACTCTTGGGAAAGAAGGGAGAGGGCCTTGGGGAGTGTGGGAGAGGAACCCTTTTGTTTCTGAGGCTGCGGAGGCTGCTAAGCAACAATAAATAAAATAAAAAATTTTGTAATCCTCCTGGAGTCTGGGAGAGAAAGGCAGACTACAAAAAAGGTAAAGAGTCCAGTAGCACCTTTAAGACTAACCAACTGTATTGTAGCATAAGCTTTCGAGAACCACAGCTCTCTTGGTCAAATGCAACTATTGTAGCATAAGCTTTCGAGAACCACAACTCTCTTCCTCAGATGCAACAATTGTAGCATAAGCTTTCGAGAACCACAACTCTCTTCCTCAGATGCAACTATTGTAGCATAAGCTTTCGAGAACCACAACTCTCTTCCTCAGATGCAACTATTGTAGCATAAGCTTTCGAGAACCACAACTCTCTTCCTCAGATACAACTATTGTAGCATAAGCTTTCGAGAACCACAGCTCTCTTCCTCAGATGCAACTATTGTCGCATAAGCTTTTGAGAACCACAGCTCTCTTCCTCGGATGCATCTGATGATGCATCTGAGGAAGAGAGCTGTGGTTCTCGAAAGCTCATGCTACAATGAAATTGGTTGGTCTTAAAGGTGCTACTGGAGTCTTTCCTATTTTGCAACTACAGACTAACAGGGCTAACTCCTCTGGATCTACAACAACAACAAAAAGCACTCCGGTAAACATTTGGGGGAGCTCCTTCCTTCCTTCCTTCCCCATTGCCTGCCCACCTCTGGCCGGGGGAGGGTCTGCGGAGGCCAGAAAGGGGAGGGGGTCCCCGTGCCCTGCCCCCGGGGCTGCCCTCACCGCCTTGTCGCTGTGCTGCTGCTGCTGCAGCTGCTTCATGAGGATGGACTTCTTCTTGTCCTTGCAGCGCTTGTTCTGGAACCAGACGCGGATGACCCGCGGGCTGAGGCCCGTCATCTCCACCAGCTGCTCCTTCATCAGCGCGTCCGGCCGCGGGTTGGCCGCGTAGCAGGTGCGCAGCGTGTGGAGCTGCTTCTCGTTCAGTACCGTCCGCACCCGCGTCGTCTTCTCCGCCTGCTTGTGCACGTGGGGACGCAGCGAGGACTGCCGCCCGGGCACCGAGTCTGCGGGGAGAAGGGGGCAGAGGGAGGGGGGTCAAGAGGGGCGCCGCCCGCCTCCGAGGAACCCCCCCCCCAGACCCCGGAGGCGTGAGGGCAGGCCTGGGACTGAGCGGCACTCTGCACATGCTTAGAGGCCCTCTCTTCTGATCGCCCAGGAGCAACAATTGCACCCTGTCACTTTAAAAAAAGATCCCTCCGGGGGTTAAACCTTGCTAGATCAACCCCCCCAAAGGAAGCCCTAAGTACCCCCCCAAGCCTGCTTCAGTCCACAAAGGGGGGTGTCATCTTAAAAACTAGGCAAGCCGTTTTAAACATGACATTAAAAATAATTGATTTCTTTATCGAAGTTGGAGCCTTCGTTTGCAAAATGGGTTGGATTGTAGTGTAGTTGCACTGGCACTATGTAATCCGCCATGGATCTCAGGGGAAAAGGAGGAATAATAATAATAATAATAATAATAATAATAATAATAATAATAATAATAATAATAATTTTTCTACGTCGTTATCAAATCACTTGGAGGCTTTTTAGGAAAAGCAGTATAGAAAGGAAAAATCACTGAGTCGATGCAACGGCTGTCCGATTGGGATCCGGCCTGGCTAAGGGCCTGGGAAGGCTGCAAGGCCCCCCAGCCCCCCCCCCCATATAAGCGGATGAAGGAAGGTCCCAGCCGGTCCCAGCCGGTCTTCAGACGCCCCTTCGGAAAAGGCCCCCAGACCCAGCGCGGTCCCGGAGGGCATTCAGCCGCTTTTAAGAGCTGCGGGAATTCCAAAGGAAGGAGCTCCGATCCTGCCACGCACCGGAGGACTGAGTCCCTCGGGGACGTGAAATGGATTTTAAAAGAACCCGGGGGGAGCCATTCCTTCTCGCTCCTGCCCTGCCCAGCGCATCGCTGCTCACTTCCAGGGGAAGGAGCAGAAGGGAAAGGGGGGGCGGGCTTTTCTAAACTGCCCCCCGGTCCCTCCTTTCGATCCTTTTCGTTTCCCAGCCCTATCCTAAAAGCAGGGCCCAACTGCAGGGCAGAAACGCCGGGAGCAACCAGGGCGCTGCGTGCATAAACGCGCACGGAAATGCACAAATAAATACATGCACAAACCTAAATAAATAAAAAGCCAAATATCGATTCGACTGCACCAAAACAAAACAAGTCCGGGTATCGTAAGAACTAGCAGAAGAATAAAGGCCCTTTATCACCGGGCTCCATAACAGAGAATGGATGTTTGCAGGCCTCTTTGAAAAACTGGGGGGTTAACGGGAGGCGGAACCGAATTGGATGACCCCAGCCCTGCCCCGGCCCAGAACCCCAAAGCGAACGAAATTCGGAGTCGAGGGTGCCCGAGACAGAGCGAACCGGCTCCAAAGCGCCGCTTGGCTGCTCCAAAATTCCCTGGGCAATCCTTTGCAAACGAAATGCCCGGCTCTAGGAGGCCCAAAATATCATCTCGCAGGGTAGATGGAGGTAGAAAGAAAGAAAGAAAGAAAGAAAGAAAGAAAGAAAGAAAGAAAGAAAGAAAGAAAGAAAGAAAGAAAGAAAGAAAGAAAGAAAGAAAGAAAGAAAGAAAGAAAGCTAGCTAGCTTCGGAAGGAACAGTTGCAGAGCCAGGTTGCGTAGGTGGGGAAAAGATTTTCCTGTCTGAGGGGGTGAAACCCCAAACATTCTGGTCCGCTGGCGTTTCTCAAATCAGAAATGCCCGGTGGGAGCTGGCTGCCCTTACGCTGGAAATGAATCGGGTATGAGTGAGTGGGCGAAGCGGGGCAGGATCCTGCCTTTGGCACCCGCGTCCAAAGCGCAGCGAAGAAGAGCCCTCCCGGGTTCCTTCCAATCTGGGATGAACTGGCAGAATTTGGCGCCTGGCAAAGAGGGTGGCCGAGGTGCCCCCTCCTGCCTGCAGCTTCGACTCCCTGCCCCGGGATGCTTTTTCCTCAATCCCGGATCTGCACCGGGCGGTGTGGAGCTGCCTTCCTTTCCTCCCCAGGGAAAGACAGAGGTGCCCCCCCCATATAATGCTTAGTGGGAGCAATTCCAAGCCAGCCTCACTGCGAAGTCAGTCCCGGGGGATGCTGCGGGGCTTGGGCCCAGGGAAGGGCCTTTAGGTGCTGGAAACAGGCCCGGCTGGAGCGTGGAGCATTTCCCCGGCCTTCCAGAGCCCAAAGCTGCCTTTGGGAAGGAGGAGAAGGGAAAGGCGGGCCTCCCCGCCGGAGCAGCTCTGGAGAGCCTCAAAGGCCGGGAGCTCGGGGGAAGGGGCGGGGGAGACAGGCCGGCCGGCCACCTCTGCGGCGGGCTCCAGGCCTCTCCTCCTTCCCACCGGGACCTTCATCACTCTCCCTCTACGCGTACCCGGGGCCCTTTCCGGGATCCTCTCCCCCAAACAGACAGACATCCACTCTGGGGGGAAGAAAGAGAGGGAGGGAGGGAAAGAAGGAAAGAGAAGGAGAGAGGGAGAAGGGAAGTAAGGAGGGGGGGAAGAAGGACAGAAAGAGAGAAGGAAGGGGGGAGAAGGAAGGGGAGAGAGAAAGGAGGGAAGGAAGGAAAGAGAGAGAAAGGAAGGAAAGGGAAAGGAAGGGAGGAAGGGAAGAAGGAAACAGAGGGGAAAAGGAAGGGAGAAGGGAAGGGAGAAAGAAAAAGAAATAGAAAAGAAGGAAGGAAAGAGAGATAAGGGAAGGGAAGAAAGAAGGAAGGAAAGCGAGGGAGAGAAGGGAAAGGAGGAGAGAAAAAGAAAGGAAGGAAAGAAGGAGCGGGCCAGAGAGGGGCCAGCCCTTGCATTCCTCTTCCGGGGGGAGTGCGGGCTCCTCGGGGCAGAGCAGAGACCCGCCTTCCCTTCCACCGCGGGGCCCGAGGCCGGCCAAGCCGAAGCCAGAGCCGCCCTCCCGCCCTCCCGCCTCGCCTACCTGCCAGCTGGAGGCCCGGCCTGGCTGCCTGCAGGTGCCCGGGGCTGCGCGGGGGGCTGTGGTCGGCGGCGGCGCGGTCGAGCAGCAGGCTGTGGTCGGCGCGGCAGAGCAGCTCGTGGTCCCGCAGCGAGAACTCGTCGCCCGGCAGGAGCTGGCGGCTGCAGACCGAGCAGCGGAAGCACTCCAGGTGGTAGACGTGGTCGCGGGCGCGCATCACCAGGTCGCTGCTGCTGAAGCCGCCCGCGCACTTGGCGCACTTCACGCCGAAGAGCCTGCAGCGGGAGGCAGCGAGCGGGAGGGCGGCGTGAGAGCCCGCGGGCAGCCCGGCCAAGCCCCCCGCCGGCCCTGCCTGTGCCCCGGGCAGAGGAAAGCACGCGAAGCCCGCGCGATGGGAGCGCAGCAAAGGGATCCACCGTCCCATTCGAGAATCGCCTAGGCTGTCGGCGATTCCGCACGGAGCAGGAATGGCCCGCAGAGGGGGCGTGGATGTAAGCGGGAAGAGCAACGGTTATCTATTTCAAAAGATAATATATTTGTGCCTTATATTACAGCACAGTAATATATTCTAGTGGAGCGCAGCACAAGCGGCAGGTTTCCCCGGAATACGAACCCCGCTGAATTTCAGCGGCACCAACTTCCCAACAATTATTCCAAAGAAGCAAAATTCGGGCAGCCCCTTAGAGACCAACTAGATTTCCAGGGGATCCGCTTCCCAGAGTCAAAGCTCCTTTCTACAGATACATTTAGAAAGTGGAAGTATGGAGGGGTTTTATCCAAGGTTTTACCTTCCGGCTGGATAAAACCCTGCAGACATCCACTTCAGACGAAGGGAGCTCTGGCTCTCGAAAGCTCATTCCCTGGAAATCGAATTGGGGCTACCGGACTCGAATCTTGCTCGTCTGCCGTAGACCAACACGGCTGCCCACCCGAGTCTCTTCCCAAGGAGGAACCCCCGCCGAGCAGTCACGGCAAAAAAGAATTAAAAAGAAACAGTCTTGCTTTCGCCAGTAACCTGACGCTGCACCCAAATCAAGGGGGGGCTTTATTTCCAAGGAAATGTACCCAAGAACGAAATGTTTCATGCACCCCCCCCCCCAAAACACACACACACACACAGCCTCCAAGAGAGGGGAAAGGCAGGACTCTTTTTCCTCCTGGGCTGCGAATTTTGCAAAACTTGCAGCTCAAACGAAGGGAAGAGGGGCTCTCGGAGGGTTCCGCTCTTTGCTTGCTCCTTCTGGGCTGAGAGGAGGGGGGGGATCACCTGATATAATCTCTTTTGCAATAGGTTTTGCCATCGCGCACGAAACAAGTGCAGGTCTCGTCCAAATACTGGCTACAATCCGCGCATTTCAGACACGCCGCGTGCCACTCCAGGTCCGGGGAGACCTTCAGGATGTACTGGTCGTGGATTTCGCTCCCGCAGCCCACACACATGGCGATCCCGGGCTTTTCTACCAGGGGAAACGAGCAAAGCACACTCAGAGCCCACCGAAACTCTCCCCGGGGTTTCTTTCTACCCCCGCTCCCCCAAAAAGGTATGAGAAATAGGAATATCTTCGACCCCTTCCTGGCACCTCAAAGGAGCCAATCCCCCTAACCAAACCGTGTGGGGGGAAAATCAACGGAAAACTCCGCATTTTTGCTATTTCGCATCGACTTCCGCTGCCATCCCGCTGCAGAAAAACTGGCCGAAGCTTGATAAAGTCAAATGAGAGAATCTGACAGGCAGGGCTGTCGTGCCAGAATAATAATATCGCCATTATAATAAACCCTCTCCCCTCTCTGAATACATCTCCGATTCACTGCTAGCTGGCTAGAGAATCCCCGAACAAGCCCCCCCATCATAACAACACACCAGCAAAGCTGGCAACCTTCGAGAAACCAAAGAGAAGCGAGGGTGGCAGAAGGGCCCCCCAGGTATTACGGTTTGTGCAAGACCTGCCCTTTGCTTTGGCCCAAAGAGGCTGGAGCGAAGCCCCTAAAGTCACCTCCCAACGCCATCCCGTGTTTGCAGATTCCAAGCAGGAGGTGGGAGAGGAGAGAGCTACTTACTTTTGGAAGGATCCCCCATAGCCCCCGGGAAAGGATGAGGAAAAAGAATATCCACCATGCAGGAAAGAGGGGTGCCCCAAAAGCGCGGTGCTGCGGAAAAGAGTGGGGGTGGGGGGAGCTTCCCCAGCCCCGGAGCCTTCGCCTGCCTAACTAACTAGTCCAGCCTGGAGCAGTCCAAGGGGAGGCTGCCCCGTCCCATACGCAGCATGACGTCAGCGCGCCGCGGACCACCCACCGGGTCCCTGGGAAAAAGGGAGGAGGCAAGGGCGGTGACGTCACCGAGCGCCCGCGGCAGCCCCTGGAGACGATTGGCGGCCAGGGAGAGGGCCAGCGCTGATTGGCCGAGGGGGAACAATGGAACGCAGGACGTGGGGGAGCAGGGGGGTGCTTAGGCGCATCCCCTCCTCTTGGGCTCTGCCCCGCCCCTGCTGCTCCAGGGTCGCCCACCGGCAGAGGCTCTTTGCAGCAGTTGCATAGCCGGGCACGGGTTCTTGCGACCGATTCCCTCCAGCAAGACGGGATTCCCGGGGGACCGTCCTTTTACTAAACCTCCCCCTCTCTGGGGGTCGCATGCGTTTGCAAACAGAGACTTTGGGAGTTTGGAAAAAGCAGAATCTTTGGCAGAAATGTGTTGTTTGGCATTTCCTGCAGTGGGTCACTAAAGGTGGATGATAAATGAAGAGAGACTAATAATACTAATAAAACAGCAGCGATAAGAAAAATAACATGCAACGGATAAGGCGGTGGCACCTTCTGTTTTTATCTGCTTTATCTCCTTTTCAGTCCAGCAGAATTTAAAGTTTGGATTTGCGCGCGCTGTGGGCTGCCTTCAGTGGGATGGTGGGCCGATCCAACGCTGCACCTTCTACAGAACTTAAGAGAATTGTGACCAGCGTGTAGGGAATTAATCTTGTGCCCAGACGCTCGGGCAGTCGCGCACACCGATCCTAGTAAATCACCTTTAGTCCTATGCAGTAACTCTGTATAGGATCAGGTAGGTGGCCGTGTTGGCCTGCAGTAGAATAGCAGGACTGGAGTCTGGGATGCAACAGGATTTCCAAGGTGCAAGCTTTCAAGCGTCAAAGCACCCTTCTTCAAATGACAGCTTTGGGAAGCTTACACCCTGACAATCTTGGCGGTCTCTAAGGTGCCCCCGGACTCCAGTCCTGCTAGGCATAGGATCGCAGCGTGAATATGCCCAGAGAAGCGCAGCCCAGACCCTTTGCTTTATTGTCTGCATAGATGGGTTAACACAGACTCTCTAGGCTCTTAGAAAATCTGCCTGGTTTTGAGAAACCCTCAACTCTTGTTTTTTCCCCTTTCTCCGCTGCTGTCTTAACAAGCAGAGCCCAATGGAAACGGTTAAACAACTTGTCGCCTTGGAGGCTCTCATTTCACCTCGGAAAAACCACAAGAAATCGTCTAGAAAATCTGTTTATTTCTCTTCCCCGCGCTAAACCAGCCTACGGACTAGAGAGCGCTGATTTCCAGGCTTCGCCACGTTAGTCAATTTCGGAAGAAATCCGTCTTGGTTTTTCAGTTGCTTTTATATGCGTCTGTTTGGATGCCTTCCTTTAAAAACGGCAGGAGTGCCACCCGGAGAAGGAATTCTGTTTGGGAGGTTTTCACGCCAAGGAATTATTTCGGACCCACCAAACGTGTAGGTTTTAATTCGCTTCTCTTGACCCTGCTGCCTCTGGGAGTTTGCAGAGCACTAGAAAAGTGGGATAAATCTGGGGTCTCTTTTTGAACTTGAAAAAAAAGCTCCTTTCCCTTCACTTTTTATTTAAAAGCCTGCATATTTAGAGGCTTCTTTAGACTAGAGCCAGGCCCGAAGCTGTTTGGAGAATTATTCCAATATAGGCGACATCATTGCTCGAATGGGTGTAGATTTTACAGTTCCACAGGAGCCTTCCTTAGACAGAATGGAAATCTGGCTAAAAGTTTCCACTGCCATACATTTGGTGTATTTCTTTCTACACTCAGAGAAGTGGATTAGATCAAATCCGTAGCACCCCCTTGATGTATCATTGCTCACACTATCAGTGCCTAACGAAGGAAAACGGAGCAGTGTTGTTCGGTGGCTAGAGCGCTGGGTTGGCTCATATGGAGGATCTGGGCTCTATTCTCGCTCAGAGGCCTTGGAGGGGCAAGCCAATCGCCTTCCTCACAACAATAAAAGTTCGTGTTAGCAATTTATATACTGGAAGGGGCTATAGAAATAATAGCGCATGCTTTCCCATCCTGATAGCTGAGGATTTCTGTGTAACTCGAAAACGGGCATTCCTGCACTGGCAGCGAAATCGCCCGCAACAGAAGTCGCTCTCTTGTTAACTGTCTGATCCAGCATCGGAAGAAATCCCCTCCAGCCACCGAAGATGCGCAGGAGAAGTTCCCGATGTGCTAACTATGGGGCTAGCTGGAGGGTGATATTGAAGTCAGTGGGCTTCGACTGGAGTAATTCTGCCTAGGATTTCACTGTAAATAATCACAGCGTAGCGTAATAGCATAGCAGGAAACTACCAGTGTTAATAGCAACTGGTAGTAGTAGCAAGCGTACTAGAAATTATACTAGGGCACGGACAATACGCATTATGACTGTCGTCCTATGTATCTTTCTTCGGAAACAAATCGAAATGCAAATCAAGCAAATGCTAAGCAAAGTTACTCCCTCGGCCACTGACTTTAATAGAGCAATCCTAAGCAAGGTCTTCTTGGAAGTAAGTCCCGTGTTAATCAATGGGACTAACTCCCAGGGAAGAGTTTTTGGGATTGGAGCTTTAGGGTATAACTCTGGGATTGCACTACGTAAAAGTAGTTAGGCTGGGAGTGTAACATCTTTTTCTTTGGTTGTTGGGGGTTTTCCGGGCTGTCTTGCCGTGGTCTTGGCATTGTAGTTCCTGATGTTTCGCCAGCAGCTGTGGCTGGCATCTTCAGAGGTGTAGCACCAAAAGACTTTGTCTTTTGGTGCTACACCTCTGAAGATGCCAGCCACAGCTGCTGGCGAAACATCAGGAACTACAATGCCAAGACCACGGCAAGACAGCCCGGAAAACCCCCAACAACCATCGTTCTCCGGCCGTGAAAGCCTTCGACAATACATCTTTTTCTTTCTTTCTTTCTTTCTTTCTTTCTTTCTTTCTTTCTTTCTTTCTTTCTTTCTTTCTTTCTTTCTTTCTTTCTTTCTTTCTTTCTGCATGACAATTGCTCTTCAGCATCTCAAGTGATCGTCTCGTGTCCATCTCGCCCTCGATTGAATGGAAGGCGTTTCCGTCTTTCCAACGGAACTGGATCGCAGTCAGGTTTGCACGCGCAAGGCGAGGCTAATTTTGGGTTTCACGTCGGTGCAAACTTCCCCAGGGAGCGGGCGACCGGTGGCCACGGCCCCCAATTTTCTCAAGAAGAAGAGAGAGGCCGGGCGCTGCGCCTCTCGGGGCTTGCCCATTTCCCGGGGTGATCCTGAGACCTGGGAGCCGGTGCGTCGCAGGCCTGACCCCCTTGGCACGTTCCGAGCCAGTCTTCTTTGCGCGCTGGTTCCCAGCCCCTGCCCCGGTTCCCCGGCCTTTCATTCGGATCTAGGGACCTCTGCTGGGGGAATGGCTGAAAGCTCAGCGCTCCACAGTCAAGGAAGGCCGGTGGCCTGCAAGGAAGATGGGTTGCTCAGAGCTGGAAGCCCAGGTCTTGCCAGGGAGGGCACCCAGGGCGCAGGGCTAGAAGCGCACCAGCATAGGCGCCTGGGAATAGATCCAGGTCGGGAATTTGTCTGTCTGTCCGTCTGTCACCTTTCTGGAAAGGGACACACTTGCTGCAAGTAGATGCAGAGGAGTTAGCCGTGTTAGTCTGTAGTAGCAAAATCAAAAAGAGTCCAGTAGCACCTTTAAGACTAATCAATTTTATTGTAGCATAAGCTTTCGAGAATCAAGTTCTCTTCATCAGATGCATGGTACAGAAACAGTTTCTGTACCATGCATCTGACGAAGAGAACTTGATTCTCGAAAGCTTATGCTACAATAAAATTGGTTAGTCTTAAAGGTGCTTGCTGCAAGGTAGTTTCAGGTGAATAGCCGCATTGGTCTGCTGTAGAATAACAACAACAACAACATTCGGTTTATATACGCCCTTCAGTACAACTTACTTTACTTTATTTGGTATTTAGCCCACCCTCCCCGCAGGCTCAGTACCGGGTACAACATTCATAAAATATATAATTGTATAAATACCAGGGCTCATTTTGAGAGGGAACGCACAGGAACGCAGTTCCCAAAAAAGTCACATCAGGTGGCCCACCTGATTTTGGGCCCATTTTGGACTGGATCGGGCCCGAAACGGCCCAATTCGGGTCCAAAATGGCCAGGATCAGACCCAAAACAGCCAGGGTTGGTCCCAAAACGGCCAGGATTGGGCCTCGGACGGGTGGTGGATCACTCTCCTGCTCAGCAGCGGCCCAATCCTGACCATTTCGGGGCCCTTTTTGGCCATTTTCAGCCCCTTTTTGCCATTTTGGGCCCAATTCCAGCCCTGAATGGCCAGGATTGGGTCCAAAACAGCCAGGATAGGCCATGTCAGGGGGTGAGGCATATGCAAATCTGTCATGCTAATGACACACTTCTAGTGATGTCAAGGGGCGTGGCATATGCAAATGAGTTGTGCTAATGCGTTATGCTAATGAGTTCCTGCCGCTCTTTTTCTACAAAAAATACAATAATTGATAATAAAATTGATAAATACAATTAAAATCATATCATAAAATCATAACTCAGATGGCCTATTGCACATTCCTGCCCTCAAATACAAAGAGGGAGACACACAGACGGACGGGATGTCATTGGATAGGAGAAGGCGACGGGAGGCTCAATGATGGTCCTAATACTGGCCTCCGCCATATGCCTGGTGGAACATCTCCATCTTGCAGGCCCACCAAAATGATACCAGATCTTGGCAAGCCCGAGTGTCTTCAGACAGAGAGTTCCACCAGGTTGGGGCCAGGACCAAAAAAGTCCTGGCCCTGGTTGAGTCGCCACAACCAGGTTGAGTCGCCACACTCGCTCTAGCCGTCTCAGTTCCCACTTCATCAGACGTAGCTCCTCCGTATACCAGGGGACCTGTCTGACTCGGGGATGGGGAGGGCGATGGGGAGCGATCTCATCAATGGCTTTCGAGAGACGGTCCTGCCAGTCTCCCACCAAGTTACTCAACGAGCCACCAGGGGGCATTGGATCCCGCAGAGCATTCTGGAAACCAATTGGATCCATAAGTCTCCCTGGGCGAGCATAAATCAGCTCGCCGCCTATGCAGGAGGGGGCTGGCACTCCCAGATGAGCCTTAACACCCACTCAAAGCAGTTTACAAAGTATTTTATTATTCTCTCCTCAACAAACACCCTGTGAGGTGGGTGGGGCTGAGAGAGCTCTGATAGAGCTGTGACTGACCCAAGGTCAGGGAATCAAAGCCGGTTCTCCAGATTAGAGTCCCAGTACTTTTGAGCACTATACCAAACTGGATCTCTGCAGGAACTGCAGGATTTGAGTCCAGTAGCACCAGAGACCAACAAGATGTTCAGGGTAGAAGCTTTTGAGAGTCAAAAGTCTCTTCTTCAGAAGCCAGGCAATCAGTACTAGGGAATCCAACCCAGAATGTCAATTTAGCCTTAGCTCCTGAAAGTTATTTCATTGTATTAAAAATGTCCATACAGTGAGAATGTATTGTACGTTTAAAAATACTTACCAGGTGCCATCACTATTTATTTTGTATTGGATTTAACTAATTGTAAGAATTCAATACAATATTACTGTATTGGATTCTTACTAATGTTATGTCTTCGTAAAATTGTGTTTATGTACCCTAAACCTGTTCATTCAGAAGGAAATCACATTCCCTGCAGGGGCATTTCTTCCCTAGCAAAGTATGTTTCGGATCTCAGCAGGGCAGTCCTGTCAGTCTAATTGGAACAAAACAAAACAGAAGTCCAGTGGCACCTTAAAGACCAACAGCATTTATTCCAGCTTGAGCTTTGGCGAGACCCAGCTCACTTCTTCAGATACAATGGAGCTTCTGAAGCGAGCTCTATCTCATTTCTTCAAGGTGCCACAGGACTTCTGTTTTCTTTAGGATTTCAGCCATATAATCCTACCAACTTCACAGGGCTTTACTGCAGAGGGTTTACAACCCAGCCTCCCCTGAATTAGATGCTCAGGGTTCATTGATGGTCACCCCTCCCCAGCTCCCAGCTCAGGCTTTTTAACCAACAGAAATATGTGTAGCCCCTTTCTCCTGTTGGATCAGGGCAATGATCTGCAACTAGCTAAGTTTTCAGAACCAAATGCTCTAGAAAGCTGCTTGGCATACGCTTTATTTAACTTTAAGAAGGCTATACAAACTTTCCCAACTGATATTTGGCACAGAGAAAGTTTAACTGCTTTTTACAAAATGCTGATGAATGTTTGCATTCCTTGCTTTTTCTTCTTTAATGAGATTTCTTCTTCTTCAGTTTGCAAGATTCTTATTGTATTCTTAACTGCCTTGAGAATTTGTCCCTTCTTCTTTAGCACATTTCCAACATACATTTGAAGCATCCTTATACATTCTAGCCAGTTTTTCAGGAGTCATATACCAACGATACATCATCTTATAAAAATGTTCTTTGATACTGGAGCTTAAAGTAAATTTCAACCCCCTTGTCCACATATTTTCCTATTGTACCATTAATATGTCATGTCCACAATTTTTGCCCACTTAATCATACATTCTTTTACTTGCTCTTCTTCTGTCTCAAACCTCAACAAAAGTTTATACATTTTAGAAATAACATCAAGGGTCATTTTGTAGAAAAAGAGCTGGAGGAACTTATTAGCATAACTCATTAACATATGCCACGCCCCTCGCCATCACCAGAAATGGTTCATTAGCAAAACTGATTTGCATATGCCACATCCCCTGGCATCACTTATCCTGGCTGTTTTGGACCAAATCCTGGCCATTCAGGGCCAAAATTGGGCCCAAAATGGCAAAAGGGGGCTGAAAATGGCTGAAAAGGGGCCAAAATGGTCAGGATCGGGCTGCTGCAAAGCAATCCAGGATGAAACGGGTCCAAAATGGCCGAGAGCCAGGTGGGCGGGGCCACCTGACATGTGACTTCTTTGGGGAACTGCTGGAACTGTGTTCCTGCGCATTCCCCCTCAAAATGAGCCCTTTATAACATGTTCATCATTTGTATACAGGGCATATCAAATTCAGTTTTAGATTGCTCAAAGTCATAGTGACTCTTGTCTAATTTAAATCTCTCCAAGATTTGCATATAGGGAAACCACTGGCAAGTGTGCCCTTCTGCTGCTGAATCCTTTCTTGATTTAATTTTAACTTGGCCGTGAAAGATTCTTATTGTATTGTTAACTGCCTTGAGAATTTGTTATCAATTGATGAATAAGTTGGAGTATAAAATGAAGTAAGCCGAAGCCACAGACACAGCAACAACTGGACACAGCCACACCATAGACCTAGACTGGGTTAACAGTTGTGCCTTCCTCCCAAGTAATTGTGGGAACTGTAGTTTTGTAAGAATGGGTTAGGGGTGCAATTTTCATTGGAAGAATTAAACTTGGGGTTGTGACATTCATGAATTTAGCTGGGCGGAGGTGGTGGATTATCCTTCTTTGAATATTTCCTCAGGAGGGTGACGTTAATTCATGGTGATTAATCAACAATATTACTGGAGATATGAAGGCCTGGGAAAAAGTATGATGGTCCAGGTAAGAATGACAAGAGGTGGAAGAGAATGAAGGAATAGGCTTTAATAGCCAGAAATAAGAGAAAAGAGCCTGCAGGAGATTAATAATCCCTAAAGTGATCCATTAGAGTTCATTAGCCTGAGCCTATTAAGGAAATGAATGCTAACAGTGTCCTATCAGTTGGGATTAATAAATAAACGGATCCTTTCTTATATGACTGATATCTTGTATGCCTGCTGTTTATTTTTGTTTAATACCAGGGTTTCGATGTTTAATTGACTAACTCAATTCATCGATTAAAAGCTTTTTGACCATCAAAGAACCTGCCACTGACTAATTAGGCAACACATTTTAAAGATTAATTTAATACAAAGTCTTGTCGAAAAAATGTGGATGGTTTCATTTTAGAGGCATTTCCAAGATGGTGGGACCGAGGTACAAAAATCCCCAGGCCTGCATTGTTCTGGAGGCTCTGAGGACTAGACAGTCTATCAGGAGTTTTTTTTTGTTTGCATGATCTTACCATAGAGGCCCTATAATCCTGTGTGTCAGTCTATGGAGTTCAAGTTACTTTGATTTCATCTCCCACCCCTTGCAGCAAGAAATCCAAATCTCTTGAGTCATATTCTCTTGGAAGAATATATATTCAAGGTACAAGTTTTGTCCATAGATATCCAAATGCTACAGAAGCGTCTGGCTGAACACAAGGCCTTTGTTGAGAATAACGTGTTAGTTTCTTGCAACAGTATATCAAACCCTCCTTTCCATCCCCTCCCCGCCCCATGCCCAGTTAGTATAGACAAGCTGGGGAATGTGAAAGTTGTTGCTCCAAGGTCTCTGCAGTGAGCCTCTTCAGATAAGGCTGTCTTGGGAACCACACCTGTTCCTGTGAACCTACGCACAAAACAACACTGGGAAATTACAGCCGAACAGTAGTGAGAAAGCAATATGGCAGTTGTGTGGGCCACAGACCTGACACTGGGACTGCAGCAATTCTGGGGTTCCTTAATTGATCCTTTTAACCCTTTGTCTTGAAACCAAGCAAATGCTCTCCAGGAGCAAGAAAGTACTTCCTATGTTTCCCAGTTCAGTGCAAAGAAAAAAGTGTACTTTTGAATTCTAGAGAGGTTTCTCCATCCCTCTTTTGTGTGTGGATCGGTGAGTTCTTTTGTCTTCTAAAAATGTGTATGCTCCCATTTTTCACAAGGTTGGGAGTGGGGGCTGTGGTGACTCTGGGGCAGCTGTGGCGCATAACCTGACATAGCCTAAAACTTTTTTAAAAAAAATCCAGAGCTATATTTTAGTATGCAAATATATACAGATCTAGTCAAATTCATATGTAAATTTGACTCTGTCAAGCTGGGACTGAATAGGGACTATGAATGGTTATCTCATTATCACAGGTAACTGATTTCTTTTACAGAAGTGGGGTCAGGGGGAGTCCAGTGGCACCTGGCGTGGGCTTTCGAGGATCGCAGTTCTCTTTGTCAGATGCATCTGGCGGGGAGAGCTGTGATTCTCGAAGGCTTGTGCTGCAGTGGAATTGGTTGGTCTTGGAGGTGCTACTGGACTCTTTTTGATTTTGCTACTACAGAGTAACACTTCTAACTCCTCTGAACCTTTACAGAAGCAAACTGATCTCCATATCAGAAGGAGCTGTTTGCATCTGCATATCAGAAGGAGCTGTTTGCATCTAACCCGCCTTCCCCTCTCCTCCTCTATATCTGACCAGTTTCTTTTGGCCCTCCATGCATCTGACGAAGAGAACTGTGATTCTCGAAAGCTTATGCTACAATAAAATTGGTTAGTCTTAAAGGTGCTACTGGACTCTTTTTGATCTGAACAACAAAGTTTTCTTCACTTAGGATTTGGCTGCATTTAATTTTAAAGGGGAACCATTTAGGGACCAACGAAAGGTCTATCAATGATTTCCCCTCTCCTCCTTGTTTAAGAGAAATTGTCATAAACTGATGCTAAAGACCAAACTTTCTGAAAGGACTCTTTCCGTGTTCATTGTAATAGCTCTATTGTCATGTAAGTGGAGGTTACAGCCGTCCACTTCCTCCCACTCTGGAACGTCTTTCTCAACGTCCTTTGCTAAAATCCTGAACAATTTTGTAAACTTCCTCAATTAGGGTCACGTTAGTCAATTAATAACACTTTTCAGGTTATTCTTTGCAAATTAGAACCCATCAGGAATAACGAATAACTATCCTAATGACTAGAACATCATAAAATAATCATTCGATTATTTAAACAAATATCGATGATCACATTTTCTCTCTGCTCTCAGACTTTTAAGGAAGCTACAGGTTCTGCTTGGTGATCAGTTACGGGTCTGGTATTGTTAACAGGATACTTCCGTTCTTCCTTCTTCCCATATGACCAAATGTGCAGCTTGGCAGCAGCTCTACCCAGGACCATTTCTACCTATCCAAACCTGCCTGGCATTCTGCATAGGAAGCAAGCAAGAGGCGTAGAAATCAGAGTCTGGGATATCTGCCCCTTCATACTTTTACTTTGGACACTCAGTCAGATAAGGAATTCTGGAGAACTTCAATGCTTGTACACTGTTTTGTGTTGTTTTGCTTAGTCCTAATAAAAAGTTTTGTCTATTGGATTTTGCTTTGGATGAATGTGGTTGTTTACCTTCAACCTCTATCAAATAATTAAGGCATCCCTCTTGATTTGGAATTATTTGTCCGCTAATGAGGTTTCAACTGGAGCAAAATGCAGACACATCTTTGGGTTGGCTTTGGGCAACATCTGAGTAGTATAATTCTATCCTAAAACAGCTAAACTAGCTCACAAGGCAGTTCCAGGCACAATTCGAGCGCTTGTTTTTGTAGCTACAAAACGCTTTACAGTCTGGGACCCCCTTGCCTTGATCCTGTAGGAGTTCACATGCCAACTTCCATTAACTCATCTATGCCCTCTCTTCTCCTAGTGGCAAAGGAGATGTGATACTTTCTCAGTAGATGCTCCGTAGTTATGAGCTGGCATCCAGAGGGTGTGTGGAAAAAACCTTCCTAGACAGCATTTTGCCAAACCTCCAAAACATTCTACTTTGCAGGGCTTTTGGTGAGTTATCTGTATCAAGTAGTGGTTGGCTGGCTTTTCTTGGGTGTTCTAATTTAGTGTTTAGACTTTGACAACTGCAATCAGGAAATCAGAAGGAGATTGAAAGGGCAGCCATGAAGGAACTAGAAGTGATCCTTAAGGACAAGGATATGTTGTTGGGGACCAAGATCAAAATAATACACACTATGGTATTCCCCAGTACTATGTATGGATGCGAAAGTTGGACAGTGAAGAAAGCTGACAGGAAGAAAATTGACTCATTTGAAATGTGGTGCTGGAGGAGAGATTTGCTGATACCATAGATGGCCAAAAAGACAAATAATTGGACTCTAGACCAAATCAAGCTTGAATTCTCCCTACAAGCTAAAATGACAAGACTGAGGCTATCATGAGAGGACAAAACTCTTCGGAAAAGACAACCATGCTAGGAAAAATGGAAGGCAGTAGGAAACGGGGAAGATCCAAACAGTTCACAAGATCTGAGCAAGTCTGTTAATGATATGATAGGATGTTTGGAGGTCTTTCATTCATAGGGTCACCATAAGTCGAAAGCGACCTGATGGCACATAACACACACGCTTTGAAAGTAGAGGTTATTTTGTTTCTGATGGTATTCCTAAATTGTATTCTAAAGTTCTATTCATTGTAAAGTACGTAGAATTGGGGATATGGTTGGATGTAACACTTTAAACTAAGGAAAGAAATGTTTCAAGAAGTGGCTCCAAGTGGATGGAGAAGGGTTTTTATGTAGCTTGAAGAACTGTTTGTGCACACCCTTTTACCTCCCAGGGAATGCTGGACTGGAATAACAAATGTTACACCCTCTCAAAAGCCCTACGAGATTTGGATCCCATTGTTTCCATTTTACAGATAAGGATCCAAGCCCTATAGATAAGATCACTAACCCATGGCCACTCTAGGGCCAGCCTCTGGTTGTCAACTCTGAGTTTGGGAATTCCTGGAAATTCCTTGGGGCTTGGGGAGGACAACGTTTGGGCAGGGGAGAAACTTAAGCAGGGGTATAATGCCATAGAATCTACCTTCCAAAACAACTAGTTTCTCCAGAAGAACTGATCTCCGCACTCTGGAGATCAGTTGTAATTCTAGGAAATTTCCAGGCTCCAACTGGATGCTGGCAACTCTACTCAGTCCTGTGATCAGAACTAAGCAGGTGTCTGTGACAAGACAACACACTTTCTAAATGGCATCAATAAAAATTTACATTTTCACAATATGCGCATTGCAATTTCTTCCCCCTGCACCCCTTTCTTCTAAACTCGAGCTTGAAACTTTGGGCCTTTGCCAAGCCATGCCTCTTCCTTTCCAGACCACAGATGATTGAAAAACAGTGTTTTAAAAAAATCAGTCGTTTGATACCAAATACAGTTTGAAATGCCGGCCACATTGCGCTGAGTTTTCCATTTGGGTTGTGACTTGGAAAGGTTTCTTTGGGCTGCCCGCATGCAAGAAAGGTTTACAGCTTGCTATATAGGAATGTCATTGGTGGACAGATTGCTTTGGCTGTGTTGTGCTGTTTATACAAAGAGCCAGTGTGGTGTAGTGGTTAGTGCATTGGGCTAGGCCCCGGGAGATTTGAGTGCAGTGCCCCGTTCAGCCAAGAAGCCCTGAGGGAGGCCTTAGGTTAGACTGAGAGGGTGGAACAGGCCTCGCTCAGTTGTTGTTGTCAAGGGGAATTCTTTCCCTGTAGTTTGAAATGGGGCAGCCCATTCTACAACTTCAGCCCTCTCTCTGCCACCTCATTCCACTGCACGCATCTGGGCCAGGACTAAGGAGTTGTTCAGCAGAGGGGAGGTCACATTTTGGAAGACTCACCACTCTGATTTTATACCTGCTTGCAAATAGAAAATGAACACAACGCAGAAGATTTCTCCCTGCTGGGCTAATTTTCTATTTGATCAAAGTTTTTTTTTTTAAAATACTGCAAAGGAGTACTATATACTCTAGCCTTGCAAAAGAATTAATATTTATTTTATGGTCACATTTTGTTGTGTTTATCTGCTTTGTACTGGATAATAGATCAGGTTTTGAGGAGAGTTGGTTTCAATGGTTTTAGAAAACTAAAAAGTGGTAGGTAAGGTTTATATAATATACCTCTCTGAGGTCCCTCCCCAAACCCCATCCTCTACAGGCTCCTTCCCCAAAATCTCCAGGAATTTCCTAACCTTGAGATAGACATTTTTAAAATATCAAAGGATATAAACAACAATAGAGCGTGTAAACGGTTGCCTAGATCTAAACCAAATTGGATTGATGCATTTTCTCTGCCAAAGATTTGTGGGGAAGATTCTTCAAGGATCCCCATAAGTAGATTTAAAGTTCTGCGCTCTGATGTTCTGGCATCTTCAAATAAAATACAAAGAATTACTACTGAATTTTGTTTTTCCTCCTAACGTGTCTCATTCTCTGGGAATTCAAAAGAGCAGAATGTATGTTAGCAGAAGACCAAAAGACTGTTTTAGTGCTCTTATATACTTTGTTCTGGGAATATTCTCCCCCTTCTAAGTAGAGTTCTTAATGTCCTGGAATGTGATTCAAAGCAGTGTGCATATAAGGAAAAATGTACAGGTGTGTTGTAGCGACGCATACTATTGGCGTCACAAACGGTCCCACACCACTGCGAGGTTCTGAAGTTTCCTTTAAAAATGTCCTGGAAACAGTTGTGTTCTGCTGCCCCTGCCCCTGATACCTTTCCAAACTAAGGTTGGCAAATGTGGCTTGGGAAACTCCTGGCGATTTGTGGGCAGTGCCTGGTGAGAATGGAGCTTGGAGAGGGAACTCAGCAAAGATGTGATACCATAGAGATTTGATACTATAGAGTCCATCTTCCTTTGGTTTCCTCAGAGGAAATTGACCTCTGTTATCTGGAGGTCGATCGTAATTCTGGAGAATCTCAGGCCCCACCTGGAAGTCGACAACCTTACCCCCAACGTGGACACCAGGTAATCTCCAGTGTTCTCAAAGACCAGAGAACAGAAACAATAGCCCAATGCAAGTTTCTTACAACGCAGACAATGAAACGAGATCCAGGACAGACTTTCTTTAATCTCATCCCATTTGTTTTTGAGTTATATCCACTGTTTTCATCCAGAAGGCCTTTTTTTTTAATCAAGTATTGATTTTAATTTCAGAGACTCTAAAAACCCAACGAATGACTACATTCTCTATGAAGTAGCTTCTCTGATGGCTATAAATAATTCATGGCTCAAAAGCCCGACCTGTTTGGAAGATGCTTCAACAACTGGTGTGGGGAAATCTGGTCCGAGCTGCGTTGCTATGATCTCAGATCCAATTAACCATTTGGTGCAGACGAAAACATAACTAGATCAATCCAGAATCAGATTAATATCCAATCCATAAGCACATTCATCACAATCTGCCCACAATTAGCCATCAGATAATCCCCTTGGACAGGAGGTGACAGGCAGTATCCCATTATCTCATTAATATCTCTTTTCAGTATCTTGTCTTGTCCGTTTACATAAGGAAACAGGGTTTTTTTGTTTGTTTCTTTGACGGAGGAATAAAAGGGGGGAATCAAAACTTTTCGGACAAGACTTTTTTGTAAAAAGTGCAAGAGAATGCAAACTTCAGTTTTCTGGGAGATGATTGTATGCTCATCTTCCCCCTTTCTGTTTGCTCCACAAATAGATTATCACGAAATGTTACACACAGAGACAAATTCAGATTATAAATAAAACACGCAACAGACAAAGAAGCTCTCCCGGTCAGGCAGACCAACTCCAAAGTGGAACCCCGCAACCGAGAGAAAATGTAAAGAACAATTATGGCTTGCAATAAGGTATTTATAGGCAGATGAAGTGCTAAGTGCTATTTCATATAAATACAATATAAACACAATGCTACACAATAAATATCTAAAAGTCCTACAAACATCCACAATCCATAATAAATATGATTAAACAGACGGCCAAGAAAGTCCATTCATGGTGGTGTGAAAAATCAGACCGAGATTTGGTGGAGATTCTTTCTTTTCTCTCTGTAGGTGCGTAGGGATGAGTTGTTCCTGAATGAAACAAATACGACGGTAGGTAAGTGTCCACAAAAATTACATTAACCGTTTGTTCATATCCTTTATTGCAGGTGGAGCTGGAACCACTGGAAAAGATCCTCCCGATCCCAACGTATAAACAGATAACGATCTGCAGAAAAACAACTCCTGGTAGTCCCTGGCCCGAGGGACATCTGGCTGGCCTCCACCAGGGCCAGTGCTTTTTCTGCCCTGGCCCTGGCCTGGTGGAACACTGTCCCACTGGAGATCCAGGCCCTGCGGGACCTATTACAGTTCCGCAGGGCCTGTAAAACGGAGATGTTCCACCAGGCCTTTTGTTGAGGACCAGCAGTGTCCCCTCTTATCCTATCTAAGATCGCTGCCTCTTCTATGACTGCCCTTGGCTATGCATTTTACCCGCAGCCAGGGGTCATTTCATAGAAAAAGAGCTGGAGGAACTCATTAGCATAACTCATTAGCATATGCCATGCCCCTTGTCAGCACCAGAAGTGTGTCATTAGCATAACTGATTTGCATATGCCTCACCCCCTGACATCACCTGTCCTGGCTGTTTTGGACCCAATCCTGGCCATTCAGGGCCGAAATTGGGCCCAAAATGGCAAAAAGGGGCTGAAAATGGCTGAAAGGGGCCCCAAAGGGTGGATCGGGCTGCTGCTGAGCGGGAGAGTGATCCACCACCCATCAGAGGCCCAATCTGGGCCATTTTGGCCCTAATCCAGGCCGAAACGGGCCCAAAATGGCTGAGAGTCAGGTGGATGGGGCCACCGGTCATGTGACCTCTTTGAGGAACTGCCAGAACTGTGTTCCAGCACGTTCCCCCTCAAAATGAGCCCTGCCCGCAGCTATGACTCATGCAGGTCTTTTATTAGTATCCTAAGTAGCCTATTTATAATGGCGCTGGAGTATTTTAATACAAGTTTTTAAAGTTGACTATTAATTTATTGTGTTTTAACGATGATGTGAGCCGCCCTGAGCCCATTTGTGGGGAGGGTGGGATATAAGTCAAATAAAATAAATAAATAAATAAAAAATAAATAAAGAAGGGGCTGCCTTGAACTTCTTGTTTCATTAGGGCAACTTCATCAGGGGTCGTGAATCTAATCCACCATGCATTCACGGACAGACATTTGATCTCCTGGGTGTCAGAGTTTGGCGCACCCCATGCTCTGGCCGTGCACAGGGCGTAAACAAATATAACAAAACCACCATAAGTCTCCAGTGCCATCTCATCCAAAAGGAACAAGGCCGGAAGTCCAAACGCTGAAATTTCTGATGTACCACGCTGTCACTGGAATGCTAGCAAGGGAGTATGGTGCCACAGATAATAGAAAGGCAGAAAGAGGGCTTGAAGGAAGAGAAATGGGAAGGAAAGAAACATGTGGACAGTTTAAGTGTAATTTCTTTTACAGTGAAGAAGATGGGTCAGGAGGACCTCCAAGCAATGTCGTCTTGGATAAGTACAAGACTTTCGTCTCAAATTAATCATTCATGTCTTTCATTCATTACAACTTTCTCTACCTGCACTGCAAATAGGTCATTAAGGTGCAGTGCCATTGGTTCATTTGTAGTTTGTGGCTTAAAATTTGTGGGGTTTTTTTAATTAAAAAAGATTACAGTGGGGGCTGTTATTGAAAGAATGGCTCCCTAATATGGATTGCATAAATGTAATCTCTACCTTATTAGTGTTAAACTCCTAGAACATTAGCCATGAGTGATAAGCTCTATTTACGCATGAGGATCTAATCCGCCTCAAGCCAGTTTCAGTAAAGATTACTTGTATTTGTAATGCTACCAGAGTTCCAGATTAAAACTCAAAGCATAAATTATAATATAAAAACCCTTGTTTCTGGAATTGCAATTCCTCCCCCTTCCTGGAATGAGCCATTAAGGTTTGCTAATGAACATATGTACTTAAAGATTATTTTTCTTTTTTTATTATGCGTTTTTAAGAGTTTTTAAAATTCTGTAATATTGTAACACACCAGATTTCTCGGGGGGAAAGAGTGTGGAAACTTGTAGAAATAGACCCTACTTCTGCCTCAGTCGAGAAACTATATCTTATACTACTATGAAATAGTGCTTGTTAAAGTTACAAACACTAAAACTGTTCAAACCTTAAGGTTAAATATATTTTAACTGAAAAAAAGGAGGGGAGGTTTAATATATTCACAACTTACATTAGTAATCCTAGTGACTTTCCTAGGTGTGGTATATTTATTATACTGGGAGTAAGCCCCCTTGAGTAGACTTGCTCTTGCGAAGCAAGTGTTGAAGATGGGATATCAAGTGCCATAAGAAAGATGGACAATATGAATTAACTTATTATTGAACTATGTTTTTCACACCCAGTGGATAAAATGACAGTATTAATCTATCGTTGATTATACATGGCTTATCAGACATTAATTTTTTCCCTGTTTTCCATTGTCAACAACTTGTATTTAACATAAGCTGTGAAGCCATAATTGGCTCAAAGGAGCTAATTTCCTTGGCAATGTTTCCCATGTGAGATTTGGGCTTCTTTTATTATTGAAAGAAGGCAAAAAGAAGAAGAAATGAATCCTAACCGGTTCCATTCCTCATTAATGACTCAATAACCCCGCTAAATTTTCTTTCTGCCTCATCACCTCGGAAGCTGATTTTTGGAAGCTTGAAGTAGGATTAAAAAGGCAGGAGAGTGTGTGCCATGTTTTTAATGAATAAAACATATGGCAAGCAACAAAGAAGCAAAGTGAACAAAGAGAACGAAGAGCCTAGATGTAGGGTTGCCATCCTCCAGGTGGGCCCTGGAGTTTCTGCAATTACATCTGATCCCCAGACTACAGAGATCTGTTCCCATGGAGAAAATGGGAGCTTTAGCGAATGGAGTCTATGACATCACATCCCTGACAGCTTCATGCCCTCCCCAGACTCCGCCCTTCCCAGACTCGCCCTTCCCAGACTCCACCCCCAAATCTTCAGGAATTTCTCAAGCTGGAGTTGATAACCTTACCCAGAAGCCCTTTTAATATATATTCGTATTTTGTGCAACCTTATACATGTTTGCTCATGATTACAGCTGAGAGACAGAAAATAGATTGTCATTTAAACCCTATACAGATGGACTCCCGTTTAATCAATGCCTAATTCTGCATAGGATTGCACTGTTTTAATTGAAAACAGAATGAGAAAGGCTTTGAATGTGGACTGCTGCCTTGCACAGTACAGAACTTGGTTTCTTGCATGTATTTGTAAAAGGAAGTTTAATGTCCATAAATAGGTGGAGCCAGGGCTTTTTTTCTGCGAAAAGACGTGGTGGAACTCAGTGGGTTGACAGCACAGGAGGCAACTCTTGCTGGGACGTAGTGCCCCTGGTACCACATGCGCGAAGTGTGCGCATACTCCCAGGACCGCACAATGAAGTCACTTTGGGTCAGCTGGAACAAGGGGGTCACATGGCTGGTGGCCCCACCCCCTGATCTCCAGACAGGGGGTGGGGCCACCAGCCAAGTGGCCGGAGGGCAATCTAAACTCCGTTCCACCGCGTTCCAGCGGGAAAAAAAGCCCTGGGTGGAGCGAATATGTATCAAGCGAAGTCATAGGCAGAACGGCTGTGCTTTATACATTTTTTTTCTTTTGCAAGGAGCCCCATTGCTTGGCATGCTGCTCTCTATGGCCAAGTCAGTGTCCCCATTTTATGAAATTATTCTGAATCCTGTGAAATCTGAAATATTACGATATGTTGCTAAGCATTTCTAAGGCATTGATATGAAGATCTTCCAACAAGGAGCCAAGCCACACATGACGCCCTACACAGGTTGGACACTTGTCAGCTTCCCTCAAGTCTTGATGGGAAATGTAGGCGTCCTGGTCTTGCAGCTGTAATGGAGAGCCAAGCTGTAAAACCAGGACGCCTACATTTCCCATCAAAACTTGAGGGAAGCTGACAAGTGTCCAACCTGTGTCAGGCGTCACTTGTAGCTTGGCTCAAGATCTTCATGATCGGCAAAGCAATCAAATGGTTGGATTAGGCTGTCCATCCGACGCCCGTCTTCTTTTTGGAAATCTCTTCCTGGATCTCAGCAAGATGCCCCCAAATCCACTGCGTTCTCTGTCTTCTCTATGTGCATTTTGTGCTCCCGTCACATCAGTAAAAGGAATCAAATGATCGGAGAACATCCGTGGTGCCTCAAAAGATGGAAACTTTATGGACAGAAGGATGCCATTAATTGATTTTTCTGGTTCACAAGGGTTGTGGGTGTGTGTCGCAAATCCATATGGCTTCACGCGGCTTGCTGTATCGATCAGATTGATTTGTAACCAAAGGACAGATGCCTGCTACTCTTTGGCGTCTTCCCTGCATTTTCCTTAAACTGGGCATTTGCAAATGGATAGACCATAAATGCCTTGAACTAAAAACCTTTCTTGCTCTGGCAAAGCTATCCTTCCGGTATATAGAATGGATGTTGGATCATGTATTTGGAACTGGTGGTCCAGCTAGCAGAAGGAAAAACATCCTTCGGGAGAAAAAGTAGAAAGGCTGGTTCCAAGTTTCGGAGTGAACCATAACTCCTTCATGCTCCTTTAAACCTTGTCTGCACTAAACCCCAAAATTGCATGGAAGGCAAGCACGGGAGCCCCTGGCATACTGATGCAGGAAAAAGTATCAGCTTACAGGGCTGAGAAAGAATTTGGCAGGAGGCTTTGGACAGCAGTTGTTTGTTGTCAGACTGCCCTGGGCGAGATGGATGGTTTTAACTCCGTCTAAGGTAGCATCGGAGGACTAAGTGAGCATGCCTGAAGGCCAAAGTGCCATTTACCGCCAACATTTGCCCCTGGATCTAGCCGTGTTATGGCAGACAGTCAAGAGGCACATCAAGAACTAATACATATATGGCATAAGCTTGCTGGATGTGTGAAGAGTTTTATATTCAATTGGCATATGCATATACACATGGTTACAAACAGAAAAGGGGCCCAAAGGGAGCGATGCTCCCAGCATTCAATAGGCACGTGCCATTGCAATACATGGCACAGTTGAAAAAAAATCTGGCCCAAGTAAAGGATCCAATTAGACTTGGTGTAGACTTCTATTTGCTGATGAATTGCCACAGAAGAACGAGGTTCCTAAAGGTGTAAGGTGTTAACTGAGTGAATTCAAGCATGCGAGTGTCAAATCTGTCTATGAGTTCCATATTGGAGGAGTCTCTCTGCAACCTTTGTGATAACTGTGGCAAACTTTTACTTTGTTGTTGAACTCCCAGGGGGCTGAGATGTTACCCTCCATTGGTTTCTAAGTAGGGTTGCCAGCTCCAAGTTGGGAAATTCCTGGAGATCTGCGGGGTGAAACCTGGAGAAAGTGGGGTTTGGGGAGGGAAAGGACCTTGGCATGGCATAATTCCATAGAACCCACCTCCCAAAGTAGCCATTTTCTCCAGGTGAACTGATCTCTGTGGCCTGGAGACCAGTTGTAATTCTGGGAGATCTCCAGCCACTACCTGGAGGCTGGTAACTCTATTTCTGAGTGATCTGTGGCAACTCAGTTATCCCCCAATTTCCTCTATGGCCATGGGCTCAGCCTCAGTCAAGCCATAACACTATTCTCTAAGGTGAAACTCTGTGTAAATGATAGGCCAGTTCCTTGGTAGATGCTCATTTGAACTGCAACAACTCACAGATATTTGGGCCGTTAGGTTGTGGCCGAAAGTGGATTCTTGTACAGTTAATAGCTACTTACCTGGAGGAAGGTAGACACAGGGTGACATGTGAGATCTTTGGAGCTTATTCTTCCCAGTCTACTCCAGTGTGATAGTTGCTTTCCTTAGACCAAGACCTGCTTAAGGTACCAATGTGGCTGCAAAGCAGGCCAGTATCTGCTTGCTCCAGAGCTTTTTTGATTGTGGCCCCAGTGGCCTTCTTGAATATAACCTTACACCGTTAGCTGTTCAATGCCTCTGTCAGGCAGAATTATTAGATCTGTTTTTCCAACCGATAAGTAGTTAATAATGATAATTTCCAAAAGTCTGAATCTGTTTGTTGTTGCATTTTAGATTTTATTTATAGTTGGTGAAGTGGCTGAATTAAAAAAAAACATTGCAAATCTGTCTTGAGTCTTTTGCAATGAAAGACAAATGCTTAAATAATAAAAAATATGAAAAGAATTATTGCTAGAATATTGGAGTACAGGGAAGACTAGGAACAGGTCAAAGCGACACGGCTATCAAAACTGGAACAAAGGTGGAATGCTGGAGCCCTGAAATTGTGGCAGGCCAACTGTGTCCCTGTGGGTGCAATCCTGCCCAGTTCTCGTCAGTCTGGACTCGGCACAACTTGTCCAAAGCAGGATTAGGCATGTCACCATTTTTGGAACTGATCCGTATCATCTGCTTTCTCCGTCTGCCAGAAACACAAACCACATTCCCGGGGAACCTGCCTTCTTCTAATCATTTTCATATTGTCCAATGAAATTCAAATCCTAGTCAAAGACGCTCCGTTCCTTAAAAACTCTCCAAAGCTCGTAAATTACGAAGGCGCACAAACCAGCCTCCACATCCTGAAATGGGCTCTGCAAATTTTAATGGGGTTTGGTGTGCCTCTGAGGAAGGGGCGTTGGCTGAAGGAGTAGTAAATCTGTCCTCCGAAATGGGGATACCATACCAGGCTGGCGTTATGTGACTGCTCTTTGAAGCTGCTAGGTCAGTAAGACTACTGGCTGTCCCGCAATAGTGAGTAGAAGCAGTGGAAAAACACTTAATGTCTGGTCTTTCGTATGCAGTTCCAGCACCTACGGGTAGATGAAGAGAAGGGCCCCTTTTTACAGCACATGCAAGGAATTTTTTTTTTAAACCACCTAGAAATTTACTATTGGTTCCATTTAAGTATAAATGATTGGTTTCTAGGTTCTGGCAAGATATACCCAACGGGGCTTCCAGCAATGGCGGGAGGGAGAAAAAGACCTTGTTTCAGCTTGTTAACCAAAGGGCCTTGTATTTTCCTTCTGCACAGAGATATAGAAAGTGGGGAAAAAAATACAGGAGGTCTCTGTGTGATCCACACTAGGGGGATATGAAATATTTCTGGCTGTAGGAGAGGAAAACCTAGAGGGGTTGTATGGGAAATTGAGGTGCAAGCCATAGAGGTCCCAGCTGTAGGGACAGGCCACTCCCTTTGTTCCCCAAACTGTTTCACTGACAGAGTGGTACTGACCAGGTTGCCATCTCTGGTTTGGGAAATTCCTGGAGATTTGGGAGTTGAGAGCCTGTGGAGGGGAGAATTCAGGAAGGGATTTCCCCTAGAATCTACGGTGTACCGTATTCATATGGTTCTGGCAGAGATACAAAAGCTCAGGGACCTCCATTCCCACTCGTATCTCCAGAAGAAGCTTTGACTCTTGAAAGCTTGTCCCCTGGAAATCTTGTTGGTCTCTAAGATGCCTCTGACTGCTGTTCTGCTGCAGACCAACACGGCTAGCCACCTGAAACCATGCCATAGAACCTGTCCTATTGCAGTTGCCATTTTTTCTAGGAGAGCTGATGCATTAAGATGAAAAGAGGAAATATTGCTATTATTTATGAATAAGTTGAATATCTGAAATTTATATTTTAAATGTCATATGATTATTCTGTTATTATATTTGGATGGTCTTTGCAACGTACTCCAAACTGTTTTTTTAAAAAATCTCCTCTTTCCCCTTTCTTTTCTGTATCCCTATTTGTTTGAAAAATAAAAAAAATATTTTTAAAAAAGAATATGCTAGAATGCTTCTACCGTATCTGTCATGGGGGCAGTTCCCATGATTTTGTTCTTTCTCAGAGTGTGACACTTAACGTGTGTCAAGGAAACAGATAGTTAGTGTGGTGTGGTAGTAGTTAAGAGTGGGGGCAGTTATTCTTTCAAACTCAGACAAGGAAGATTAATATTACTATTATTATAAATATTATATTATAATGTTTGTGTATGGGCCATCAAGTGGCAATTGACTTTTGGTGGCCCATTTTAATAACATTTATATTATAAATATTATAATAATAGGCTTATTGTCAATATTAATAGCATTCTAATATTACTAACATTGCTAATATTAGAATTCATTGCTACTCTTAGGGCTGCGGTCTCACGTGCATAGCGATGATGACATAAGTCTACCACGCTTCACTGCATGTTTAGATGATTATTAGGGTTGCAATTCCAAGCAGGCAACTTCTCTAGGTTAAGGAAAGATTGTTCTGTTGTGTTATGTATTAGGGTTATATCATATATTATACCCATCTCGTGGACGCCATTTAACTTTGATCATGCCTACTCTACAGTGTTCTTGCGCGAGTGATATTCTTACAACAACCCTGTGAGGTAGGATATTATCACCCTGGCAAAGAGGATGGCAACATGCATGAAACTGCCTGCTGGAGGCACTCTGGTGCCCTCTCAAAAGATGTGCAGCATGCGAGTTTTATGGGGAGGGAAAGAGATCCAGAGGATGGTTGTTGGGGGTTTTCCGGGCTGTATTGCCGTGGTCTTGGCATTGTAGTTCCTGACGTTTCGCCAGCCACAGCTGCTGGCGAAACGTCAGGAACTACAATGCCAAGACCACGGCAATACAGCCCGGAAAACCCCCAACAACCATCGTTCTCCGGCCGTGAAAGCCTTCGACAATACATAGATCCAGAGGAGTTCGTTTGTAGTCGCAAAATAGTAAAGAGTCTAGTAGCACCTTGAAGACTAACCGACTTTATTGTAGCATAAGCTTTTAAGAACCACAGCTCTCTTCGTCAGATGCATCTGACGAAGAGAGCTGTGGTTCTCAAAAGCTTACGCTACAATAAAGATGGTTTGCTATTATGTGGGGTGAAAGCAGCTACAGCGTTGCCAAGCAACGCCTTATTTCAACCGCTTCAGGCCAAAGACAGAGCTGAAAAAACCGCCGCCTCTTTTCTAATTGGGCCTCGGGGCCAGCCAATGAGAGGCGCCGTGAGCTGCCCTCTTCTGGCTTCGCTTCCCTCAACCGTGATGGACGCCGCGCCCTCCAAGCTCGGCTATCACACGAGATCCCTCCCCCTTCGGGCCGTCTCCTGGAGTTCTCGCGAGAGTCCTTCCGCTTCTCGCCCGTACTCAGAGATCTCGCGGCAGTCCACACCGAGGAGGGTCGTGTGGGTGTGCGCATGCGTGCCCGGTGAGGTGCCTTGGAAGTCAGCTGGGACCGAGCGGGGAGCGGAGCGGCCGGCCATGCTTCGGGGGCTTTTGGGGGCGCCGCGCCTGGGGCGGACAGCGGTGAGTGCCGGAGAGAGGCTGGGCCCTCCCTCGGTTGGGAGGGGGCGGGGTCACCCTGCGCCCCTCCTCCAGGGAGGCTGCCCCACCCCCCTGCAGAGTGGGGCAAAGGTCACACCGACCTCTCGGGCCGCACTAGCATTGGCTAGTGGTGGCATTGCCAACCTCCAGCTGGGGACTGGAGATGCCCTGGGGTTACAGCTGGTTTTAAGGTTGCCAACCTCCAGGTGGGGCCTGAAACTGTCCTGGAATTGCAGCTGATCTCCTTACTACAGAGAAAATGGCTGATTTGAAAGATAAGACGGAGTAGGGCATTATACCCTACTGAGGTTCTTCCCCTTCCCAATCTCTGCCCTTCCCAGGCTTCACCCCTAGATCTCCAGGCATTTCCCAGACTGGAGTTGCCAACCCTAGCTGATTTCCAGGCTACAGAGATCAGTCCCCTTGGAGGAAATCGCTGCTTTGGGGTGTGGGTGGTATTTGTAGCATTATACCCAGCTAAGCTCCACCCCCAAAGTCCACCCCCAAATTTCCAGGAATTCCCCAAACTAAGGTTTGCAGCCTTAGTTACTGGTAGATCATAAGCAGCTCGCTTCCCAAGCTGGAGTGAAAGTTTGTTGTCAGAGTCATCAGTTGCCCCGTGACACTCTTTTTCTTTGTAAGATTTATATTTTGCTTTTCCACCAAGTCAGGGCCACTGAGGCAGCTAACAACGGAAAACAGTCACAGCATCATAAAATGAGCTAAAACAATAGCTAAGTGAGGGTGTTGGGCTAGATCTGGGAAGCCCAGGTTCAAATCCCCCCTCTGCCATGGAAGCTTGCTAGGTGACCTTGGGCCAGTCACACCCTCTCAGCCTAACCGACCTCACAGAGCTCTTGAGTAGATAAAATGGAGGCAAGGGGAACAGCTTTGGGCCCTCACTGGGAAGAAAGGCTGGGTCTAATTGAAGTAAATAAATGCATATGTTTCTTTTCCCCTCTAATGGAACCCACAGCAGCGTGCATTACTTTTCTTCACATATCCTCACAACAATAGCACTGTGAGATGAGCTAGGTTGAGAGTGACTGGCCAAAGGTCACCCAGTGAGCTTCCATAGCAGAGCGAGGATTTGAATCTGGGCCTGCCGGGCTGTAGTTGGATGCTCTAACTGCTACTCCACACTGGCTCTCTGTATCTTCCTTTTGCTACAGCGCTCTAGGATTGATTTTGTATTGTCATAAGCTGCCTCAAGCAAGTCTTGGAAAGACAGCATACTCTTTTCCTAAATACATACATACATACATACATGGAAGGGTTTTGAGTACAGGGGTTGAGGAGTGGTAAACTTATTCTGCATTAAAGCATGCATAATGGAAGTGTGTCATTTGATGCAAGTGGGGAAATGAGCAGTGGAACTAGGACATTCTTTTCCTCCACTTTTTTGAGGGGGGAAGGCAAACCAGAGCATCAAAAGCCAGCCACTCTTTTAAAGGAAGTAATCTGAGAAATTTAGCCAGCCACTATCTCTCTGTCATCTTTCTCCATAGCTGTTGATCTTTGCTCCTTCCGGTGCCTGGGTTCCGCATCTTGTGCCCCACACCAAAACATCTTTTGACTGTCTTGCATTTTCCGTAGTGATAATGCCCCCCAGATTCTGAGGAGATCACCTGAAGAATCTGCTGGAAATGGGTGGGGTAGTGCAGGTGTGTTCGGTGGGCATTAAGTTGATCTTTCCCTCCCTTCCCTTTCCTTCAGCAGCCCTCTAGGACCATAAAAATGCATTCACAGGGGTTATGGAGGCCTTGCATGCAAAAAGCCACATGGATCAGGGTGGCAGTTAGCTAGGGAATCTGAGACCCTCCCCTTCTTCCTCTTCCACTGACAGAACATCTGCAGGGTATAAGCTAGGGTGAAGGAGTCGTTCTGGGTCCAATGCCTTCGGGGAGAATATACAACCGTTGGTTGTCTTTGTTGAAGAACTGGCTGTTGAACTTCATTGATGATGCTTATTTGAGAGCATCCACATTCATAAGCACTCGCTCCTAGTGATCTCTTTTTATCTATTGTGTACCCTTCTAGCAGAGTGAATGATCAACCAAGGTACATTGCTTATGATAATCAGAGACATTTGCAACAAACACTTTAAAAAAAAAGACTGGTTATACCACGTTGAGTAGAGATATACCATTTCTGGAAATCCCGAAGCCGGGGGTGCAGGCATTTTTTTTCTAGAGGAGGAAAAAAGAATTGTGGTAAAAATGAATTAAACGAAGGATGTTGTTAATGTTGGGTGTGTTTGTGTGTGTGTAGGAGGACTAGGTTGATGATCAGGAAGGGCTGAGGCTCGTCGATTGTGAAAGAGGAGGATGTGGAAAGGTGTGCACCTTGCTGGTTGGCAGATTAGAAATGGAACTGAAGGATAAAGGGAATGTGGAGCAAATAGAGTAAAAGACGTGCAGGAAAGAGATTTTATCTCCTGTCTGTCTGTCTGTCTGTCTGTCTGTCTGTCGTCTGCCTTTCTCACTGAGACTCAAGGCAGATTACGCAGTGTAGGTCAATACAGTCAGCACCCGGGGCATTCAATAAACAATAGGGTAAGGATGGCAGAAATTTGAAACAAAAAAGCAGAGATCCAATACAGAGTTGAAAACGACACTGAACCAGAACAAGCAGATTTACATGCGATTTTACATGACGTGGAATTATTCAGTAGGAGCATACTTACGGCAGCAGGCTGTACGCAGTAGTATAATCTACAGCCGCTATCCCTTTCCAGTGCATCTCTCCGAACCATTTTCTACCTGCACAGTCGTATTGCCTGTATAAAAAAGCCCCCCTAAATAATTCAGTTTTGCGTAGTTTGGAGAAAGCCCGGAGAGTAGGCGCTTTCCTGACCTCTTCAGGCAAGCCATTCCCTTAGGTGGGGGATGCTACAGAGAATGTTGCATGAGCAGGCAGCTGTTAGGTCAGGAGAGAGTGACTGACCCAAGGCTATGCAGTTTGTTGCATAGCGCAGCTGGGATTTGAACCTCCAGTGCTAGTCTGATACTAACCACAATAACACAGTGGCTCTCAATTTATAATGTTAGAGTGATATAACAAAGGAACAATGTTTGTTCCCAGTAGTTTCAAGTGATACTCTCTGTGGTGGAGAATGTGTTATCCTAGGAAGGATGCCACTTAACTGCATAACCACCACACTGGCAATAATTTTCCTATGTCTGTACATCCTCTCCACCAGGCACTAGACTGACTTTTAAAAAATGTCTTTCTCTCCCCCTGGAAACTTCAGCGCGACTCTTTAAGGAGTTCAGTGCATTTTGCCATAATGACAGGACTATAAATTTTAGCGAGCATGGGCCCGTTGCCACCGAAGCATGGATTTATTCGTCAAACGGCTACTGCAGCCTCCATAACTTTTATGGAGAATGATGTCTGAAACATCATCAAAAATATGGTGTTTGATATATATCGGCAATAAGTAGTTTGTTACTGGTAATTCACTTCCAATGATTTAAAAATCTTAAATCATGCAAAGGAGTTTAATATACTTAAGATGGAAAGTGAAGTATCTTACGTTGTTCTGGTCACCGTTACAAGTTGTAGCCTGAATCGCCGCTGCGTGTGACAAATCATCTTGAACACTCTTCATAAATTGGGAGCGCTGGATTCAACAAGAGCTCTGTGTTATGTAAATCTAATTGCGTGATGTCTCCATTGAAAATGACACGCAACGATTGAGCTGGATTTAAGTATTTATAGAAGATTGTCGAGGAAAGGTACCCAGAAGGAAAGTATTCAGAGATCCAGCCAGTTCTGGGAGATACGGGTAGGGGCTTCTTGACTGGCATTGGGGAAAGCCTTGAGTAACTAACTGGTTAAGACGGGTTTAGCTGAAAAAATTAGTTGCTTGTGCAACTAATTGGTATGTTCCATTTCTTGCTATTTCTGGTAGGATATTATTCCTGTTCTGTCCTGGTGGTGCAGGAGCCCTTCCCATCCAGAGGAGTTAGCCGTGTTAGTCTGTAGTAGCAAAATCAAAAAGAGTCCAGTAGCACCTTTAAGACTAACCAATTTTATTGTAGCATAAGCTTTCGAGAATCAAGTTCTCTTCGTCAGATGCCTGATACAGATACTGGCATCTGATGAAGAGAACTTGATTCTCGAAAGCTTATGCTATAATAAAATTGGTTAGTCTTAAAGGTGCTACTGGACTCTTTTTGATTTTGCTTCCCATCCAGGTTACAAAGGGGTCTTGTAATATGAAAGCCCCTTGTTAGATGCAGAGAGCTTGGGACGATCTTGTCCGATGACCAAAAGTGCCGTACAAGTATCTTGTCAACCCGATTGACCATATTAATGGGATCCCACCAGTTTTTCCACTGGTGAATGAGGGGCCCTTTTAAACAATGAAAGTGTTGTGCTGCGGTGTGCGTTGTGGAACCTGTATAGATAGAGGACATGGGGCTGCTATGAGGAGGAAAAATCAGGTGAGATTGAGCGGAAACACTAGTCGGACCCAGTCCAGTGTCGCTGGCCCATGCAGAATCCAGCATATAATAAATCACCTTCCCTCCTTCTCTTGTTCTTCAAAGGTCTCATTCAGGTTTCAGAGTACCCTGGTGATAGCCGAACACACAAACGAGGCTCTTACGCCAATTACATTAAATGCCATCACTGCTGCAAAACGGGTTGGAGGCGAAGTGTCATGTTTGGTAGCTGGTACCAACTGTGAAAAGGTACAAAATAATAATTAAAAATCATCTATGTTTTGACGTGGAGGAACAGACGTGGGTGAACAGAGCAAGGGTGGGTGAATACTCCTGATGTGGTTTTTTTCAATTTCTCAAGCTGCCTAAACATTTTATTCTTGGGCGTTCTGTATTATGCTCATAGCTCTGAGCTTTTGATATATTTGTGCGGAAGCTGAATCGTCCGGCTCAAAAACAAGCATGCAGTTCTGTCTTAATTCGTTAATGGATGCTAGAATACAAGAGAAACACAGGGCTTGGGGGCTGTAGTTGTGGCATTTCATGCTTCCCAAACTTCCTACACGAGGTGAAAAATTAAGCGAAATCCCATCTGCAAAGATTTGTCTTGCACAAACGATGCATGCTTCTTTGGGCAAGATAATGTGAATCTTTGCCGTAGAAAAGTGCTTGAATTTTGTGGTGGAGTTTAGCTTTTGGTTGCTTGGATGAGCAGATATTGATGCTGAGCTATTAAGTTCTGAATGGATTGAGGGAGAATGCTAAAACCCAATTCTCAGTTGTTCCAGTCAACGTTCTCCCTTCTCTCCCTCCCCCTTTTTCAGTGTAACCCTAAGAAGACTTACTCCAATCTAAGCCCATTGAAATCATTGGGTGTAGACTGAAGTAACTGTGCTTAGAATTGCACTGTTTTGCTTAAGCTCTTTGGAGTATGGCGTCTCCCCATAGCATGATCCAGTCACAGTTGAAATTCTTCATCAGTATGTGCAATTGACTAACACAATACACTTCCACTGCAGGTAGCTCAGGAGCTCAGCAAAATCCAAGGGGTTGCCAAAGTTCTTCTCGCCCAGCATGATCTCTACAAAGGACTTTTGCCCGGTGAGGCACATTTCTTTGTTACTAAGATTCTCTGCATTCACTACTGCGATAGGTGCCCTGACCAGTATGTCTCGTTCCCCAGAGGAGCTGACTCCGCTGATCTTGGCAGCTCAGAAGCAGTTTAATTACACGCACATCTGTGCTGGAGCATCTGCCTTTGGGAAGGTGAGCAGATGCGAAATTCAGCCCCTACCCCATCAGTCACTGCAAAGAGAACGAACTCTTAGTGACTCAGGTTTACTGGGTACAGATCAATATCTGGCTTTCTTGAAAAGTTTTAGAAATGCGCCACTTTTTTGCAGATTCTGTTATTCAAATGGGTCTTGTGCAGGAGATGTTCAGTGTACTGGGATGAGATACAACCCCCCAGCTTGCATAGCAGCATGTGTGGCAGGGGGAAGGGTGCTGTTGTGACCTTCAGACACATTTACTTTCTTTATAATGTTTAGAGTCTTCTTCCCAGACTGGCAGCGAAACTTGACGTGGCTCCTGTTTCTGATATAATCAAGATCAAGTCACCTGACACGTTCGTGAGGACTATTTATGCAGGTGAGCATTTGTATGGCTCTGTGCTGTTCCATCCGAGGCATGCAGGGAGTGGCACAAGTGAATCCAGAATCAGTTTGGGAACCAGAACTAGGAAAGCGGGAAATGGCTTTTTTGTATTTCATATATTTATCTCCTCCACCTTTCAGCCTCGCGGTGAGCCCCTGGGATGGCTAGCCTTTTAAAATAAAATTATCCAAACATAAAATTACAATTAAGCTCTGCTCCAATAAAACAGCAATCAGACGTATTACCAAAAAGTCAGTTGGACAGCTAAAAGAAACCAGGTCCTGTTCTAGCGCTTGTTTTTTCAGAACCGAAGGTCTTCACCCTATCCCAGAAGGCTTGCAAAGTCGGTGTCAAACATGCCTCCCCGGGGAGGAAGCTCTAGGGCTTGAGGATGGAGGCTGACCAAGCCCTCCCCTTGGCCCCAGTCAGTCTAGCTTCACATGAATGCTGTTTGCAGAGGAAGGCCCGTTCATCGATCTCCAAGCTTGGGCAGGTTGATGGGGTGGAGACAGTTTGTGGCACAACTAATAGGATCATCCTATGCACTGTAGGATTGTAGTCCAAAGTCCAGAGAAACCAGAGATAGCTTCTTAATTAACGGAATCTGGTGATGTTCTTCCAATGTATTGCGTTTCTGTTAATGCACTTCTGATAAGATTTGGCAAAATGCAAGCCGTTCAGATAATTTTCTTTATTTAATATGGGTTACATTAGCTCTTGATTGCAGCAATCCGCTGGGTTATTTTTCTTAGTTAGGGAGACGGTGATGTGATTATTTGTAATATTTAATTGACTTTCTCTAATTATTTTGCAGCCCTTGTTGGCTGGCCACATTGTGCTCGTCTGATCCCGTAATTTAATTTTGGACATGAAAGCAGTAGCTTTTGTTTCTTTAAATTTGTTGCAGCAGGGTTTTTTCTTTCTTTTCTTTGTCAATATTCTCCTAACTTCAGGGAGTGACGGGTTTTTAGTTACCATGTAATAATTCCCCTTTTAGAATCCGTTTGGTTCCTTGTTTCTTCTGTTATTTCTTCTGGCTTCTTAGGTTAATTCTTAATTACCTAACAAATTTTCATAGCTAACTTATGTAGTAGCCCAGTGCTGAATTTGTTTACTTGCAAACGCTTTGAGCGAATATTTGGTACTTGAAATCAAAGTACTTGAAAAGAAGTAGGTTTAGAATTTGAGAGTCATTCCCTTAGTAGCAGAGTAGCCAGATGGGGGACAGCAAACATTTTGAAACTTAGAAAAGGCAAATGGATGTAAAATCTTTGCTGGCACGCTGAATAATTTTTTCGGTGACACCAAGATCTGTTAAATGCCATTTTATTTATTTGATTTTTATTGTCCAAGGAGCTCACAGTTGTCCCTTCTCCAATTTTATCCTCACAAAACCCCTATGAGTTAGGTTGGTCTGATAGAGAGATAGGCCTGAGGTCACCTAGTGAGTTTCCTGACAGGGTAGGGATTGGGCCTCATAGTCCAGCGCTCTTGCTCCTGGTTCACTTTTAACCTTTTAAACGTGGCTATCCTAAATTGCCTTCATCTGAGCATTGGCTGTCTTGTCTTTTGTAATGTCAGCAGTTTATTGGGCTGTTTGGTAGTTCTCATGGGCCGTATGATCCTCTTGTAGGAAATGCCTTGTGTACCGTAAAGTGTGAAGAGAAGGTAAAGGTGTTCTCTGTCCGAGGCACATCCTTCGAGGCAGCACCTGTCAGTGGCGGCAGCGGAAGTTTAGAAAAACGTGAGTGTTCGGTTACTCAAGTAGTATTTTGCTCAAGTTGGTAGGAACTCTTGTCAAGATACAATCTCAAACTTATCAGCGTGGTGGATTTCTTCTTTTCTTGTAATGCACTCACCCAAAATACTTTGCCTGTCTCCTAGAGTGTTGTCATTGTTCCACTGGGCTGTGCTTGTAATGGCCTTGGGCATGGGGGCAGGGGGTTACATACCAGGCAGCCGTAACTGAAACGTAAACCGGACTTGGCTTGGCTCAACTGATACAGAAGGAAAAGATAGCCTTCAGTTTGCACAGCTAGGCATGCGTATTTGGAAGTAATCATTGAGTCTGGTTTAAATGTGTTTCCACTAGAATTCCAAAAGTGCCCGCAGGCTCGAAGAGGTTGGGAACCCTGAACTATATTTAAGCCTTGTGTATGGACCGTGTTTTCTTCAAATGTCAATAAATATCAATAAAATAGGCCGTGTGCGGGGGTGGGGTGGAATCCATGAAAAATTGTAAATCAAAATTGGTATGTGTGTGTGTCTTTGGCTGCTTTAGAGTATACAATTCGTGCTTCGAGGTGATCGCTGGGAGGAATGCATTGTACATTACAGAAGCGTCATGGGAATTTTTGATTATTATTATTGTTTATTGAAATAGTGTCAGCACCTTCACCAGTTGGCCAGTCTGAATGGGTTGGGCAAAGCCTAACAAAAAGCGATCGTCCGGAACTGACTAGTGCAAAAATTGTTATATCAGGGGGTAAGTAGACGAGAATGGTGGTGGAATTATTGCTACCCTTCCAATGCAGTATAATATTTAAAATCTTTTGTGGATCTCTTAGCCTGGGAATTTGTTTTGTAATGGTTTGTTGGAGGTTGGGAAACAGGAAAGAATTTAGTTAGTCCAAGTAATTCGGATCTGATAAATAATTACAGTCATTTATTCACGTACTTACAGAATGTCTGTCTTGCTGAGACTGAAGGTGGATTACAAAACCGTGCAGTAAAGAAAAACAGTATAAGACGTGCATTGACAAGTGCCAATGTTTGATTTTTAAGATAATTGGCAAACTTAAAATAATGCAAATTTCCAATGAGATCTGGCTTTAAAAATGCTGCAGTGGGTACATTGGTTCTGTAATAGAGGGTTAATCCTGATTCCCATAAATTTTGCTAATAGAACCATGCTCTCCTTCCTTCCCACTTCTGCTATAATCCCGTGCATCTCCCCAAAACCTAATCTTGAAGATTGGGGGTACCGTCCTGGGAGGGTAGCATGCGATATCGCAATGGGGGCCTACAGCTGAAGAAGGGAATTGGTGGAAATCAAATTTCTTCCCCGCCCTTCACCAGCAGAAGTGCCTTTCACTTCTGGTGTTGCTTCAAGTCACGCGTATAATTTATTGCCTTTACCTTCCTAACAGTGAAATCCTAAGCAGAGTTACTCCAGTCTAAGCCCATGGCTTTCAATGGCCGGAGTTGGTACATTTCAGTTGGGTGAGACTGGAGTAACTCTGTTTAGGATTTCATTGTAAGAGAATAACAAGCTGGACACTTCTCTGCTTTCTTACTTGGAAATTTTAAGCCAGCAGGGTTGGAGAGTATCATTGGCCAAGCGCCACTTCCTCAGTGTTGCATTGGTGGCGCACGAGGAGTAAATGAATGAGTAACCATTTGTAATGTTTGCTGAAGAAACAATTGCATTCATCACAAATCAACTGCAAACTTGCAAATTTCAGATTGAGAGAAATGTTTCGAACTGGGTTATATAATATCCAATGTCTTGTTTGCAATATTCGCATGTGCCTGTGAAGGCACATGAATAGTAAAGAAGTGTGGGGAAGAGATGAGAAGAGGCAGATGTGATAGTGTCCAATGCTGAATTTTCAAGGAATCTGAACATGTTTTATTTTTCAGGACGAGGCTTGAAGAGTGGAGAAAATTTTAAGTTGTTGTATGATCTTGCAGATCAATTGCACGCAGCAGGTAAAAAGTGGGGTTTTCTACTATTGGTTTTCAAAATAATTATCATGGCATAAGTCTTGAGAATGATCTGGTTGGGGGGTGGGGGCTGCTGTCTCTCCCATGAGGCAGGGGGAATGAGCTTGGGGGGTTGAACAGATGGCTTCCTTTAGACTGTGAGAAAATTGACTAAATGCTGCAGTCAACTCTTAAGAGAGGCCTATAGTTGCTGACCTTCCTGAATTTAAACCTAGAACCTTGTTTAAGGCACCTGTGTAATTTCTTTTCGTAAATTTAGAATATATTAGAACCCATTATCTGAAAGTTTAAGCCGGTCATACCAGGGGGATTACTCACTGAACGTAATCTGAAGAGAAACATTTCTTGCTACATACTTAAATTTTTAAAAGCTAAACTCTTTGTGGAATAAAGCATTAAATGTTCATTAGTAATAGTTTTAAGGTAACTTTTTCTTGCTTTTAGTTGGAGCCTCTCGTGCAGCTGTCGATGCAGGCTTTGTTCCCAACGATATGCAGGTTGGACAGACAGGCAAAATTGTAGCACCCGTAAGTACTCGAGTGACACTTAAAGAAGAAACAGATTAAAAAGGGCTTAAGCGCTTAACAGAGGTATCCCTAAAGGCAGTGATACACTGCTCAGAGTTTTAATTCAGACGTTGCATCAAACTGTGATTTGCAGTAGCCCTAGGTTTACAGTCCACACTGTAAAAATTTGGCATCTTCATCCCCAGCAGTAACGACATAGCAACAGCGGTAATTGGTTTCTCATTCAGACATCCTGACAAGCTGTGGCTTGCCGACCTGATGCGCTGCACCGTTTCTGTTTGGCTGCTTGATCATAAACCACAGTTTAGTCAGCTCATATGTGATAGCTAAAGTTACGGTTTGTTGTGAGAGCTTTCTGTGTGTGTGTGTTGTTTTGCAGCACTCACTGGGCTAGGTGGCTGCAATAGTAGCTGGCATTAGACTTGGTTCCAGGTGTTGGTTTAAGGCTCTTTGTGACTTGAGACCCACATATCTGCTGGACTATTTCTGCCAGTCCGAGCCTGTGTGCCAGTCTGGTCAAAATCTGCTGATGACGCCTTCTCTCAGCGTGGCACGCTCGGCTTTCCTGTTGCCGCTCCTTTGCTATAGAATGAGCTCCTTGTGGAGATCTGCAGGATCCGTTACTGTTGGATTTCAGACCAGCAGCAAAAATGGTTCTTCCTTCAGCCATTTTATCTGGTAGATTCCATGGGATTCCTTATTGTTGTCCCTGTTTGATGGACTGTGTTGAAACTCTTTCCCACGTCCTTCTCCCGTGTCCTTTTTATTTGGCGCCACGTCGGGATCTTCTACATCCTATATTAGCCCAACTTTCAGAGTTTTCTGATGATTTTAAGGTTCGTTTTTTGCTTGACAACCCAGATGTGGAAATAACTGAAATAGTAGCAAAGTTTCTCTGCAGTGGTTGTTGTGGGTTTTCCGGGCTGTATTGCCGTGGTCTTGGCATTGTAGTTCCTGACGTTTCGCCAGCAGCTGTGGCTGGCATCTTCAGAGGTGTAGCACCAAAAGACAGAGATCTCTCTGTGTCACAGTGTGGAGAAGATGTTGGCAGGTAATTTATATCTACCTTCCTGAGTAAATATAAATTACCTGCCAACATCTTCTCCACACTCTGACACTGAGAGATCTCTGTCTTTTGGTGCTACACCTCTGAAGATGCCAGTCACAGCTGCTGGCGAAACGTCAGAAACTACAATGCCAAGACCATGGCAATACAGCCCGGAAAACCCACAACAACCATCGTTCTCCGGCCGTGAAAGCCTTCGACAATTTCTCTGCAGTGTTATGGCTATACGCCTTGACAAGTAATATCCTATATTAGGTTTTGCTACATTGTTGTTCTGCTCGTATCTGTAATTTTAATCCTACTCTGTATGGACTCGTCTCTGTTTCTAAAATTTTCTTAATCTGACTGACTGATGACTATATTATATATATGCCAATAAAGACTTGCTTGGATTGGTCAGACAATGTTTTTGTTAGAATTGATCTGTGTTTGAGTTTTGTATATACAGGCTGTCGTTTACAGTGTGTGTGTCTGTTTTTTTTTTATTGATGGATTTGATGAGAGGTGTTTGTTGATAACGCTTTGTTTGTTATTTATTGTTGTTTATAACGTTTGTTGATAACAAGGAGAAGCGGGCTATAAATATTTAAAATCTTTTTCAAAAATTTGCAAGACGAGGGCATCAGCACATTGTTGGATTTGGCCACAATTGTATAGTGTAGCTTTATTCTGAACCGGCAGAGAAAAGTGGAGGCAGAGCATGAATGGGGGCACACTCTCAAGAGTATAACCATGGTTTGGGGGGAGCGGGGGCTGCCACAGAACTGGCTGCATCGGCCGCCAGAGGTAGCAACTGGAATAGCAACTCATTCAGTGCATCCTGGTTAGATGTTTCTGTCCCACTTGTGTTGGATGGGATGCCCACTTCCAATCCTGGGGGTGGCTCACTCAGGCAGAGGTTGGCGCTTGCGAGTCCCTTGGGAAGGCAAAGCAGGCAGGGATCCAAGGGAATGGACAGGTGAAGGCACATATTTGTTCCTTTTCATGAAAAGAAGCACAGTCGTGGTGCTTTATGTGAAAAGTAAGGGATGTGCCCACTCCGTCAAGACCTGGCAAGATTCTCTGCCCAGGAGAGCTTGCAAATTAGCACGCTCGTGTGTGTGAGATTTGCATCTTTGATACATTTTTTTTAACCTTTCATAAATGTTGATGTTGAATCTTTCCTGTGCTCCAATTTTCACAACTGTTCTTGAAATTTATCCAAGACTCACCTTAAGTTAAGCATTGCCAATAATTGGAGAAGTATTCCCCTCTCCCATTTTTTTCACATTGGCAGTGAGACTTCTGGTTCATAACCTGTGCCTTCAGAAGGATACATTCTGGGGCTCCTTGCCTTGAAAAGTCTGCGAATGCAAGCATGATAAATTAGCATGCTCTCTGTGTTTTCATTACATTTGGGCATTTTATGATCAGAATAGCTGATGTAGTTCCGTCAGAACTGTTGGGTAGCTATTGGTTTTGGGTAATTGAGAAACTACCTGAATGTTGATTTCCTCGGAACCGTCTGCAGTGTTGAAAAGTCGCTTCCAAGCCACAAACTTCAAAGGGCTGTTTGTATGCAGCCAGGACTGGATTTTCAGACCGTATCTTTCTTTGACTTGCTAAAAAGCCGAAGACTGACAGCCCCTTTCATCCTGCATTATCCAGCATGGCTTTTAACTCCAAGAGAACTATGTTCTCAAATTGATGCTCTGCTCCTTAGGGGTTGGTGCAGAAACATTAAATTGTACTAAAATATTCATATGAGAGTGCATTTAGCTGAAAGCAATTGATGTGCTTCTCCCAGGAGGGGCAGAAAGAAATGCTGTATGGCCCTGCTCTCAAGCAGACACCCTACGCGTGCTTCTTAAGAGTAATCACATGGCCTCACTGATCAAAGTCCCATATAAGTTCTTAAAGTGGAAAGGGTTAGAAGGGGGATGACGCTGTTTGACCCGGCAGGCCGTTTAGCAATGACAGCCTCTTGAAGGTTTGGGATTTGAGTACTTTCTAATAAAATTTGGAATACTAAAGGCCTATTTTTTTAAAGTGGTATTGCTTTACTGGCTGTTGATTACATATTTGTCATTGGGATATTTCCCGATTGCTGTTTTTTTAAAAAAATTGAAGGCGTTAAAAAGAAATATCTGGTGGGAAATTCTGAAAATACTTGTTAGATTTGCACACCTTGAGGTTCTTGCATTTGGCAGATAGGGGGCGAGGCATATTGTGAGGGACTGCAGTCCACATATGTCCTCCTGGCTTATTGACCAGCAAGTATTTAGGGTTGCCTGCAGCCCCACCTCTTCCCTGAGCCCTCTTGCATGTGCAGAGGGCACGGGAAGAAGGTGGAGGCATTTTCTTCTTTGGCTAAAGCCTGGAAGAGATAAGAAACAGAAGGAGTCTCTGGCGCTGCTTAGAAGAGGCCTCTTACTGAGTTTTGCCTTTTCCAGAATGCAGAATAAATGAAAAGGGATCTGTCTTTATTTATTTATTTACATTATTGATAGTCCCCCTTTCTCCCTGAGACACAAGGTGGATTACACTAGTGCAGGTCAATACAGTCAACCGCAGGGACCTCCAATAAACAACGCAGTAGGGCTTGGATTGCATAAATTTGAAAAAAAAAGTGGAAATCCAGAGTTACTTCGGCTCTCCAGGGTCTGGTTTGCTTGCTCCAGATGAACTTGTGGGCGGATTTGTGGACAGCTTTGGGGGAGGACAGGGACAGAAATGTGTTCAGGGTTAGTGAAAAGGCAACGGGTATTCCCTCCCCGTGCTCTTCATTTGTTTCAACTCATCACAGGATGCTTTGATGCCAAGTCAGCCTAGGTGCCAGTTCTGTAATTTCTCCCCCCCTCCCCTATGGATTAGAACTGAACTCAACCCAAAAATCTCTTGGTTGCTCCTGAACCTTGAACTAAAATGCCTAAGGTGTGTGTGTGTGTGTGTGTGTTCAGTTCTGGTCCAAGGCTTTTGGTTTCAGTTCTGATTAATTGAAAAACTTCCCTGAACTGGGTTCATTTGTGGCTTGACACTCTGGCCCATAGACCCCCTCCCATGCCAGTCATGAGTTTCTGTTGCTAAGTTGCTAAGTTATAAAACTAGAGGTAAATAAAATATGAACTATTAGTTGTTCCATCACATTTTTAGCACCTTCTGGTTGTTTCCAGGGTAATGGCAGCAGTTTCAAAACCGCCTTTCCTTGCAAAGCAAGAGTGTGAGACATGATTATCTTAAATGGTGCCAAAATTCAGGAGAGTTTGAGTTAAAAGAAAAGTGCATAAAGATACCAGGGAAGGGTGTCCATACTATAAATAATCCTTGTGACAGGTTTTTAAATATTATACCAAAATCCTTGTCAAGCATGACTGTCTCAATTTTGATCTATTTTATCCCACTATCAGGCTAGTAACGTGTTTTGTTTTACAAGGAGTTGCAAGATTAAAAGTTTCAGTGAGCAGATAAATACTTTAAAGTAGGGTCCCATAAATATGGCAGTATTGAACTGCAGGGCTGTTTCCGCAACCACCCATTTACCTTCTCTTGGTTACTGGGCTGGCTGGTCATCTTTCGTTTTGTCTGGATTTGAGCTTCAGTCCCTTTGCCTACGTCAAGCACCTGAACCTGATTAAAAGAGAAGGTACAGCTGTATAAGTGTCAGCATTATAAGCAGCGCTTAGTGCAACACCAGTCTTGGTTGCTTACTGGTCTCCAGGTGCCCGTTCAGCAGGAAGGGGGTGGGAAGCTTAACCAGTTGACAAGGAACCGTTTGCCACGATCGCCTTCCGAGACCTGTCTACTGCAGACAGATGGAACCGTGTGAGAGGTCTTGCGGAGGCCGGTGAGGTGCCAGAGGCATTACCAGCGCCTTAGATTAACTAGGGGTGTCCAGCAGGCTACAAAAGTCTGAAAGGATTACGAGGCAGTAATTGGGCACAGGTGTTTTGGTTTTTATATATTTAACATCATTTATGCCCTGATCTGGATAGCCCAGATGAGCCTGATCTCGTCAGATCTCAAGCTAAGCAGGGTCAGCCTTGGTTAGTACTTGGATGGGAGACCTCCTACGAAGACCAGGGTTGCAGAGGCAGGCAATGGCAAACCACCTCTGTTAGTCTCTTGCCATGAAAACCCCGCCAGCTATGACTTGAGGGCTCTCTCTAACATCATTTATATTCCATCTTTCTCCTCAACGGGGACCCAAATGGGTTACATTGTTTTCCTCTCCTCCATTTTATCCTAAGGTTGTTAAAACTAAGCTTGTATGAGTGAGTCTGTGCTGTGGTTGAACCCTTAGTAATTCTCAGGAACTCTCAGGAATTCAGATGTGCTTGAAATGGCTGAGCAGCCCCACCAAAACCGTCTGTGGCTAAACTCTGAACAGAAGTGCCTTTTGAGACATCAAAGTGCAAAAGAACATGGCACTTAACAAACAAAGCACTGGTGTTTGTTGGGTTGGATTCTGTAGAGCTGTCCAGCTGACTGCAGGCTTTTCTTCTGCCATGAGGCTTCTTGCCTCATCTCCGTAAGTGGGACGGATCTTTGGATGCCGACCCATTGTTAGAAGGAAAAGCTGGGATGGATCCAACCATTCTCCAAGTGACCTTCCTCCAACCTAAGGAGTCCTCCTCACCTTAAGCGGTTCTTCTCATGGCAGAGCCATTTAATTTCAAGGAAAGCTCCTTAGATTGGAGGAAAGCTTCAGATCTGTCAGTTAAATCAATTCAAGTATCCACCCCTCTTCTTGGTCATATATTTCCTTTTTTCCCCCCTGTTACCTGATGTGTTCTAGTAAACCCAGGCTTTCTGTGTCCTAAAACTGTTGCTTCAACATACCAAATGCTTAACAAGAGGTATATCGCATATGATAGAAAACGCTGCCCAGTACATCGGCAACCAACATTAACAAAATTCTTGTGCCTGTGCTTATGACTTCTATGACCTTGCTTAGTATTGAAGGGGCGTCATTCTTCGAGGTTAGTACTATTAAAAAAGCATAATCAAATTTTGCTTAGTTGACTTTTAAAGTGAATTGTTGCAAATAACTACTAAAGACAATTTCGATCAGTAAATTTCGATCCGCCCTGGGCCTGCTTGTGCAGGGAGGGCAGAATAAAAATTGAAAGTGAAAAATAAATGATAAATAAATTAAAAAAACTACAAACTAGCATTTGGTTGTCACAGGCAGATATTTTTGCACAAATGTACATTAAGAGATGCTGATGTTGGAACATAAATGGTGTCCATTGGAAAAAAATGTAGGTTGTCCTGTTAGGCTCAAAGAATTAAATTCCCAGAGAGAATTTTGAAAAGTAGTGCGTGCATTTAGGCATTGTTGAAAACATTGGATTGCCGGATTTGTCTGCCGAACGCACCATTTCTGTTTTGTAATGTTCTTTTTTAGGAACTGTATATTGCTGTTGGGATATCTGGAGCGATCCAACATCTAGCAGGAATGAAAGACAGTAAGGTAAGTTATCCAAATGTGGGGAAAGACTACAGCTGCGCTCAGACATCATGTTAAGGGGCAAATGTGCTCAAAACGGGTTTGTTGCTAGGCTCACATCTCGTCTCATACTGAGAATTTTGATTAAACGCTACTTCTGATTTCTTGTGATGTATGAATGTAAGCGTGTGGATAAATAATGGTTTAGCCCCCCCACCCAATCACCCTATAGGGATCTAAGCCTAAACCTTGGCTTGGAATCATAGTTAGTGAGGGAGAAATCTCCCTCTGGTAAACCAATGTGCCTTTTTGTACATCCTAGGTAACCAAAATTAGTGGCTAACCATGATTCTTGGTGCAAGAAGGGAGGACCAAGGTGTATACCCAAGCCTGGGGACAAACTCAGTACATCCTTTTTCTTAAGCAGGGTTCCGTGTGATTTCTGAATGCCGCCTACCTGGAAGAAAGCATGCTTATTGTTCAGAGAAGCCAACTGGAAGTGTGATAAAAGCAGGACAGCCTTCTCTTTTGGTGTGTGTCCAGCAGTAAACGCATGGGCATGAAAAGAGTTATAGGCAGGGCTTTTTTTCAGGGGGAACGCGGGGGAACGGAGTTCCGGAACCTCTTGAAAATGGTCACATGGCTGGTGGCCCCGCCCCCTGATCTCCAGACAGAGGGGAGTTGAGATTGCCCTCCGCGCCACCAAGCGGCGCGGAGGGCAATCTCAACTCCCCTCTGCCTGGAGATCAGGGGGCGGGGCCACCAGCCATGTGACCGTTTTCTCTGAGGGCAACCCACTGAGTTCCGCCACCTCTTTCCCCAGAAAAAAAGCCCTGGTTATAGGTATTTTCTGTTTTGGGAAGTTCACTCTTTCCAGCGTGGAAAACATGTCTGGTTGTGCATTATTAGTACATAGGTCTGAAATGCACCCGTCGCAGGAGACTGAAACCATTTGTCCCTTTAAAAAAAATGCCTGAATTTATAGCTTAAATGAAATAGCTCACATCAGACCGCTATACAGTAGTCTTACGTGCATATATTTCAGAACCTGACACATGAATTCATGCATAACAATGCGCAATTTGAATTATGGACCTGCTACTCCATAAAGTAAACGACGCACTTGACGTCCCAGCATTTATTCATTCAAATGGAAACCTATTATAAAATGATGATAAAACTTTAAAGGGCTTAACTCGTTAGTAGCTGAGCACGTTTCTGGAGGCATCTGAAGAAAAAAAATCGCACGTTCCTGTGCCACCACTGGAAGGACATCTTCATTATTTTAAAAAAGAAATCTTTGCTGGCTCTTCCCAACAGGCTGAATTAAAACAGTTTAATGTTCTCATCTGGATTTTTGTGCTGCAGATCTCCCTTGAAACGTGAAGGGAACAAAGTAGTTCTGTCCCTATCCAGTATGTGATTCTAGCTCCTTTCAGATGTTGCAGCCTGTAGATACCCGGAGCCTGTGACGCTCTCAGTACGTACAGTTGCCCTTTTGTGTGAATAGCGCAATATGCATACAGCTTCTCTCTATGCGAACAAGAATCCCAGGTGTGCACGGAACGGACTGAAAGTTCTTCACTCTGTTCCCTGACTAGACTGGGCTGCTTCGGTTTTGCTTACTCAAGATCAGAGATGTTAGTGACAGCCTCACCAACAGCAACATAACCAGCACAGTATTTTGCACTATTCCAAATCCCGTGTTTTCAGGGCTGAAAGTAGCCTTTTAATTGTAAAAGAGATGTTGCTTTAGCTTTCCTCTCAGTGTGGCTGTATATTTAAGACTGCACACTTTTTGTACTTTATTTTCCTTGCACTTTATTTTCCTTGCAAGTTTGCACTTTATTTTCCTTGCAAGGAGGGCTATATTTACCCAAACAGGTCAGATTTATATTTAAAAGTTTTTTTTTAAAAAATCCCTCACCCAGTAACCATGACAACCGTCTCCTGAGTGGTTCCCCCCCCCCCCCTTGATGTGAATTATTTGGCATTGTGCACACTTAAGGATATTTTCCAAAGTAGTCAGGGAAGCTTTCTACAAGTGAAATGTATAATTCATTTGCACTTTTAACAAGGTAGAAAACAGGGCTTTTGTGAGGAACCGAGATCATTTCTGATTTTTTGTCTTTTCCTCACTCTTGCAGAGTGAAAAATTATTATTTTTCTATCTCCAGGATGCCTTAGTTAGTAAAATTATCATTTATGGACATTAATATTTATGTGCTGATTGCATTCTTGTGGTTTTTAGCTGGATACATACTTTTGGATGAACATCAATTGATACTAGGTCTGGCTTTAGCGTTATTTAGACTGAGAGCTGTCTCTTGCAGGAGTAAGCAAACATCTATGGACCAGTCCTTGGTGCAGTTTCTTGAAACGGGAGGGGGGGTCTTTAGTGGACAGGAAGCACTAGCTCCCCTGCCATTTGGGTGTCGTTTGGCTGCTGGGAAATGGGGGTAGAGACAGTAGCATCCTCAACCACTAGCAAAACATCTGTGCTTCTGTGGAAGCCCTGTTCTGTGATTAATCCCATTTTATCCCCTTCCCAGACTATCGTAGCCATCAACAAGGATCCCGAAGCACCGATATTTCAGGTCGCAGACTACGGGTTGGTAGCAGACTTATTTAAAGTGAGTGCCACTCTGTTGCTTCAGAGCCCTGTTGGCCCGTTCCTCAGCAGAGGCAATCCCTTGGCCACATGGGATCACTACCCAAGGCATTATCTGAACAGAGCCCAAGTCATATTCACTGCCAAACTGGAGTTAAAACCTGTGAGCAAATCATCAACTGAAATACATGCGTAGCAAATTAAGAGACTCATCCTCGTATATTGCATTACATTAACAAACACATCATGCCCAGTTCTTCAGTGCTGTTTTTCTTCTCTTTCGTACATTTTGTCCGTTGCCGTTTCCCCTCTTACCGACATTTCACACAGGTGTAAACACTGCCTTAAAGTATGGAAACAAAATAACTGCCCCTGGAGTAGGCTTTCGGGCAAGCTTGTTGTGCGAGCCGGTAGAAGCAGCAGTCTCTCAGTACCAAATGCCAAAAATCTAAAATTTTGTGCCGCAGAAAAGTTCTGTCTTTTTAGAAAATATTTGCCTCTCATCTTGTTGCCCCCCCTTACAATCTGTGGGGCTGGCACGAGCGTCTGGTGTATCCACCGAGGAGATGGCAGAAACCCTGCCAGCACTTAATGCCCGGCCTCAACTAATGCCTGCTGGCTTGGCGGTAAACACGGGCCTTTTAATAAGGGTGGAGACAAAGCGACATTCGGAAGAAACAACATGTAGACAATTTCCTTAATAAATTTTGTACGACCCACATTATTTCCACCTAATGGAAATGTAGCTCTGCTAAATAATTGAGCGGCTCTGTTCATCAGTTGTGAGTTCAGCTGGGATTGCTCCCGAGTGCGGGCAACCGGCAGCCCCTGGAAAGACAAGGTAACTGATCTTTTACACAAGCGGCTCTTGGAAGGTTTCAGGTGTAGTCAAATCTGCCAACTGCTTTTCATGCCTAGCTGCTCTTTGGATGACTGGTTGGAGTTGCGGTGTGGCATGGCTGTTGTTCCGTTGAGTAGCGGATTAACCGCAGGCGCCAAGTTGTTGGCACTGGCCCCTCTGAAATTGCTGCTTGGCTGAATCTATTCTCCTCTCTTCTTAACTAGTATTCGCACATAACTAGCAGTTTCTTTTTAGAGATTGTAGCACTGAACATCCTGCTCATTTTAGAGATTTGCTTCTCAAAACCAGAGGGAATTGAAGCTGGATTTTGGCCGCCATGCAAAAACACTTTAGGGGCTTGGACCCCAAGCCTGGCTTCTCTCTGTGCCCCCTTTGTCCATTACAAAGGTGGGCCTCCGTTCCCCAGCACTTTTCTCTGGTGCTGGGTGCTTTGTAGTTGATTGAAAGATGCCAGTTTTGTGTGGTGGTTAAGAGCAGCAGGACTCTGATCTGGAGAGCTGGGTCTGATTCCCCACTCCTCCGCTTGAAGTCAGCTGGGTGACCTTGGGTCAGTCACAGCTCTCTCAGAGCTCTCTCAGCCCCACCCACCTCACAGGATGATTGTTGTGGGGATAATAATGGCATACTTTGTAAACCACTCTGAGTGGATGTTGTTGTCCTGAAGGGCAGTATATAAATTGAATATTATTATTATTATTATTATTATTGCTCTTGCATGAGCAATAATGGCAGCTCCTAGCAGCTGAGGGACACATTCTGCAGTGGAAGAACTCCATGTGCAACGTGAACAGAGAATCAGTCTTAGAATTCAAGCCATTCTGTGCAGTGCGTGCTATTGCTATACACACATGTGTGCTTCTCTGCAGATTGCCATAAGTCCACCCAAAGGCTTTTCATTAAGTTCAGCTGTGTGAATGGCATGGTTTAGGTGCAGAACTGTCTGTTGCTTATAAGACTCACATCTTTTCAGATTGAGAATTACCTGATTTTTAAAAATTGTTTTTTTAGGTGGTTCCTGAGTTGACAGCAGCACTGAAGAAGTGAAATTCGAGCTGCCTTGTTCAGAGAAGAAAGTAAAATTCTCCTAAATTATCGTTTACCAAAACTGAAACAATAATTTACAGTTCAGTCAATTGCCAAAATTTATGTTCTGGATTATGTTTAAATGCCTTGTAATATACTGATCTGCCTTTTTTTCTGGTTTCCATTTGGCTACAAACTATTTTCTTGAAGATTTTTCTAATTCTGTAATAAAATATACAACTGACATGATTTTACAATGGACTGATATGCACAGTCACTCTAGCCCCACCCCGCCATCATCAGCCTACAAGATATCTAGCCTTTTAACTATTCTAACACATGGCAAGGCCTTGTTTTGCAAGATCAAACAATTTTGTGTTGTTCATAAATGCATTCCTAAACAGCAAGCCATTCTCCGAGCTGCCCCAAAACTCAAGTTAATTATCCCTGCTGGACAGAAACACTTGCTAGGCATTTGGTGGTGACTTATGGTGATGTTTTCATGGCAAGAGACTAAGAGAGTTGATTTGCCATTGCCTGCCTGTGCAGCCCTGGGCTTCATGGGAGGTCTCCCATCCAATTACTAACCAAGGCCGACCCTGCTTAGCTTCTGAGGTCTGATGAGATCAGGCTCACCTGAGCTATCCAAGTCAGAGTTGTTAAACATTTACTTAACCCAAAGATGAAACTGATAGGTGCAGATTTTTACAAGTGTACACAGTTGACTTTAGGCTGCTGTTCTACAACACTATAGAATGCTGCATATAAAATAATGATCGGAGATCTGTGGCTGCTTATTCTGGCAGCAGCCACCATCAGACCCAGCTGTTGCTATTAGTATGCTCTGGATAGAGAATTCTAGGATTCCACACGATTGCACGGTGGCACTTCCTCGTATTGCTTGCCGAAGGCCCCGTGCTGAATCCCGATTGACAAGATCCCAGACAACGGAGCGTAGAAAGCCTTTTGCTCAGGATCAAATGAGTCGCTGCCCAGCAGTGGACAATACTTGGTAGATGGAACAGCGTTTTGATTCTGCAGAAGGTAGCTTCACTTAGAAATGTGGTTGAACAGAGTGAGATTTAGGGCCAGTCCCTTCAAGGGCTCCCTCTTTCCCTGCTCTCGTTCAAAACATGTTCTGCCCTTGACCTGCTACCCATCAAGTACCACCAGACAAGACCACATAGCGCTGCTCTAAGCAGCCCAAGCTAAAGTAGCAAGTGCTTCGTGAAGAAGGCCGTGGGCCGACCAAGCAGCCAAAGGCAATAATTCTCAGCTGTGGTTGATCTAAAGAAAGAAAAGAGAGAGTGTACCCCACAGTTTAAGAGGAGACCCTCCCCAGCTTTTATTTACAGTGGTCTGTCCCAATGCAATCAGGCGTTGTCCATTGTCAATGAGTAGGCTAGTGGTGAACACAGGAGAAGCATTATATAGGTTTCAGTACAGCTTGCACTGTGTCAGTTTTTCCCAGCTCGCTTCTCATTTCTGTAACAACCCCTCCCAGTAAGCTTACTGGGGAATATTCCTTTCCAGCTCCCAGGGGCTTGGATCATTTATGGGAATCCGCTGTGGTAGCACTAGATTTATTGCAGACCCCTCATGAGCTTCCTCTCGGTCGACACAACGGTTCTGCGCCTTGTACCTTTCAACTGTGTGGTTTCTTTGTCTCCTTAAGCCTAACCACCACCGACAAGCTGTCTCTGAGGTTGGCGGTCTGGTTACAGCAACAACTATTCTCTCTTGCCAGTGATGTAGGCTGTCTAATTGCATCACCGTCAGATTAGGTCTGCTAATAGGGTGGAATTTACAAATCCCATGATGGACACCAGGTTTGGCCAATGGTCTTCGCACTAAATACACAGATCACAACAGAGCAGGAGATATGAGCACTGGGCGATTAAATCATACTTGCTGTCCAGCAACTGCCAGGCTTAACAGAAAAGAGATGGGCATATCTGCATTTAAGATCTTCTCCAAGGGACCCTCCAAGGAGCTCTCTGGACCTGTTAACAACAGCCTGTTGCTGCAAATAGCTGCTGTATTGCTGGAGGCACTTTTAAGAAAGCTCTGACTTTAGCAGCTGGGTTTTTAACAGGAACTTGGGGAGATGGAGCAGTAGAAAAAAATCTAGCAGGTATTCTGACTTAAATGTTAAAAGCTTCGACTGTTCTGACACTGTGAAAGGTGAATTACTCAGAATGGCAACGGTGTCACATTGATACAGTGGGCGGTAGAGAGTGCAAACAAAACAGGCAAATCTTAAGGGGCTGTCGAATGAATCCATGCAAGCGCCGCTAAAGAATTTTTTCACTGAGCAGAACCCCCCCCCCAGAAGAATATTTAACACATGGAACAATGAGTCCAGTTAATGTCCGAGCATCAACTGTTAAAATTCTGTCGGGACAAAAATCCCTCTCTGAACATAAGAGCTCTGCTGAATTAAAACCAGTGACCGTCTTGTCCAGGATGCTGTTTCACACAGCGGTCAACGTTGCCTTGGAGAGCTAAATAAACAGGGCCTTCCCCTGATGTTGCCTCCTGGCACTGGTATTCAAAAGTTTACTGCCTCTGGATGTGGAGATGCCATTTAGCCAGCGATAGACCTCCACGAAATGGCCTAACCCCCCTTTAAAGCCATCTGTGCTTGCGGCTATCATTTCCGATTTGGGCAATGAATTTCTGCACTCCAGAGCGAGCATAATCATAACCTCACAAAAGAATCAGAAAGGGTTGGTCTCGTCTCTTTGGGTATCAGCCGCCTCTGTCCACTTATTTCCTATCCTTGCTTTGCTATCCTCCCCCCCCCTTCTCAGCGCAGTCACTAATGCTAACACAGATAACATGTCAACGGCAAGAAGCAGAGCACCCGGTGTCCTGATGTGACTGGAAAAGCAGAATCCCTTTAGCTGCTTTACAAAAGTATTAAAAATAATAATACCCACAGGAGATAGATGGGACTGTTGCCAGATATCATCTCCAGCTGCTGGGACTCCGAGCCCATCTGCCCGTCTAGCTTTCAGCTCCCAAGACCTCTGATCTGTATATTGGCCTCTCCTGTCTTGCTTGCTTTGCAGTCTACAGCTGATAAGCAGCCGTTTCTCTGGCGACCGCAAGGGTGACTTGTCTGGGGTTGCATGCAATGAAGTGGAGGGTGGGAAATTTCTGGTGTACACAATTCAGCGGGAACTGCGGCCCCATCTCCTTGAAATGAATGAGGGGTTGTGCAAGTTTGTTTCCAGATCACCTCTTAATTTGCACTAATTGGAGAAGTAGCAGAAAAAGACTTTGCCGTTTGAGGACACAGCAGTAGGCCCTTTTCTCATTTTTACCCGAACTCTAAATGTTCAAATGAGCATACACCCACACCATTTTAAGAACTGATCCTGAAGGACTGATCTACCATCTTGGAAAGTGAACGCACATAAAGAGATTTCCTGCCCTGAATGCTTCTACCCCTCTCTCATCTCCTGCACGGTGGACACCTGCCAAGCAAATGGCTCTAGGCTAACCTTCCCACCTTGTTGGGTATACCAAGATTTTGCCCTCAACTGCTTTCAAAACAAATGTTCAATCTCAGTTTACCTGCATTCTGAAGAGTATTAGTCCCAGGAGGGCTGTACTGCAGAATTTTTCTGAATGGATAAAGTTCAGCTCTGAGAACATTCCTCAATTGTCAAGAGCCAGTTTGGTGTAGTGGTTAAGAGTGCGGGACTCTAATCTGGAGAACTGGGTTTGATTCTCCATTATTCCGCTTGAAGGTAGCTGGGTGACCTTGGGACAGTCACAGCTCTCTCAGAGCTCTCTCAGCCCCATCCACCTCACAGGATGTTTTGTAGTGTAGGGCATAATAATGGCATACTTTGTAAACCTCTCTGAGTGGGCATTAAGTTGTCCTGAAGGGTGGAATATAAATCAAATATTATTATTAACAATGCTTCCCTGTCACAGAGAAGTCAAGTATGATTCAGAGTATGACGAACCTGCCAATTAAGCAGCGATCAATATACACACTGCTTTAAGACCGAGCAAGCCAAAGCATCTGAATTGGCAGGGATGGGTGCTGTAAGACAGCCGAAGGGAATCGTCCAAGAAAATGTCCAACTCTCCTCCCCACGACTGGACAAACTGGTCTGCCCAAAATGTCAGCTCACCCCCACATCAGCTAGTGACATAGCGGCAGTGGTAGGAAACATTCTGGCCTCAATGCCAAAAAAAATTGTCTGCAAAGATGTTGCTGTGCTGGTAAAGACGACTTAGGGGGTTGTACTTGACCAGACCCACAGGGAGCAAAGCAAGCCCCATTGCTGCAGCGAATACAACAGGGGCTTGCTTCAGACTCTTCTTGCAGCTGCACAGGTACTGGAGATACTCACCGATAACCCAATGCCCCCTATCTACTCCCATGCCACCATTCCAGCGGTGCTGCCACTCGTAGAACTTTATCTTGGTTGCATGGGGGGGGGAACAGCCCTGCTCTTAGGTATTTGGCACGAGTGCCAGAGGTGGCCTGCTCTGATCACAAGGGAGACAACCATAGAAAGGTGCTTGCCCATGCCAAACCAGAGACATTGAAACTAGAGATGGGCACGAACCAGAAAAAAAACCAAACCATGCGGTTTGTGGCTTGTCACGTTTCATGAACCACGAACCTGCCCCGGTTCATGAATCGGTTCGCTTTGGTCCGTGAAAATGTCACTTCCGGGTCAGCAAATCACCACTTCCGGATCAGCAGAAGGTCTGCCGAGAGTCCATCCCATTGCCTAGGAAACTGATTGACTGGCGCCAGGCCGTCTGCAGTGATTAACTGAAAAATGAACCAAACGAACCAGCCTGAAGTTCGTGGTGGTTCGTCAGAAATGGGATTGGATGAACCGCTGGTTCACGAACCACGAACCAGCCTGATTTATCATGAATTTTGGTTCGTATTTCAGTTCGTGCCCATCTCTAATTGAAACACTTGAGCCAGACCCCATTGCTGGAGGCTGAATATGAACTGGATCTTGCAAGAAGAGGCCATTACCAACGCTGCTTCTGTAACAAGGAGCGAGTTTACAATACATCAATCCCTGCAACTGTGAGTTGTTTCGGAGAAAGACAAGAAGAGTCCCAGAGCAGCAAGAAATATGGGACAGGGAGCACAAAAGATACTCTCCCAGCTTTCTGCAAAGGACACAAACCTGATTTATTCAACAAGGCTTTTGTATTGTAGGGAGGGGCTCTCAGATGCTTTGCTAATGAGTTAAGGACCATAGACTTCACTGCTATGTTGCCTTTTGTACTAACTGTTTCTTAAATATGTGCTCCTATGAGCTACTTGTGCTTCATGTGGTCTAACGTCCGCCCTAGAATTGCTTATGTTCTGTTTCAGCATTTCTTCAACTCTGTATTGGATTCTTACTAATGCTATGTCTTTGTAAAATTGTGTTTATTTACCATATGGCACTCTTTATGGAAATGTCCTTGAAATTGACTGTACTAATCTCACACTGTAATCCGCTTTGAGTCTCAGTGAGAAAGGCGGACTATAAATGACATAAATAAAATAATAAATAAATAAATGCTGAAAAGTGTTTATAGTCTTACCGTGGTAGCAGCAAAATATGGATGAACTCATCTGTCTACCACGTTAGCCACCTGACACACATTGTCAATGGTGTGGCCTACATCTTCACTCACAAACACACACACACACAGGAGATTTAAGAGAAGCCTGGTTTGTTAAACCCAGTGGCTCAATTTCATAGACACGTTTGGGTGCCTTATGTGACCCAGCTCTGCAGAGTGACATAAGAAAACTCCACATACCAAGGTCTGACAGATAAGATGGGGCAAGTACACAGAAATGATGAAAAACTAATTAAGTTTAATCAATCAATTACATTAAGAACTTGTTCTTCAAAAATAACCTGTAAAGCAAAACTTTAAACTCTTGTTACCAGTTCCATGGTTAGAAAAATGAGACAACATTTAGAAATTTCTTTAATTTTTTTTTAATTAAAACTGTTATTTGTAAAACGTCCATTTCACTCTGTTGTCTCAGATGCGACAACTTTTTTTGTCAAAATATTTTTTTCCTCAAAGTCCATGCCAAAAATAAAAAGAGATCACACTTTTTATTTCTTTGATCTGCGTCATTCAAAGTGCTCCTTGAAAAAGTGGTTTTTTTTCCTCCTTTGGAAGAACAAAAATAATTACCATATTTATACAAAGGGATTTTATATCCGTCATGTACAAAGGAAAACCGTAAGAAATTGTAGAAGGAGAGAAGTTTGTATCTGCTTGTACCATACCCTGCTGAAACCTCACCTGATAGAAGATTGTCCAGAATTCCATAAAAATTGTGGGATTGTGTGAATACTTTTGTTTAAAAAAACATGTTAAGAATCTATACATCTTTGAGGTCATTGTTTTAACAGAGTGGTTCCCCACCCACCTTTGATGGACTTCTGATGGTAGAGACGTCAAGTTTGTTTTTCGTGCTGGCTCTCACAACTCATGCATTTTTTATTAAAAAAAATGATTATTCAACTCGTTCCAATCTGCGCAAAATACCCACCCAGGGATGGTTCAGAGGACCCCTTTTAAAGCTTTGGGATGTCCCCCTTGAGAAGCATCTCCTTTATGGTTAAGCCCTCCCCCCCGTCCACCCTTGTGGCAAAGGGACTAGGAATCTGGGACCCTGTTTAACTTTTGCTCTTTGGATTCCAAAGACGTGTATTTGTCCTCAATGACTGGCGCGTTTTGTTGGAAGTGAATCACTGGCTTTATCTGAAAAACACCAAAGCTTTCTTGATTCTTCTTGTTGTATATATTCATGCGGTGCTCCAGTTCCGGGCTAGCTTTGGTGGACCCTGCTGGACTGGGCAGTTTGAGGTTGACAGGGTCCACCAGTCCTTTTTGCGTCAAGCAAGAATCTTCAGACAAAGACGAAAGCAGTTCCTGCACCACAGTGTTGTTAACTCGGTGGGCAGAAGAATCCACCTGGTTGCGTTTGGCTTCGTTGCGGGCCCTCTCCAAGGGGCAGTACTCGGAGGACTCCTCCCGGGTGGTACTGCAATCGGTGGATGAGCCAAACGTTTGGCTGCTGTCACTCTGGGCTCTTGTGACAGAGCTGTCCGTGGACCTGGAGGCACTGCCGGAGGTGACGCTGGTGGAAGTCCCATTCGTTCCCACCATCTTCATCGGCATTTCCACCGTGAAGAGGTCCGAGGAGATGTTGGGCTGGTGTACATCAATGGCTGCAGTGGTTATCATGCAGACAGCTGCTTCAGGAACGCCGCTGTCTGTATGTGAAAACAGAAATGATGTCAATGTTACAAGGTTCCCTGCCTCTGAAGTTGGAAGAGATTCTGTCTGAACAATGACGGGGGTTTTTCCTTGGAAACGTATCTCGGAAGTTCTACACTCTTCGGCCAAGTAGTTGGGAGAATATAAACACCTTAAAATTTGAAGAAGGTTGCAAACAGAGATGCCAGAAAAACCGGGTGATGCAGCACCAAGCATATCGGGTCGCCTCTGATGCTGAGCACCCACAGGCAAGGTGGGAGATTCTATACAAATGGCAAACTTCTCCAGGTATGCAGAAGAAGACAACTCTGGAAATTAACCCAAAAGGGGGAAAAAACAAAACAAAACTGCCCGACGAGGATATGCCTGATTCAGGAGGTATGTGATGTTGAGAGCCAGTTAAAGGGAAAGCGAGGGAAACAGAGGTATAGGGGCCAGCCTGCTGAAGCCTTGAGACCCTACAGAATTATGGAGGAGGGAGGGAGCAATCGTCTTATTAGTTGGGTAGTAAAAGGGGATCACCTACAAACACGGTAGGGATTTTAGCACATTCAGGGGGCTCTTGAAGTATGTAGAAAAATGGAGCGCAATTTACAGGCAATTTTATATATTAGAAATAAAGAATTAAACCACCACCCCACCCCATCAAACACACAATGGTCTGTAAAGAAATGAGTATGCCCATGAAAAAAAGCAGAGGGAATGGGAAGATGGGGGAGCAACTGGCTGGCCTGAGCCCAAAATAACTAACTTTACCTTGACGGTAAAGATTGAGGATTTTTTTCTCTTAGTTATTCCACTTCTACCCACCCCCAGCCCCAAACTGTGATTCCCTTCTAAGGCTCTCAACATGTGAGTGCAGTAACAGGATGCATCGAGAAACTGCTCTACGTTGCTTCCTAATTCTGCAGTCACAAGAGATGCATGAAAGCACACTAGAATGTAAACACAGGATACTTTCTTTGGAAAAGAAATATTCCACTCCCTTAGTGGAGTTCCACCTAAAAAATCAGGGAAGCAGCTTTAAGTGCTTGACTTCTATGAAAAAAAACAACAACCCAGCAGCCCAGAGTGAGCACTCGTGCATGAAATACGCTAGAAGGTATGCTAGTTTCAGAACGATACCTGTTGATCCTTTAGAGAGTATAAGGGTAACCTGGGGAGAGGAGGGGGGGGGAGATCCATTTGAAGCATGACCCAGTGACCGCTGCTCTAACATCGGACTTCCCTAGTGCCAAGCTATTCCATCCTTTACTCATTCCGTTTAACCCTTCTAAAAGGTTCTCAGCATGAGGCTCTAAACCGACTTGTCTCTTTCCCCTGTGGACGGGCATTTGTCTGTTTCAATCGAAGACTATGGATTCCGAGAACGAGCAGTTCATCAGACCCAAATGTGCACTGAATCTTACAATAACGGCTGGCTTTAGGGGGAGGCCTAGCTGGTCCCCAGAAACCTCTTTGCAATCTGAAAGGTCAGTCCTAGAGAACACGAATAATGAAGGAATCCATGAGTATATATGGAACATTTCCCCCTCACTATAAGCAAGGTTCTGACCATGTGAGAAAAGCATTCACCTGAGTCCAATTTACAGATAAGTTCTGAGGTCCACAGATTCTAGTTTTCGACATCAGGCCTCCCACAGAGAATAAGTTTTATCAGTCCCAGCTTACTATTCTGTCTTGTCCTGAACAATTCAGCACAACAAATGGGTGCGAGCGAATGTAAGCAATGCAACTTACCACTGCTGGGTTCGTTGTAGTATTGACTGATGTAGTTGTTCATGTCATCTTTGACCACAGCCTCTGTGGATGTAAAAAAGGACTGTGAGCCTCATACTTAACTTAGCATCTTTTTAGATGTTTTATGGTCGGCTCCTTGCTTGCTTTCTCAATATCATTTTAGACTTCTCCGTTTTGTGTGGCTATGCCCTGGGTTGCTTTGATTAGCTTTTTTTTGGGTTGTCAATAAAGCCAGTGTAGTGGTTAAGAGTGATGGGACTCTAATCTGGAGAACTGGCTTTGATTCCCCATTCCTCCGCTTGAAGCCGGTTGGGTGACCTTGGGTCAGTCACAGCTTCTTGGAGCTCTCTCAGCCTCACCCATCTCATAGAGTGATTGTCATGAGGATAATAATAACACACTTCATAAACCGCTCTGAGTGGGTGTTAAGTTGTCCTGAAGGGCGGTATATAAATCGAATGTTGTTGTTATTGTTTTTGTTTCTTGATATGTTTTTATTAGCATGATTTGTTTTCATTGTTTGTACTGCATTTTTATTGTTACGAGCCGCCTCAAGCAAGTCTGGAGAGGCAGTATACACATTTTCTGAGTGAACAAATAAACCTTTTCCAGTGTAGAAACTTATCTTCCTTTAGCCTAGAAAAGAAGTGGGACATGACCACACAGAAGGCGGCTAAGGCTGATTTTCTGCTGTTCCAGAGAGCAAAATGCTGAGAGGGGAGTCTCCGTAAAGAAACACTATAACCAAATGGGGAGTGACCTCCTATGGAGACTAAATAGAAACATCAAGTAAGTAACTCATGCAAGTTTATCTTGAAAAGTGCAAGTGTTCTAAGTGTCATTAACAAAGTGAACAAAGGATTGGGGCGCTGCTGAGCGGGGGAGTGATCCACCACCCGTCAAAGGCCCGATCCTGGCTGTTTCGGAACCAATCCTGGCTGTTTGGGGCCTGATCCTGGCCATTCTGGGCACAAATTGGGCCATTTCTGCCCCGATCCAGGCCGAAACGGGCCCAAAATGGCCAAAAAGCAGGTAGGTAGGGCCACCTGACGTGTGACCTTTTTGGAGAACTACCGGAACTGCGTTCCTGCACGTTCCCCCTCAAAAGGAGCCCTGGTTATAATACAGTCCCAATGAATGAACAAATATTATTCTTTTTGCAGGTGTGAAGACACGGCAATGGAGTATCCACGCAGGAAAGTAATCCAGACAGATGGCGAAAAGCTGACAGTTGGCAACGGGCTTGCTAGCTACGTAATCCACCCATTTTGGTGGTCTTCATCATCGGCTGATTGTATGAATCTCTTTCATTCATACAATAATTCATGTACCGCCATTGGTCTGGAACCTCACCCAGGCTTTGCTCAGTCTCCATAAGAGGTCACTCTCTGTTTGGTTATAGTGTTCCAGAGAGCCAGGCTAGATTTCATGGGAAATATGTTACAGGAAGGTAGATTTCCGCTGAGAAACTTCCTTATTCTTATCTTGCTACAGATGCGGAATTTCTGCATTGCCTCCTCTGCTTTAATCAAGCTGATTACGTTTTGCATTGTACCTTTGCATCTTGATTCCTCTGCAATACCCCTCCCACCTTCTAACTGGGAATATAAGGGCTCAGGGATCTCCATTTCGAACCTTGACTCTCGAAAGCTTAAAAAGGTCCTAATGGACTTGAATCTTGCTTTACTAATGGTAACAGCGATTCAGCAATGGAACTAACCACCCAGGAGGAAGGAAACTCTCCCTCATTGTATATCTTCAGGCAGCTGGGCAGCCGTCTGTCCGAATGCTTTGGATTTCCTGCTCTGCATTGGACTGGAGGCCCTCAAAGGCCCCTTCCAAATCTAGGGCTCTATAATTTAATGGACTGCAGAGGCAGCATTAGAAGAAGTTATCTCAGGATGGCGAAATGAAAAATTACTGCAGGGTTTCCTAAGAGCTACGGAAAGAACGTATAGCGGGAACACCCAAACTGAAAAGCAACCTGATCTGCCGACTTTGTGGCATATCGCATGCCTTAAAAGCATCTTTTCCTTTTAAGCACTCTTTTAAAAAAAAATACCATGCAGGGGGAGGGGGGAACCACACACAGAGACACAACCCCCTCCCGCTTATTCCTTTGAACCAGATTCCCTACACACCTCCTGGGTCTCTGTGGCTACAACCCTCTTCCACAGCACATTGTGGTTTGCAGGTGAAGGAAACAGATGTTTTCTGCGGCTTACTTTCTCCATGCAACAAGGCCCAAACCACTAAGGCACTCTGTACCTGAAATAGCCGCGCTCCTAAGATGGCAATCTAACCTGACACTGAAAGGGAACATGGCCGCCTTCCTGGTTTCATTGGCTCTTAAAAGCTTTTTTGGCCTCTGCTGATCTTTAAATGCCTGCAGTCAGAGGTGTGCTTTCTGCTAATGTCGGAGTTTAAAAAGAAGCCTCAGTGTAGCTCAAGGCAATACCGCTGGATTAGGAGTACATCGCAATGCTTTTTAGCTATCTGCTGTTAAGATACACTTCGTTTCAATCATACATAATTGATAACATAAATGCCATGTACCCATCATGGGATGCCAGTACTTAGACATTATTCTAGAAACAGTCAAGAACGTTCACATGCCATGCATGACCAAGGAACAGGCTACAGAAACGAAGGAGATCTGAAGTTTAAGACCCAACTGCATATAAATCCCATGTTTAAAATTTGTCGCACAGAAGGGGAAAATAGCATAACAACTCATAGAAGTGCTACAAAGCATCACAAGTAAACAACAGTGTTACATTACATGGAACAGTAAGCCTCAAGAGGGCATATATAATCAACGAATGTACTCTAATGGGAGTATGGATTGGGGCAACTTTTCTTGCCTGAAAAAAAGCAGGTAGTTATATATCACCCTGTAGTTACATAGCACCCTGTCATTTACAGAAATGTTGGGTAGATCCAAATAAAGTCGGCTCCGCTAGGTTTTGCAAACTCAGATGGTCAAGCTAAAGTCACACCTTTGCAAAGATCACAAAACGATTGGTTCTGACGAAGGAATGGCCACAGAAGGGCCAAACTTTCTGCACGGCAAGCAACTCATGCACTGAAATAGGGGAATAGTAAAATGAGGGGGCATGAAGTCTCTTCTAAGCCTGAAGATGACAATATAACCCCCCTTCTTCTAGTCCTACAAAACACAAGTGCTTCAAATCAACACTGTCCTTCTAGGCAGATTCTACTGGCTCTTTGTAATAGCTTTAAACATTTCACTGGTGATCCTACAAGTCTTCACCAACCTTATGGTACAGGAGGTATCATTCTGTGCATCTTCATGGTTTTGGTTTCTGACATTCTAAAGAACGGCGTTTATAGTTAAATGCGTTTTCATTCCAGTTTTATAAAAGATTGCTGCTGTTCCCATTGATTTCGCTCTGCTGAAACTGAACTTTCTGTACAAGGGAGCTATTCTTCCTTTGCAGCAAACTTTCCGAGAGAGCTCTCTACCCTGTCAGGTTTGTGCCTTAAGCAATCCTAAACACACTGGCTCAGATTCCAGCACCACCTGGGATACTTGGCAAAGGTTTCTTCCTCGCATTAAAGAGTGAGGGTCTTCCATGCCCCTCTCAGAGACTAAGGAAAAGTATGGTAAATCATACATATACATTTCCCAATCCTTCCTAAGTAGGCTAGATCCAGGGCATCTATAGGACCATCTCTGTCCAAATATTCCTACTTGTGACATTCGGTCGTGATCTGCATACTCTCATTGACAGATACAAGGCGGGTGAGGATTAGAGATGGCCACGAACTGGAAAAAAACGAACTGTGCGGTTTATGGTTCGTCGCATTTCACGAAACATGAACCACCATGAACCTGCCCCGGTTCATGAACCAGTTCGTTTGATTCGTGAAAACGTCACATCCAGGTCAGAAAATCGTCACTTCCGGGTCAGCAGAAGGCCTGCAGGAAGTCCATCCCCTGTTGCCTAGGAAACTGATTGATCGGCACCAGGCTGTCTGCAGTGACGAACCAAAAAACAAACGAAATGAACCAGCCTAAAGTTTGTGGCTGTTCATCAGAAATGGGCTCTGACGAACTGCTGGTTTGAGAACCACAAACCACCTTGGTTCGTCACAAAGTTTGGTTCGTATTTCAGTTCGTGCCCATCTCTAGTGAGGATATATGAATGACCTTTTCCAGCTATTGTACCCAAACTGGAATATTTTCCTTTCTCCATATTCCTTGCATTTTGAGATCCTGTTTTTATTTCAGGTGGCTTTTGGGGATAAGCAAACTGTCCCCCACACTGCATGCTTTCCCCCCTGTTTTGTGGCTGTTTTGAAACAGTTGTGGTATTAGGATGATCTACGTTATTTGGTTTCATTATGTGGTCCTGTACAAACTGTACCTCTCGAGAGCTGCTTGGGTACTATGTAGAAAGCTGGGCTAAAAAGATCCGAAATAAGTAATGAATTCTTAGCCCAAGTAAATGGAACTTTTTAAAAACCCAAAGCACACATAGAACCAAGTACAGAGGAAGATGCTGATAACACGAGGATGGTAGTAAGGGCTGCTAACCTCTTTGTTAATGTTAGTATTAAAAAATCCCTAATAAAAATCCATAATAAAATACAAATTCAGAATTTTCTGAGGACAAGGTAATTGGTGCTACCACACAGGTTTTCACTGGAAACAAACATCCATTAATCGCCAGCACAGTTTCCCCCACTGTTAGGGGAAGCATTGTGACTGATATATCAGCTTTGGATAAAGCACGGACTGATGTCATTCTCAGTTCCTTGTTTTGTCTGCCTTATCATGACATCAATTTAATAAGCTAATTAGCTGTCTCTAGGGCGAATGTAAAATACGCACAGGAAAAAAGTCCATGTTACTTGGTACAAAAAAGTCCTAATTGTTTTAATGGAAGGCCAGAGAATGCTGTGTGACTGTAGAAACTGAAAAAAATGGGGTAGCCAGCAAAACTGACCAGAAGTAAATTATCACCATTTACCTCTTTGTTCCCACCTCCCTAGAATGCTTCACAAAAAGGAAGCCGATTTGGAATGTTGAAAAGCTCAGAATCACGGTCGTTTACATCTTTATTACTAAGCCACAATGTAGACAGATACAACAATGTATTGTGTTCCATCTGAACAACACTGCACTTTAGAATTTGGAAAGACTGGGGAGGGGGTATCTACCTGGAGCCACTGCTATACATCATGAGAAAGATTGAAAGATCAAACATTCCGGAAGGCAGAATTCTTAATTGGCTACACCACTATCATCTTGGCGTTCCACGAAGACTACAACTTTTATAACTAAGCTTTGAAAGGATTCTTACAGGAATGGACAAAGAAGGTTGATGCCGTTCTGACCGTAACCTATTGTACTAGGTCCAGGACTTGTAGAACCTGTGAAAGAATGTTTTGCTAGTGACCTAACATGGTTATCTTTTTACAAGAGGCAGAGAATGTTCTTCCTAAATGTTAAGTGATGTTTTAATATCCTCCACAGATGATGTATACACTCCAAAGTTAGGTCACGAAAAATATGTACTGGTTCTCACACCTCCTTAAGCACCTGATTCATGGCAAATCAATAGCTGAAGGTACAAAATGACTCTTTTCTGAGGCACCCAAAGCACCCTTGTCCGGTCACCAGAAGGCGATTGTCACTCACCAGAGGTGAGCAGGAAGTGGCTATTCACAAGCCTGTTAACAGTCTTTGTTCTCCTCAAGCATTTTCACTCTGATTCCTACAAGATTTTAGTAATACTTTAGGTAAAAGCATCACTGTTGTCATTTTATAATGGGAGAAGTGATGCAGTGTATGTATAGCGGAGAGGCAGACTTTTGCTTCACAAGCACAGAACAAAAGGTAACAAAGTCCTATAATCAGGTATGTTTTGGAGACCCTGTATCACTGCAGCCCCACTTCGGACTGCAAATTCATGCTTCCCTGGCTCTCCATCCCAGAAAGGAGACCGGTATGTCTTATCACTGCTGCTGCGGCAGAAAACTATCACTTCTCAATAGTGGAGGGATGAGCAAAAACCCTACCTTTAATTTTCCATGAGTGGTGCTACTACTGTGAGATCTTTAAAAAGGAGCAGCCAAGTAGCCAAATTCAGCTCCCCAGGTTTTCCACTGATACTCCTCTTCCGTACGGTGCTTCTTACGCTTGCTAGGGTTCGGTTGCTTGTTGAGCAATGACAGTTCTGTCAACCGCTTTGAGCGTACCGAAGACGAGTCAGGAGAATAGCAAAGCCAAATCAAGGAACAGCCAGGTAAGTGCAGTTTTTGGGTTGGTCTCACTCATAACCAGGGGTCATTTCGTGGAAAGAGCTGGAGGAACTCATTAGCATAGCTCATTAGCATAACTCATCAGCATATGCCACGCCCCTTGCCATTGCCGGAAGTGTGTCATTGGCATAACTGATTTGCATATGCCACCACCCCTGACATCACCTATCCTGGCTGTTTTGGACCCAATCCTGGCTATTCAGGGCCGAAATTGGGCCCAAAATGGCCAAAAAGGGGCCCAAAATGGTCAGGATTGGGCCGCTGCCGAGTGGGAGAGTGATCCACCACCTGTCAGAGGCCTGATCCGGGCCACTGCGGCCACAATCCAGGCTGAAACGGGCCCCAAATGGCCAAGAGTCAGGTGAGTGGGGCCACCTGACATATGACCTCTTTGGGGAACTACCAGAACTGCATTCCTGCATGTTCCCCCTTGAAATGAGCCCCGCTCATAACAAATTTGAAGTAACAAGTCAATGAGGGTCCGTGCAGAGGGCATTTCACTCACCACTGGAGAACCAGACTGACCATCAACATCTGGTTTAGGGATGGAGGGATGGACAGAAGGGCTTCCAGTCTGAGCAGCCAACTTCAAGGAGGCAATGCTTTGCCTGAACACTTGGGGCACAAGGCAATACTGACTTCTTCAAATAACATGCTTCTGTTTCAATTCAGGACTTAGGACTTAGCTTGGACCTGAAGCCTTGTAGAGCTGACACCAGCTGGGATGTACAATATTAGTTCTGATGGACCAATGGCCTGAAATTGTAACTCAACTTCATGTATTTTCAGGTGAGCTTTGCGTGTTTCCAGGTTTCATTTCTCCCCTTTCCTCATCTTTTCCCTTTGGCATTATCATTTTTTATTTTCATGATGAGGACTAGAAGCAAACTTTAACAGAAATCCTGAAGGCAACATGGATCCAAAATGCCCTGTGATGTCATTTACTTTCAGTAATTGGCTTTAAGAAGAAGAGATTGGTAGAGAATAAAAAGCAGACACTGAAAGTTACCTGTGGGTACTGGGCTATTTCAGAGCTAAGCATATGTTGCAATTTTCTTCAGCAGCCGATGTACCATGCAATTCTGGGCTTACATTACATGTACAGTCACTGCAGCCTAGGTTTGAGCAGCTCCCTATGGAGCATTAATTTAAGGACTGCTCCATAAAAACATCACACAAAGGGGGGCACAGGGAGAAGCACACGATCAGCAGAAGTCTAACATTTCGTTTGGAATTCTGTAACTCTTCATGGCTGCAGCCCTGGCTGAATGTTTCCATTGTTCCTTATGGTCAAGGGAAATATAACTGGCTTGAGAGGGAGTATCCTATTTCTCGTGCATTCAGCAGGTTAGTTTACTAAAAGCCCATTGTTCAAAGTAGGGTCTGGAAGACCTTGAGGGGTCCTCGAAGCAGTCTTTGCTCAGCAATTTATTACCCCTTCCTATTTTGTATCTCCAGGTAGACTTACGAACGCTGTGTAGTTCCAAGACACCAACATTTAATCAGAAACGGGGTAAACGTACTTCATGGGTCCTGGTCAAGAAGCTTCCAACATGTAAAGCTTTAAGTGAATAGGGTCATCACAGGGCCAAGCTACAAGTGACAAATGACACTTAAACTGCAAGTGAACAGACTCGCATGTATTCCTCCCTGTTCACTTGCCCTCCACTTGCTCAAGTGGAGTGCAAGCGGAGGGCGAGTGAACAGGGAGGAATACATGTGAGTCTGTTCACTTGCCATTCAAGTGTCATTCATCACTTGTAGCATGGCCCACAGTCTCTCAAGTAGTTAGTCTGCTACCATCAACGGTCTGAGCCAACGTGGCATTCAACGCAGGTGTCCAGGGTAAAACATGTGCTTTGCAGTCAGTGACAAAAAGCCCTTTGGGATGTTGAGTAAGGGAACTAAAGACCTCCCTCGCAATGTGTGCATCATGCAATCGCTCATAAAGATGTTATCTGGTTCATCATGACCAGCCAAGATTTGGTCTCAAATTGCACGCCAGCCCTTCCCTCCTCCCAAATTAGGCACTTAGGAAGTGCAAGCTATGGGGAAAGCATCAAGGTTCATCATGGATGTAAAGATCACGCAGCACAGACCGGGAGCAGCTGGATCTATTTTATAATCATAAAAACCCATACATGTTTTAAACTTTAAATTAAAAAAAAATTCCCCCCCACACCACCATAAAGCCTAGAAAGGCACACAAAGAACTACGGCTATTCAATGTTCTACATAAGCTACCTGAGACAGTGTCTGCTTACACATTCTCTCTTCCGTGGTGTGATCGTCACTTTGCTCTCTGGAGGTAGCCACACCCTTTCCACGAGAGGGGTGGCCTGCTGGAGGTGTGGCACCGAAGACGGCAACCACATACAGTCTGCCCTTGCGTTCTAATCAGCCAATTCAGCATTCACAGCTTCTTCACTTAGTGTATCATCTAACATGAACTTCTAGTATTGCTAATGCAACTGCTATCATGTTTTGCCTCCACTCTTGGCCTTCCAAGGGACTCGCGTGTTCAATTTAGCAGTAGTAAGATATTGAGTCAAACTACCAGTTTTTCTCTTTTTCTGCTGGATGCTTCTATGTTCCCTTCTTCCTAGAAAGGCAACCTGATACCGCCTCTACTCAACCGATTCAAGATTCTCCAGCACTTGATGCAGGATGTAGACATTTGGCCTTAAGATTAGGGTTCAAAATCGCTTTTTTGCTCCACCACACTTCCCCTTAAACAAACCAATCCAGCTCATGAGGATTTCTGGAAAACTCAAAAACTTGCACAATGTTTTGTGTTATTTTAGTTGGCTTTTTTCCCTGGATTTTGCTTTCGGCCAATATGGCTATCAGCACTCGGTATCCTAAAACAGTTTATCCAGATCTCATTTCAGCAAGAAGAGCAGAATGGGCCCCACTTTATTTCCACTAGTTTAAAGTGCCAGCGATATGGTCAACAAGTGATTTCTGTTTTTTTTCTCATTGCGGTGCACTTATTTTATTCATATATTGCATAGAAACCCAGCAAGGCTAAAAACACCATAACCTATATGACCCAGACTAGCTTGATCTTGTCGGATCTTGGAAACTAAGCATGGTTGGCCCTGGTTAGTACTTGGATGGGAGACCACCAAGGAAGTCCCAGGTTGCTATGCAGAGGCAGGCAATGGCAAACCACCTCTGTTCATCTCTTGCCTTGAAAACCTTATCAGGTCACCATAACTCGGTGATGACTTGAGATCACTTGACACTCACAAAGCTAAAAACATGGAGATTTATTCTGTGCTCTCAAGAGGTCAAATTAAAGACTGAATTGGCACAGATATTCAGCTGAACTAATTTGCAAACGATTGTATGTGTGGACAGACACACATGCATGTTCCTTCAGTTAAATAAAATAAAAAGATACATTATACAATCAAGGACAAAATTCCCTTTCGTCTAAAGACTTTCCATTTCCGTACACTTGAAAATTAAGTCCTACAGATTTCAGCCAACCTTACTTCCAAGCAAACTGTGATCCTAAGCATGTTTAAGTGTAGTAATGTAATGTCCAGGCATTCAGAACAGAAATGGGCACGAACCGGGAAAATGCAATGAACCACGATTTGTGGTTCATCACTTTTCCCAAAACAGGAACCACGAACTTCAATGAACTTGCCCCAGTTCATGAACTGGTTTGTGGTTCGTGGTTCATGGGAAGGGGCATTTCACCCTCATCAGCTTGGATCAGCTGCTTGTCGGGGAATCTCCCCCTCAAGCAGCTAATCATGGGTTTAAATGCTTCTTTCCCTGCTGCTTCGCAGCCACAGGGAAAGGAGCATTTCACCCCCACCAGCTTGGATCAGCTGCTTGTCTGGGAGATCCCCGACAAGCAGCTGATCAGGGGTTTAAATGCCCTTTTCCCTGCTGCTTCGCAGCGACAGGGAAAACGGCATTTCACCCCCCACCGGCTTGGATCAGCTGCTTGGCGGAGAGATCCCCGCCAAACAGCTGATGGAGATTTAACATGAACCAAATGAACCGGCAGACCAGTTCATGGAAGTTCATAGAAAACAGGCTTCTCCAAACTGCTGGTTCGCGGAGCACGAACCGGCATGGTTCGTGATGAACTTTAGTTTGTCTTGTGGTTCGTACCCATCTCTAATTCAGAAATTATTTTGTTCAGTTTTGCTTAATTTTATATATGAACAAGCCTCTAGGAAGAACCACAAAAAAATAAGTGCTTGTGGCAACCTGGAAACACAAAAGTCTAGGAAGTATAAAAGTTTAAGGCGGACTCTCAAAACCGCAATAATTTCAGGTAAACTCCTTTCAAATGTTCTCCACTCTCTTCCACTTCTAATGTAACCCTCAAGGAATATATGCATAAATGAGAACGTATCCTTCTGAGGATGGTGCTAAGAAATCTTAAAAAGGGGGAAATGGATTAATGAGCCTAGCTGCAAACACAATTTGGAAAGCATCACCAGGACAGCAAGATCTCAACACAAAGTGCAAATCAGTTAAGTAGGGGCTGTTTTGTGCAAGAAATTCTCATGGGATGAGGAAGGAATCCAGCCTAACCATTTCCATCAAGGTTACCTCCCTGTTAGGGTAAACTAATGTAACATCACAAGGAGATACTGACACGCCTTTCCGCAGTCCACTGTCAGATCTCTATTGTTGCAGTTACTACACCCGATTTCATAACTGGAAAACTCACAGCTATTAATACAACCTTAACTTTATGAACCATCAACATCTGTGCCAAAATAAAGAATGCACATTCCCTCTTTTCCTAGCAGCAGCAAATCAAATAACCCTGGGGGAAAAAACAGCAGGGCACAATCCAGCCAAAGCTAAGAATCTACCTTAGACCAAGCCAAAATCTTATTGATTTCAAAGGGAGAGTTGCTTAAAATGTTCACCATTAAAAACCAGCAAGTGCTTAATCATGAATGGATCACGGGCTTAGCGTGATCAAAAACCCAACACCACAAGCAACGTTTCCCAGCAAGCCAGTGTACCATTTTGCATAACGAAATGCAGCAGTTTCACAATTAAAACCAGTTGATGAACACCCACAACCACCAGAAAACAAACGTTTGGGGGGTTTATCACTAGCTCCTATGATTTCCTGGCTTTCGCTGAAGCTTGGATTGCCAACCTCCAGATGAGGCCTGGATTTCTCATAGAAACACAGAGCTAGAAGGGACCCCAAGGGTCATCTAATCCAACCCCCTGCACAATGCAGGAAATTCACAGCTATCCCCCCCTCCCATCCTCCCCTAGTGACCCTGTTTTATGCTCAGAGGAAGGCAAAAAATCTCCAGGATACTCACCCTATCTGGCCCAGAGGAAAATTCCTTCCTGACCCCAAGGGGGCAGTCAGCATTACCTTGGGCATGTAAGAAAGGGCCATGAGAGCCCAGCATTGGTGCACCCCTTCCCGCTGTCCCTCTCCCCATCTGTGTGCATTCACATTGAGTCATAGAATCATCACTGCTGTCCGGGGGCCATCTAGACTCTTTTTAAACACCTCCAAGGAAGGAGAGCCCACCACCTCCTGAGGAAGCCTGTTCCACTGAGGAACCACTCTATCTGTCAGGAAGTTCCTCCTAAAGTTTAGCCGAAAACTCTTCTGCTTTAATTTTAACCCATTGTTTCTGGTCTGACCCTGTGAGGCAACAGAAAACAACTCCGTTCCATCCTCTATGTGACCGCCCTTCAAAAACTTGAAATGGGCTATCATGTCATCTCTCAGTTCTCTCCAGGCTGAACATACTCAGCTCCTTCAACCTCTCCAGATCCCTCACCATCTTTGGACACGCTCTGGCTTGTCAACATCCTTCTCCTGGAATTACAAAACTGCTCTCCAGACTAACAGGGATCAGTTTCCCTGGAGGAAATGGCAGTTTCGGAGAGGAGACTCTATGACATCCCGTCTCCACTGAGCTCCCGCCCTTCTCCAAATGCTGGCTACCTCAAACATCGCCCCCAAATCTCCATGAAATCCCCTAGCCAGAGATGGCAATCCTACTTGAAACCCACTTTATAATTAAGACCAGGGCTTTTTTCCGGGAAAAGAGGTGGTGGAACTCAGTGGGGTGCCCTCGGAGAAAATGGTCACGTGGCCGGTGGCCCCGCCCCCTGATCTCCAGACAGAGGGGAGTTGAGATTGCCCTCCGTGCTGCTGGAGTGGCACAGAGGGCAATCTAAACCCCCCTCTGTCTGGAGATCAGGGGGTGGGGCCACCAGCCATGTGACCATTTTCAAGAGGTTCTGGAACTCCGTTCCACCACGTTCCAGCTGAAAAAAAGCCCTGATTAAGACCATTCTGCTCATCACGGTATGCTGATACAGAGGGACCCTTGTGGTGTGTATAATGGGAATCATACATGAAGCAACCTACAGGAGACAGTTCAGTTGTTTCTCTAGTAAGACAGGAACTTGTGGCCCCTTAAAGACTAACAAGATTTTATTACAGGACACGCTTTCATGAGACTTTTGTTGGAAGAAGCGGGCACCAGTCCACAAAAACTTATGCTGGAATAAAATCTTGTTAGTCTTTAAGGGACCTCGTTTATTTTTGCTGCAACAGACTAACCCGGCTACCCCTCGGGGATTTTAGCAAGACATAACCATCCTCACTATTTCTGACTGTGTGGCCTTTGTGAACTCGGTCGGGGGCAGATGAGAAGGACATGAAACACCCCCCACATCTAGGAGGAAGAGTCCTGAAGAAGTGCACTGAATTCCTTGAAGGACAACTAGTTGAGAGTGTAATGATACGATATGCTCAACTGGTGTCAGGTCACAGGAGAGTGACATCGAGGAATACATCGAGGGAACCCACCTTAAGTGCTCATTCACTCAGCACTATGAGAAAAGAGAAGAAGCTTCTGGTTTCCCTTCCACGCTGCTTTCACCAGAGGAAAGGACAGCGGCCGCCTCTTCTGCTAGCAAAAGTGAGAAGGGAAACCGGAAACTCCTCCCTCTTTACAGCGCTGAGTGCTTTTTAAGGTGAGTTCCCCTGATGTAGATCTGACTGTGAGTCCATCGCACACCTGTGACCTGACACATACTGGGCGTATCATGTTGTTTGCCCCTGATATGCGCCCCCTGCAAACTGGTCCAGAAAATTCCCACTTAGCCACTTCTTCCAAGTGTTGATTTCCTACAGAAATCAAGACAGGCGGCTTGGCAGCAATGCTTGCGTGGGCTGCCTTCAACTGCTCCGCACAGCCGCCACTCACCTCGAGGCGGTCGCAATTCAGTGATGTTCTCGGTCGTTTCGTCGTCGGAATCCCCCGCTGCAGCCACCACTTTGTACCTGTTGCTGCTCTGTTTGTTTAGCATGTGAGGGACTTGCAACGCGGCTTCCCTCTCTGCTGCCAGGTCCAGATCTTGCTGAGCCAGATGAGCTCTCAGCTGCCTGATTTCAAACTGTGGTAGAGATGAGGGGAAAAGGAGGGTGGGGGAGAAAAGCAATATATATAGATACAGATATTTGAAAGCTGCATGCGTAAACAACTTGTCGAATAGTTCTGGATCGAGCAATGTTCCTAAAAGGCATCAAGAATCAACACTGAAGTAAAAAAGGCCATGCAATGCAAGAAGTAAAAGGCGGCGGTGTAATTACGTAAAGTTCAAATGAGAACAAGAAAAATGGAAATAGCAGATGCCTTTCATTTGAACAGGTGATCCCGATTCCAAGGGCTAAGATTTAGATTAGTCTGTCACTGGAGGATGCTGGGGACACTCTGGTATTTTGGCAAAATTTTATGGTTTAAACTATAGAGTGTTGCCCAGATACCAGAGTGTCCTCAGCATATCCCAGTGATGCACTGACATCACTTCTAGGCGCAAGGGGAGTGATATCAACTCGTCGGAATGTTACTGATCCCCCCCCTTTCCCACCATTTCCCCTCTACTGGCCAGCTGAAGTTGCAGAAGTTAGCGATGATGTTTTATGGACAAAGAACCATCTTACAAAACTGGAGGAACGTGGATTGTGGATGGATGCGTGGCATAATTTCAACCAAATTCAAGCTTGGTGATTGGACTGATTCTCTCAAGTCCTTCGAGGGCACATCCCAAAGCAAACCAGCCCAAAGCTGTTTTGAAACATGTACTGGTCGTAACTGAAGTGAAGTTTTTTGAAGTTCACATTAACCAAGTGCTCGGTATGCCAAACTATCCCAGGAGTCACGAAACAGCCTCATTCAGTACCACCTTAGATCTTATCTTTTTGGCTGCGAGTGCAAAGTGAGAGACTCTACAGGACACATGATTAGTGTTCAGGGCAGAATGAAACAGAGAATCTAAATAAAAGTGATCACATTAATAGGGAAGGGTTAGGACATGGAAGTGAAGCTGGTCCACATCCTCAGGGTTGAGAATAGGGAGGGATACTACTTAGCTAAAAGATTCCTAAGAGACGGGCAATTCATATGCAGTAAGTGGAGACTTTAAAACAAGTACTTTTTTCAAAAAATCAGGGTTTCGCTCATCCTTCATTCCAGAATTTCCTTTTCCCTGTATAACAGTAGACAGCAACTGCTTCAAGGTCAGGTCACCATTAAAGCTGAGCAGGGATTTGGGCTTGTGTTCCTCTGGATTAATTCTTCCACTCTAGCCACGGCACTATACTACCTCTTTTCACTTCAGTGCAATGGAAGGGGGCATGGCTCAGTGGTAGAGCATCTGCTTGGCATTCAGAAGGTCCCAGGTTCAATCCCCAGCATCTCCAGTTAAAAGGACCAGGCAGTAGGTGATGTGAAAAATGGTCACCTGAGATCCTGGAGAGCAGCTGCCAGCCTGAGCAGACAATGTTGACCTTGATGGACCAAGGGTTGGATTCAGTATAACGCAGCTTCAGCCCTCTGAGGCCAGGTGAGGCAGCTCCCTCATGTGGTGGATTTAGGACACATTAAAAGGCAGAAGTCCTGTTGCATGGAGGATGGCTCCAGGTAATCAAGGACAATGCCACTCTTAGCTGAGTGCAGCAGTCGGAATCACCCCATCACCAGTCTACTGCATATCTAAGTGACCCCCAATATTCCAGGATCTCCAAGTGCTTTTATTTTCATTGAGAGCTAAACTACAAGAGGAGGAGCACGTGAAGAGAGTCGCAATGTTAGCCGGGAAGCTGAGTTTTAAAAGAGATCAGAAAGCTTTGTCAATTTCCCCTCTCTACAGAGCCAGTGAGATCCCTGCTCAGAAGGTTTGTTAATTTCCTCTTTGCTTCCCAAAGGCTCTGTCAGTTTCACGTCCCCTTCTAGGAGGCGAAGAGGAAATAAACAAACCTTCTGAGCAGCAATCTGTAAAGAGGGGGAATTGACAAAGCCTTCTGATCTCTTAAATCAGCCTCCCGGCTAACATTGCGACTCCCTGCATGTGCTCCTCCTCGTGTAATTCGTCTCTTGTAGCTTGGCTGTGAGGTACAAAATAATCCTTTACATATTTTCACTCTGATAGGGGCCAGCCCCACAAATGCCCGGAAGAGGATGGCCAAACGGACTGCCTAGGAATCACAATGAGTGAGGTTCAGCAGGCGAGAACTGCTCTCCAACTTTTCTGGGGTCAGCTCAAAAGTGTTTAGGAAGGATGAGCCAAGTCTAGTGTGGCACTGACCTCCCTTTCTTTGGAAAACGGTCAGAGAGACTGCAAGGAGCAAAGCCCTAAAGTAAGGGGAAGCCACAGAGATGGAGACATGGAACAGACCCAAAGGAGGAAGGCGAAAGATGGGACGTTTGCACAATGGGCCACAATCCAGAGCTCAGTTGCTGTAAATCTGCTAGAAAGCTCTTACGAAGAAAGAAAGCGACTCTGCTAAATGCCCTGCCTTTGCTCCAGAGATCGGAGACAATGACGCTTTTGCAAACCAGACACTTGCCTAAATGAACTAGTCATATCACTTTCTGGCACATGCAAGACCACCTAGCATTTCACACAATTAAAATAGTGAATGAAGCCCAACTCTGGACAAGGTATAACAAAAGAAGTGGTTTTGCTGCCATCTTATGACCAACAGAGAGAAATTCATACACCAAGTCTTGACTAGGGGTATACACTAAAAAGAAAATCCGGGAAATCTAGATCCGAGTTTCAGGGATTCCCCCCAAAATCCGGGATTCCTGAAATCCAGGAAAGACTCTTTAATCTGGTTAAGACGGGTTAGAGAACACCAGATTTATTCAGCCATTATTCCCTATGGGGATAACTATTTGGGGGATATCTGGGGAGCTGAGGCTCGTGGTATTTTTTCAAGCAAACTCACCAAATTTGCAAGGAACTTACTGCTGACTGTCCTCTAAAGACCTCCCAAGTGTCAGTAAGATTGGACCCCAGGGTCCACTTCCATGGGCCCCTGAAGAAGGTGCCCCCGGCCACTCTGCATTGTTTCCTAAGGGGGAAACATTTCCAAGCAGGCTCTCAGGCAGAAATGCACAGGGTCAAGACTGCCAGTGGCCAAAGGTGCATTCCTAAACATAAAAGGAAGTCCAACAGAACCAAAATGAAGCAAGGGAATGGATGGAATCCCATCAGAACCAACGTGAATCAATGGTACCAAGATCAAATCTGAGAATCATGTCAAAACAGAGACTTCCGCCCAAACCAAGCTAAAGGGGCACTGTTGCAACTTAGCCCAACACAGCTCCTACACAGATTGACCAGTCCCCACCCCACCCCCTTCCTGCTTTACTCTTGCCTCTGCCTCACATCCCCCTCACTCCTCCCCTTCCCCTCTTGGGAAAAAAAAAGGAGAAGCCCAGGAAAAAGTCAGCCAGGGGCTGCAGCAATGGTTCTTCGATTTACCAGGATTTATCCTGGGTCTGGATCTGGGTTCCTGGGCTGCATTCAGGCTTCTCTTATTTGATTTTGGATTGGGAAAATCTGTTTTTTTCCCCCTGGATCCAGACTGAACCCCCCTATTCTTGACTTTCTGACACATGAAGTACAATTTAAGCTGCAGATTTCTGGGGTGAATTCAGCTAATTAGGAAAGTTTGTTCCATTTTATTTTCATGTTACCAGAATCATACACAGCACGATACTTAATTTCCAAATCTATCTCCTTCCGGCGGGGGGGGGGGGGGTAGCTGTTTTCGTAATGAACATGCTCTCTGACTTTTTGGCTGCAACAGACTAACATCTGATTTATTTATTTTTACGTTACTTATAATCTGCCTTTCTCAGTCAGACGCAAGGCAGATTAAACTACCTTAAATCTGGGAGAAAGGTGGCTCTGACATTTCTTTAAGATGGATGGAATGATGGGCAGGTGGGTGGATGGACAGATTTAGGAGCTCAGTTTGTTCTGGATGATACATGTTGTAAAGGCTCCCACGATATACAAATGCCTACAATCCCTCCATATTGCACAAAGTGCAATATGCTGCTCTTACAATAGAACTGAAGTGCAATAAAATGTACCCCCCTTCTACACGCATGGGCGGGCACGCACACACACACACACTTTACAATGCACTAAGCAATTATTTATAAACAGCTATAAAAGGACAGAAAGTGGTATAGGCCTCTGGGGAAGATGTTTTATGACTGGGCATATAAAAAGGGCCACCCCGTTGGTGTTTTACAACATATATACATAGGGATGAACGATCAGTGAATCATATAGTTTCTCCCTTTAATGGCCCAGCAGCCGGGGATGATTGGCATCGCCTTGGAGAGATCAATGAACACTTTAACCAATAGCTCATTCCTCTCTAATGCAACAGCAATAATTCTATTCTATTCTAGTAGTGTTCTCTGGACGGCGTGCCCTGCCCAAACACTTATCTGCTACTGGGACACCATCCAATGTTGACTTCCATTAGTTTGGGCCACTGCTGGTGGTAACCATACCAAAAACAAAGAAATAAATAATAAAAATCAGGAGACAGTTGCAAATGAATGATTTATGGGCTAGATTGAATTATCTCGGCTGCCTTCCAACCACTGGGGAAATGACTGGTAGTTAGAAATAAATTAAAGTTATTGCACAAAGGATAACAAACATTACCAGCGAAGATAGCTCTACCATTAAAACCAAAAGACGTTCCACAAATTACCAGCTCTGCTGAAAGGAGACAAGAATTCTTGAGACTTCTAGAAGTTATGGTTTTGAGAAAATATTAAAGCTACAAAATTAGTCAGATGGATTGTTGGGAATGGGTGGCGGAACGATAGATGCACACCTCATAATACTATTAATCATCATTGCTTAGACACCAGTGCGTAGAATCAAAACTCATCTGTCACTGTATTGTTCACCCCCTTCCATCTCTGCATTACCTAATACTTCCTTAGCCCCCTCCCTGCTTTGAATCATAGCCCCTGCACTGGCTATTTAAAAGTGGGGGGGAGTCTATGTTCATTTGCGCACGAATCAAGCAGGCTGCGGAATAACTTTTTATTAGTGCTGAATTTTAGCTAACCTGCACACAGAAGTTTGCTGTTAGTTAATTTTTTTAAGAGTATGTATACATATATGCCCTGTTTCCACAAATGCCCAGCTGGCCTTTTTTATATGTAAACACACATTCTACTTGTCACTACAAGAAAAATATGCATCACTGCTAATCTACACACAGCCACTCACACATACAGAGGCCTTACCCCTTGTTCTTGGCAGATCTGAGTTAGTCTTTCCAGCTGTTCGTCTTGGATGACTTTCGCCTTCTCGTATTGCTGAATCACCATTTCCATTTCTACTTTGACTGGCAGTACGTAAGCTAAAAACCACAACAAAGCAATCCTTGAGCTTATTGGGAAAGATGACCTTAACTATAAGAAACAGCAGCCACGACTTGCTTTCTGAAAAAACTACTCCTGCTTAGTCACCGTGAATATTGTCCTTTAAGTAACCTGGTCCCCGGTGAGTCAAGTCCTTTAAAAAAGGCAATAAAGTGCCATCTCCAGTGGAAAAAATTTCAGAAAACATGGTTTGTAAAAACCTCTGCCTCATCAGTACTAGGAAACATGGACTAACGGTACTATTCCGGTCTAAAGCAGCTTCATGTATATTCATAGGGTAAAGCTGTAAATGGCATGTTAAAAATGCATATGAATGCAAGACATGGCAAACACTGCACCTTTTTGAGTTCCATTTATTTCAGTCTGAAGTCGTATTTATCTCGCCCAGTGATAGAGCTTTACATGAAGAATGTCCCAGGGTCAAACCATGACATCTCCAACAGCAAGGATCTCTGGCAGGAGGTTTTGGGAAAGACCGTTTTTTCTGCTGGGGACTTGGGAAAGGCACGGCCTTTCAGACTTGACAACGCTGAGCCAAGATCCATCAATCGTCTGGCTCTGTATAAGGCAACTTTTGTATATATGTTCAAGGGGAGCAATTTAAGCACAAATCTGGCTCTCCTATTCAAACCAATATGACTTACGTGGTGGGATGGACTCTGGCTGGAGGGGACTTGTATAAAACAAAAGGTTGCTGCTTTCGCACACCCATTTCCCAGCTTTTCCCCTCCACACATCACTCACAACTTCGATCCTGGTTTCCAGGCCAAGAATGATATTTAAGACCTGTATTTCATTTTTTAAAATTTTTATTATTATTATTATTAAATTATTTATTATTGTTGTTATTGTTATTAAAACAATATATTTTTTTTAAACCCTGTATTTCATATTCTACAAAGCCAACAATTGAATGAGCTAGGGACTATTTCAGTTCAGAGTTCTTGACTTCCTATTTTGGGGGGGGGAGCAAATGGATGAGGTGTCACCACGGCAATCAAAGCCACCCAACTAAATCCTGGTTTTCTGCATCAAAGCAATGAGAAGCACCGACCCGTTTTCGGGGTTTCAAGCGGATGTTTGCAAACGAAAGAGATGACTCACCGTCAATGATTCTCTTGACTCTCCAAATTCTCAGAGTGATGATAAGGCTGATAGCATCCCATGGGCTGCTTGGGCCGTTAGCCACGGTAGAAGCCACCATAGGAGCCAAAGATAAGATGATCACAGCACCATCAAAGACCTAATAGGAGGGTGACACAAATTGCAGTTACACATTCTTAGAGAAGGCAAATAACAAATTGTAGTCAGCTAAGCAAATGTCACGTCTAAGTCTAACCATCCCTCTTCAGTTCGCAGTCAACCTACTTTGGGGACCTACTTATCACATTTTTAACCCGACGCTCCCTCCAAAAAATTCAGAGTGATGTACATTGTTCCTTTCCCTCATTTTATCCTCACAACCATGGCTTTTTTTCAGCTCTTGAAAATGGTCACATGGCTGGTGGCCCCGCCCCCTGATCTCCAGACAGAGGGAAGTTGAGATTGCCCTCTGCGCCTCAGCACGGAGGGCAATCTCAACTCCCCTCTGTCTGGAGATCAGGGGGCGGGGCCACCGGCCATGTGACCTTTTTCTCCGAGGGCAACCCACTGAGTTCCACCACCACTTTTCCCAGAAAAAAAGCCCTGCTCACAACACTGTGAGGTGGATTAGACTGGGAGAGAATCTCTTAGCCCAAGGTGAGCTCCTTGGCAGAGTGAGAACTTGAACCCGGGTTTCCCTTTTCTAAATTAGCAGCCCAATCACATCACAACGGGATTCTCAAATATCGGGTGGGGGAGCTGCAGGACCAGCTTTGTATTACTGCAGAGTCAAAAATCTGGGTAAGGACAAAACCAAGGATCAGGAAACCTTCCTCATTTTGGTAAGCTGATGTGAAAATTCATTTTAGCAGTCAAGGAACATTGCAGAGTACGGGGATGCTATTAAAGATTTTAAAATACTTTTACTTACCTCTATTTTGTTTTCAATATAGTCCCATATACCGAGAACCACAATTCTCAAAACAGTCTAATGAAAGGTACAGGAGAGAAAAAGAGAAAGGAGGGGAAAAGCAACTTTAAATTAGCTTGCATTGGTTTCCTCGAAGATCTTGGCCGTTTCCAGACGGCTTACCTGCCTCCGGACCGTTGCACCATCTTGCGGGGAAAATGCGAAAACTCGCAAAACTCGCACGAGAAAATGCGATATTTTGCGTTTTCCCCGCAAGATGGTGCAACGTTCCGGAGGCAGGTAAGCCGTCTGGAAACGGCCCTTCTTGAAACAAAGGAAAGAACACTTTGTTGTTTGAAAAGAAGGCAACAGCCACACTGAAAAAGGGGGCAGTGTCTCCATTTTATTTAAAATACCAAAGCTGTTTTGTCAAAATGACGGATGAAACATAGGCAACAGAACGGCTATTTCCTGGGGAAACATTTCACAGCTTTGAAGAAGCCACCGTTAATTAGTAATATGATAAAAGGTTTTCTTGCAAGTCTTCTATTTTTTTTTTTTAAAAAGAGATCTTTCAGTTCCTTTAAAGTTAATCTTCTTTTGCTCCATTTAAGTTTTAATGTATTACTCAAAAGCACATCCTTTTGAAACAGAAGATACAACTTCTCATTTGGGACTAGCAGTATCAGCTGGGCAACAAGAGCTGCACCCTGGGGTGGGGTGGGGTGCACCCTGGGGTGCGGTGAGGCCTGGTCTACCCTTGCAGCAGAATAAGGCAGTACAGAAGTCCTGACTGAGATGGCAAAGGGACAGCACCATTACAGAATGTTGGTGGACTGACTGTATTTTTATATTACATTAATTAAAAAATCCCTCCAAGTAGAAAACAAGTACAGAAGGCAACAGGCTAAGCAGAAATCCTTTTCCCCCTGAGCTGTTACTTTGTTATTTGCAGAGAGATTTTATAGAGAAGCTTTCTAAAGCAGCATCCTGTACTTAGCAATCTAAACCAGTACGCTCTACCACCTCGGAGAATTTTATCACTGCATGATGCTGCGTCGAAGACAGGCCTCGGTTTAAAGATACTCAGGCGTGATCAACCTGAGCTAGTATGATTTAAAAAACTGAACAGAATAAACAATAAACTATGCAGTATGGCACAGCAACCAAAGCAGAAGTCATTAAATTATACTCCAAGTCTGTTGGAACGAGCAGGCTGTACCAGGAGCGTCTCTTGAAAGCTTATACCCGGGAAAATCTCATTTGTCTTTAAGGAGCTACTGGGCTTCTACTGCAGACCAACATGGCTACCCATCCAAAACTGTATACAAATGTCAAACATTTTTGCGCTGCTATGATCTTCTATGTTGAAAAAAGAGGGCCACTGCCTCAGTGGCACTTTTGGAAGTATCCATCCGTCCATCCATCCATCCATCCCTCGGACACAAATGTACCCACCCCAGAACACTTACAGTGTCATCCTAAACAGGTCTACTCAGGATTAGAGATGGGCACGAACCGAAATACAAACCAAAATTAAGCACAAACCAGGCTGGTTCATGGTTCGTGAACCAGCAGTTGGTCAGATCCCATTTCTGATGAACCGCCACGAACTTTAGGCTGGATCGTTTGTTTTGTTTTTTGGTTCGTCGCTGCAGACAGCCTGGTGCCAATCGATCAGTTTCCTAGGCAACAGGGGATGGACTTCATGTAGACCTTCTGCTGACCCGGAAGTGAACTTCTGGTAGCCTGGAAGTGATGATTTTCTGACCTGGATGTGACGTTTTCATGAACCAAACGAACCAGTTTGTGAACCAGGGCCAGGTTCATGAAAGTTTGTGGTTCGTAGTTCATGAAATTTGATGAACCATGAACCACATGGTTCGGTTTTTTTCCAGTTCGTGCCCATCTCTACTCAGGATCCGACACAGGTCTGGATTGTAGGGCTTATTCCCAGGAAAGTATTCATAAGTGTGCACTATAACAATCTTATGGGAGTTGAGTACACCAATTTACCCCATTGCCCTCTTCTTCCCACTTCCATTCAACAGACTTTCAGCAACCCTCAACATTCCACAAGCCATAAGCATGCTCCGTCCTCCGAAAGTTCGTTTTTTTAAAACGTCGAAGTTAATTTTTTTCTATGTATCTGTGAAATCCCTCCTGGGATACTGGAAGCCTCTATTTTGTGTCTGGGGCACTAGTTCTTGCTGCTTTTTTCACTAGAGCAAACCTGCTTTTCCTAACAGATACTGTAATAATGAAAAGTGCATGCAAAATGTATCAGTTGTCTCGTACTGAAAAACGGCAGGGCCACATCCTGCACATGTAGGGCTTGCAATCTCTTCTTATGTCATGCTAGTGCTTCCCGCTCCTGCTGTTGCAGGGTTCCTGCACATGACTTTTAACCGCTGCTTACAGACAGAGTGCTCCTATGTTACTGCAGCAGTTACTTCTTGGCCTAGTCAGCCAAGAGGTAAAGTTTGATGTCCGCCCAAACCTTGAGTATACACATGATAGAGATATTCCTTTCTTTCTTCTCCTTTGGGGGAGAAAAAGGCCACCCAGAGCTGAACTGGTGCCAGAAATCAAGTTGCTGCTGTAAGTAATCTTCTCTTTCTAGAGACAGGATTATCAAATCTTTCGTGTGAAGTGCCTCGCAAAAGCACACGAGCTCACGTACATCTGCTGAAAGCAGAAGAGTGTGAGGACCAGAGCAGCAGAAAATTGAAAAACCATTTACAGCGATCGCTGTTTCAATCAGTCGCGCAACAGCCTGTGAAATGAGCGAGTAAATTTGAACGGTGGCAAGATCTAACCCGTTTGGCGCAGATACACAGACAGATATCAAGAACAGAAGACAATTGCAGCTGCGTGGATCAATAGCTTGGAAAAGGCTCCGGAATCTGAAGGCAAGGTTGCAATGTGATCTTTGCATCACCTTGGACTTGCATAACCAGGGCACGCTAGAGTTTTGTTTGCACGCCTTAAGTCTTAACAAAGTGAAACTGAAGACCTGAAAACGTTTCCGTATGTTTTGCTCTTCCTCCATCCAACAGCTCCTTCTTTCAAGCCAGATTCTGGGGGTGGAAAGGGAAGGGGTCATGGCAGTCTCTTCCACGGGCTGCACTCCAATTCCCCCCCCCCAATATCTTTCCTCTTTTCCAAACACACAGCATTATACCAATCACAGATCCTACCCTAAAGGATGGCAGCAGCTGCCAAAATACACCAAGGTCCTTTAGAAACAATGAATTGCATTAAACAGGGACGTTTATAGTGACTGCTCAAAAGAATGAAACAAAAAGCAAAGAATCATGGAGCTGAAAGGGGCCTTCTAGTCCAACCCCCTGCCCAAGGCAGAAACAGCCTAAAGCATCCCCAACAAATATTCGTTGAAGACTGCCAATGAAGGGGGAACCCACCACAGCCCTAGGCAGCCGATTCCACTGCTGAATTACTCTTAACGTGAAGTTTTTCCTAATGTCCAGCCGGTACCTCCCTTCTTGTAGTTTAAACAACAGCATGTAGTTAGCCTGCATTCAAACCTTGGCACGGCTTCTTTACCTCTAGATTCTTCTCCGTCTCCAATGGATGCAGTTTTCCCATCTCAGTTCTATAGCTTCCTACTGCTGAGTGTAAACCTCCTCTGTTCTGCATAGAACCCAACAAGCATCTCGCGACAAACACAGTAACAATCAACCCCTCAGAGAAATCAGGAATATTTCAGGTTTTTTTAACAAAAATGAATAGTTTTTGATTACTCAAAGCTCTCAAAAACTATCCCGATGCAGTCTGAAGCACCTACTCTGTGAAATGCCAGAATTTATCTATTCATTTTGCACAGGAGCACCTAGCTCCTGTGAGCCAGTTTGGTGTAGTGGTTAAGAGCACAGGACTCTAATCTGGAGAGCCGGGTTTGATTCCCCACTCCTCTGCTTGAAGCCAGCTGGGTGACCTTGGGCAAGTCACAGTTCTCTGGAGCTCTCTCAGCCCCACCCACCTCACGGGGTGATTGTTGTGGGGTAATAATAACACTTTGTAAACCGCTCTGAGTGGGCATTAAGTTGTCCTGAAGGGTGGTATATAAATTGAATGTTGTTGTTGTTTTGTTGTTGTTGTTGTTGTTGTTGTTGTTGTTAGCTCAGATGGGGGCTTCTGCAGAATGGTACGGTTTTGTTTCTGAACTATTACAAAACCTGCTCTTCTTTTCATACAGCAAAGAACCTCACAGCATTCTGAAGACAAAGCGAAAGCTTTGGGAAACCAGAGTCCCCTTCATTTAACACCCATATTTTTCACAGTCAGTGCAATGTTTGTGTCTAATCATGCAAAAGCTATTGCACACATGCCAGTATGAAGCGAAATCAGTTTGCTTTACACTGGACAGAAAGAAGAAGAAATATTTCTTCTTTCCTTTGTCTTTATGGTTTCTTTTAACGCATAAATAAAACCAAGCTTGATAGGTGAGGGAGCTGGTGGGAGGACGGGAGAGAAAAGAAGATGAGAATGCAACATCTCCCATAAAAATACATTTTCTGGTTGGCAAGTTCCCTTTAGCGCCATGCCACACCGCTGCCACTTCTGCCTCTCTGTAGAGAAGATGGCCATCAAGTGCCTGATCCTGCCACGTGCATTTGTTTTTCAAAATCAAGTTTCCTGGGGTAAAATTATCCAAGTACTTTTCTGAGCCAGCCTTGTGTATTCCCACCATCTGTGCACCTTAGCCATACTTATGAGCTCACTGCACTAGACATTTGGGGATAAAAAGTATATCCTTTGCTGGTTGCCCAATTAATATATTAATGTATGACCTAGTTGACACAATGAGTCATGCCTTCATGCCTTGTTTAAGTACTGGAACAAAAAAAAAAGTATTTTAATGGGGGATTAATCTGCCCTGGTACATTTGGTAAAGATCAGCACTTAAACAGCAAGGCAGTCAGAGAGAGAGAGAGAGAGAGAGAGCGATTGTTCTTTCTCTACCTGACCCGTGAGAAATTAAACCTCTTACTCAGTGGCTTGAGATTCTGTTATGACAGCCTCACAGCTAAAGCCAACAGCATGACTTAACAGAACATAAAAGTTTAGCCACTTTGGTATGCTGAGACCGATGAATCACAGGGCATTTTCAGCTCTCACGTTTGCTTTGTTTCCTGTCCTATACCTTAGCCCGCAGAGGTGCACTGGTGATGTTCACATCAATCAAGGAGCGTGGCCTCTGTGAGCCATGATCTGCTGCCGTTTCCAACTGTGGCGGTACAAGAGCGACAGATCTCAAGCTTTTCAAAGTGGAACCTCACCTCTAAGCTGACTCCACCTCTTAGTACCAAATCGCTGTGGCGCTGCAAGCTCAGGGAACTGCCTGCTGATGTAGAAGGGGAAGGAGGGACTCAGAGCCAAGCTACAAGTGACGAATGACACTTGCCTGGCAAGTGAACAGACTCACGTGTTTTCCTCCCTGTTCACTTGCCATTCACTTGCGCTGGAGCGCTGGAGCGTAAGTGAATGGCAAGTGAACAGAGAGGAATACACGTGAGTCTGTTCACTTGCCAGGCAAGTGTCATTCGTCACTTGTAGCTTGGCTCTCAGGTAAGCTCCAGAGGCCTGTAATTCTGGTCTTGAATTACTAGATGCCCATTTCTGACCCTTCAAGTGAGAATGGAACGTGCAGAAAGATGATGCGTCAATGCATGTAGTTATTTATGTCCCTCTCTGTGTACTCCACTGAGAATTGGCAGGATGTTCCATGATCTTATTTGTGAGCTCATCTGAACAGCTTGTGTCATCTTCTCTCCCCTTCCCAAGCCATCTCGCCTTGGCACGTTCAGGTTGGCTGAGGAAATCTACTCATTGAAACAAGGTATGGTGGGGGAACTCAGCCTGCTTTATACATTTTACTGCAGCTTACAAGTAAGCAGGGCTTTTTTTCAGCTGGAACGCGGTGGAACGGAGTTCCGGAACCTCTTGAAAATGGTCACATGGCTGGTGGCCCCACCCCCTGATCTCCAGACAGAGGGGAGTTTAGCTTGTCCTCCGCGCCGCCAAGCGCCAAGGCGATCTAAACTCCCCTCTGTCTGGAGATCAGGGGGTGGGGTCACCAGCCATGTGACCATTTTCTCCAAGGGCAACCCACTGAGTTCCACCACCTCTTTTCCCAGAAAAAAAGCCCTGCTGAGAGCCAAGCTACAAGTGATGAATGACACTTGCCTGGCAAGTGAACAGACTCACATGTATTCCTCCCTGTTCACTTGCCATTCACTTGTGCACGTGAACAGGGAGGAATACACGTGAGTCTGTTCACTTGCCAGGCAAGTGTTAGTCGTCACTTGTAGCTTGGCTCTAAGTTGCCATTGTGAAACTATTTACAAACATATTCAGACAACTGACTGAATACCATATTGTGTACTTCACTCCATCCTATTTTTTTAAATTAATTTTGAATTAGTTTACAACATATAACTCACAAAACATAACATTAACAAACTTCGACAATTCCACCCTATTTTTAATGGGACAAACAAAAATTAAGAGCTGGACTACACTAGATATATTGAAAGTAAAAAATACAGTACAATACTTGAAAAGCCAGCTTCATTACAGAAACACACACATTCCAATCATTATATTTACACAAACTTTCAGGTTTATTCACCATTGAGGACAACTGGCCAATGAGCAAGATTCGTCCATTTAATGATATTTTAACCTGTCATCCAGAGATGAATGGATAATCTCCCTAGGACACGGGAAGGCAGCAGAGATCACATGAAATCCCCCTGAACAACAAGAGGTACTGCGGCATCTTAATGACAAACAGATTTTACAGGACAATTCTATGCAAAATTACTCCTCTCAAAACTGCCAATTTCAGTAGACTTACATCGGAGTAACTCTGCATTAGAGATGTGAACACGGGTTAGAAAGCCAAGAAATACAAAAGATATCGCCTGTGAGATCTCATAGACGGGGTTTAGCCGACAAAATTTATGCTACAGTGCATCTGTATATCTGACTCAACCCTCACTTTCCCCCTCTTTTGTTTTCACTGCAACAAACTAACGTGGCTACCCACTAGAACCCCACTGTGGTAATTTGCCAAAATGCAGCGAAAAGCTCTGGTGCATAATAACAGAGCTCACATACACACATCAGCCCCAGACACACACTACACTACAAACTGCCTTTGAAACTTCCAGAAGAGGAAGAAGGGAAACACTTTGTTATGACGAGTAGAGAAAGAAAAGGCTAATGCAGATAAAGACTGTGCTATGAAGGCGCGGTGAACAAAATTGTAGTTAACTAGGAATGGGTTAAAAACACAACAAAGTTCTTCCAGAGTAACCAGAGCAGTACACTCCCAAATCTGGTTGGACTCTTAAAAAGGAATCAAAATCAAAAAGAGTCCAGTAGCACCTTTAAGACTAACCAATCTTATTGTAGCATAAGCTTTCGAGAGCCACAGCTCTCTTCGTCAGATGCATAGTACAGAAACTGGTCAAATTTGACCAGTTTCTGTACTATGCATCTGACGAAGAGAGCTGTGGCTCTCGAAAGCTTATGCTACAATAAAATTGGTTAGTCTTAAAGGTGCTACTGGACTCTTTTTGATTTTGCTGCTACAGACTAACACGGCTAACTCCTCTGGATCTGTTAAAAAGGAATATTCAACAGGGACCCATGATGCACATACCAACCTAGCTCATTCAGAAGAACAACGGTAAGATCAGGATATAACATCATACTCGCCTGCTACAAGATACTGCTACTGGGTCCCTCGCATCAAAGTTGGTATAGATTTGGTGAGTAATAAAATGGAAACAAACATGCAACTTTTGAAGCAAAAAAAGACCCTAGATAACAAACAGATTTCCTTTCTGCTGCCTTTCAGATTGTGGCTACGTACTTCCAAATTATTTAACTGCTGAAATTTAAAGAAATGTAAGCGTGAAGAGCCCAGTGGTGCAGAGTGGTAAGCTGCCATACTGCAGCCCAAGCTCTGCTCACGACCTGAGGTCAATCCTGGTGGAAGCTGGGTTCAGATAGCCGGTTCAAGGTTGACTCAGCCTTCCATCCTTCTGAGGCTGGTAAAATGAGTACCCAGTTTCCTGGGAGTAAAGTGTAGATGACTGGGGAAGGCAATGGCAAACCACCCTGAAACAAAAGTCTGCCAAGAAAACGTCATGATGCAACGTTCCCCCATGGGTCAGTAATAACTTGGTGCTTGCACAGGGGACTACCTTTACCTTTTAAGGTTTGAAACCATGTCAAGAACTTAAAATGCACCCTTTCTGCCTTAAAAACACCAGCCAATGGAAAACAGCATACTTGGCTGGCTATGCAACCAATGCAGGTTTACCAAGAAAGTCACTGGCTTGTTCAACCATTTTGCTCTATCATGCACTTACCTCTGAAAAGAACACAGAGAGAATAACTAGACTGATCCAGTGAATAACTCCAGCAAACTGAGATGCACTCGAAACTGCAATGGACACAATATAATGAAGGATAATTTTAGTTTCCCTACAAGCATATTTTAATATTGCATATACACAACTACTTAACCATTCAACCAAATACCAAGGCTACAGGAGCCTTGAAACATCTGACACCTAGGAATGTACCCATTGGTCACAGGCCAAGAAACAGTAGCGGAAATGAACTCTGCACATGCTCAATGGCACATGCTTTTTAATCATGCTGCAGAGAAATATTCACAGCTTGTGCACAATATTAGAAATACAGTCCGAGCGACTGGCTTTTGAAGCAGATTCGGAGAACGCGTGCCAGCAAATCCAAATTCACATTTAAGCTCTACAGAACGAAATACTGAACGGCTTTTGCAATTTCCATTTAGGAAAATATGTACCTCTCAAACATGAAGTGGAGGGGAATGCTTTTAGGGGAAAACTGAGCAAAAACATTTAACCCAGTGCCTTCCTTTAACAGCTTCAGAAGAATATCCATTAGATACACGGGGAATATCCTGCCTTTTCTGTTGGCCGCAATTCAGCTGGCAGTGAATCATACACTGCTGGCGAACAGACCAAACAGAAGGTAAACATTCTGAGAGGGGCTTTTATTTTGTAAACGACCCTTTGTTCCAGATCCACATTTGCAACGTTATATCAGCAAGCAAAAAACAGAATTAAAAGTGGCTATTTACAGGGTAAAATGTTTTGGGGGGTTCATTTTTAAATTCTAAAGTTTTAAGCCTTGATCTGATCAATTTCATTGCAATTTATTTGTAGTGAGAAGCCAAGTCCTTGCAAATTTGCTCAGATACGATAGTGTCAGTAGGAAATCATTATAATCAACAGAAACATTTATGTGAGACTCACTGCGGAATGGGCTAAGAGGGAAGCAAACTGGTTGAAAAAGGTGAAAAATCCACCCGTTTAGACCAACTGCAGACTTAATGAGGGCTCCCCGTCAACTGCCCCATCTCCAACTCTCCCGGCATGAATTTCCCTCTACCCATATTTGTGGAGAAGTTGCATTACATTTGCACTGACAGGGTGGACCCTGGCTGATGCTAGTCCAGTTCCTTCTTAACAAGGATTTCCAAGCTTGCTCCAATCCCTGTGTTCAAATCCTGGTTAATTAGCATTAACCATGGTTCGCGGAACTGCATCACAAAATGCAAAACCAGGGTTAAGACGTTCAGAGACAGGAGAAAAAATCTGCAGCACGGGGTGAAGAGCGGTGAATTACCTGAGGTAGGCTGCAATTTGTGGTTTGCAGGGGTGTCAAAATTACATCTGCGCTGAGCATTAAGACTTTGCAGAACCTCAGTTTGTTTTGGAAAAACATTATTTTTGATTTTGTGATATGCAAAAAACACACACCGCTGAATGATGGGGAAGGCAGGAAGGGGCCATCACATCAAACCTTCGATTTTGCTAAAAGCCAGTGTATCGCTTACCACCCACAAGGCTTGCTAGTGCTTTTTTACACAGTGCAAAACGCCCCTTGTGAGACAGGACGTTGGCCTGATTTTTGTGATGTGCGAAAGTCACTTTCAAAGCTGCCACCTGCCAACACAAGCAGGCGCTGGATATGGCTATATAATGATAAACCCCCGTGAGACAAAGTTTTGAAATAGATTTCAGAGCACGTGTGAACAGATGCTGACTGGTTTTATTTTTTCCTCCTCCTTCCTGCACAAATATTAACCCTTTAGAGTGAATGCACCAAACCAAAGTATTTTAATTAACATTTAATGATAATTATTATCACAAATCTCAGAACTTAACATTTATAGTCTCTATTATGAAAGGCTCCTTTAAGAACAGACCCTCCACCCCACCCCACCCCATCTCAGCTAAGCTGTATCCTTTCTGCAGCATCCCGATAGATCAGGCAACAGGTCAAACTGCTACTAACAAGGCAGCAATCTAACCCTTATACCGGAAGAAAGCCAAGAACGAGCAATTGCCTGGTTGCCCACTAGCGGTTCAAAGAAAGATATACACAATGCAGAAAAAGCTATAAACAGATTCCCGCATCTAGAGGTTCGTTCTTCTCTGCTAGGAAGTGAAATGCTGCTAGGCGTACTGAAGAGCAGAGATACAATTAATTAAAAATCAACTCTGCAAGAAAACCCTTTCTAAAAACTTCCTAATTAAAAAGAACGGACTGCTTCAGTCCTTCGCACGATTTCCATCCGTGCAAATCTTCCGTTTTTCAGAGGCACATGAAGCAAGCAGGGAAAGAAAACAGGGTTTCTTCCAGGCACAGGTTCATTTACTATTCCTACTATTTTATCATTTTTATTATTAGATGCTACGGAATATTTGTAAATTCCTTTAGTGAAGTATTGGTGTATAGGTCAACACCAGTGCCCCTGGGCAGAGGCAATTTTTAAATATCATCCCCAACTACAGCTAGTACGTTCATGCATACTCCTACTTAAAAATGAAACACGATATTACCACAGTGTTTCTGACACAGACTCCACAATATGAGTCCTTCTACATGTTACTAAGTACCAAGTGATGTTCAAGTGTAGGACTGCATGCGTAGTCCTCAATTCATGTGTAGGCTGTTCTTGCTCGGTGCACGTGAGTGCTGCTTTCACGGGAGCTCCCTTTGTGTGGCTGCATCTGCAAGTGATTCTGGAAGGCAAAGCGCCAATTCCACTGTTTTTGCTGCGAGAACAAGTACTGTAGGCTCCTTTGAATTGCCAATTTGCCTTTCTCTAAGGTGTGAGAAAGTGTCAAGATCTGCATTTGAATGAATGGATGTGGGGGAAACTGGGATACTTTTAGCAGTTGAGGAGGAACTGACATGAAATGCATGAATGTACTTAGGGGAGCAACTGGAAGGGTGACTGTGCGGGCGAATGCATGGAAAGTTGGAAGGGGGACACATGAAACTAGGTTCACTTGAACATCTGTAGGTACTTAGTAATGTGCATAGAGACTCTATGTTAGCAGAAAGAGTCCAGTAGCACCTTTAAGACTAACCAACTTGATTGTAGCATAAGCTTTAGAGAATTGCAGTTCTCTTCATCAGACGAAGAGAACTGTGATTCTCGAAAGCTTATGCTACAATAAAGTTGGCTAGTCTTAAAGGTGCTACTAGGCTCTTTTTGATTTTGCTACTACAGACTAACACGGCTAACTCCTCTACATCTATGTTAGCAGAGCCATTTTAAGCATAACTCCACCCTTCTGAGTCTACACTGAAGACAATCTGAGAGCCAGTTTGGTGTAGTGGTAAGAGCATGGGACTCTAATCTGGAGAGCAGGGTTAGATTCCCCACTCCTCCACTTGAAGCCAGCTGGGTGACCTTGGGTCAGTCACAGCTTCTCAGAGCTCTCTCAGCCCCACCCACCTCACAGGGTGTTTTGTTGTGGGGATAATAATAACACACTTTGTAAATCGCTCTGAGTGGGCGTTAAGTTGTCCTGAAGGGCAGTATATAAATTGAATGTTGTTGTTGTTGTTATTATTAATCAACAAGACCCCAGGGACTCTCAAAATTCTGAACCGTGTCTACAGGCTACTTGCATGACAAACTCAGGTACCCCTCCCCCCTGCCCCAGCACCCTGCTGTATGCTAGCCTGAACATCCCGTCTTTTGACCAAAAGTTTAGGAAATAGAAAAGCCTGCTACTCACACTGGAGGAGCTTTATATCTATCAGGAGCTCCAGCGTCAGAAGAATCACCACCAATACTACACAGGCTACCAGGAAACTGTTGAGACTCGCACTGAGCAAAAATACCTGCCACACAGCTGCTCGTCTCCCACAGCAAGGTTTAAGCCAGTTAGATCTGAAGAGATAAAAAGCGGGTGGGGGGGGGAGCGGAGGTGGGAAGAGGAAGAAAAGAGACAGAAAAAGGAAGATGGGTAAAGAGCAGCAGGACAGGAAAGACTTCAGTCGCCTGTATGAGCAGAAGGAATCGCAGGCCCATTGCTAATCACTGTTATAAATGAGTTTTCTTTTCGGCAGTGTGGCCATCTTAGTCGTTTGCAGCAAAAAAAAAAAAGCCTTGAAGGGGCTTCAAGAAAAACACAAACTTTTGTGAACTACAGTCTAGTGCATCACATGTTTGCTGAACATTCAGAGAACAGTGCAATCCTAAAAACACTTTTCTGGGAGGAAGCCACACTGTAGGTGTCTTCCAGCAGTCAAAGGTTGGGTCTCCCAGTTCCATACTCCACCTTTCCCATTCCTTAGCACATGGACACCTCGTAGCCCTAAACTCGGCCCCCCTTTCCCTCCATCTGACTCTCCATTTCTAACAGCATCATGGAAGCGAAATTAAGCAAGTGTACTCAAATCTATTTAATTTGCCCTCATTACTTTTTACAGCAAAACTGGATTGCCCAAGTCAAGAATGAAAACTTTTGTGGAGGGGGCAGGGATTCTCTGTATGCTGTCCATGCACAACTTGGTCATGATGCGAAATAAACATGTTGATCTCACAGCTACGTCTCAAGCGCCAAAGCCGGGGAAGTCTTTGGAATCCGCTGCACACATTTGTTTTCCCAACTAAAGAATTCCCATTTATGATAGGTTTTCTGTGTGTTTGCACCACAATTCCAGCCACAGCCTGTTCAAAGAATTCTTCAATCCACCTGATTAAGACCATGGTTTTGGTCACAATCTTGGACCATGTTTAATGAATCAGATTTTTAATTTAATTTATTCAATTTATAGTCCGCCCTCCCCACACCAGTGGGCTCAGGGCGGATCACAACAAAGCTTAAAAACACGTAACACAATTAATCATCATTACCATTAATTAATCATCATTACCATTTTCATGTTGTTTTCTGGAAAAAAACAATGACTGCATTCAGATGAGAGAAACAAACCACATCTCTCAATCCCCCAACTGAAGATTTAATAAAGTTAGAAGTCCTCTGTTTTATTTTATTTTATGTATGCATGTCATTTATAGTCCGCCTTTCTCACTGAGACTCAAGGCAGATTACACAGTGGGAGATCAGTACAGTCAGTATCAAGAACATTTCCATTGGGTAAATAGATACAAGTTCACAAAGACATAGCATTAGCAGGAATCCAACCACAAATTGCGGTGATGTTTGAATTCCAGAATCCGAACCCCAGTTTGTGAGAACAAACAAACCGCAAATGCATTCAGATGTTATAGGATGCAAAGGTTTAGCTCACCCACTGTGCTAGACTTCATGTTCTGAAGCAGTCAAATTACCATAGTCAAGTCTGCACTGCCTGCTAAGAGAAAGCTTTGCTAGGATAGAAAAGCTGTGCTTTGTCTCAGGAGCTGGCCAGGGCTTAAACCCCAAATCAGCAAGGGGGTTTCTGATGCTCTGGGTCCCCAGGTGTCAGTCCCACCTACAGAACAGATTCCACCAACACATGCCTCAAAGGAGTGTGAAGATTAATAAGGTCTGTAATACATTACCGTTAATATTTGGAATGAAGTAGTAATATAGTTAATATACAGGCAATCTTTTTAGAAGGCATTTAATTTGTTATTAAAACAATATTCTCTTTCACATTTCTAAATTCATACTTAGCTGTCAAAAACGAACACTGACTAGTTCAAGTCAAGTCAAGTTAGCCTTTATTGGCATATAGCAGCAATTCAAGTTATCCACTTACAAAAAAGAAAGAACAAAGTTAAAAGAATGCTGTATTACAAAGACAAAAATACATTTAGAGCTTAACTCCGTGATACGCATTGACTAGTTGCATAATTTGGTGAATGATCTTTCAAGCTCTTTGTTCTTGGCTTCTTCCTTCCCCTGCTTTACTCTTGTTTTTAAATACAGCCCTGACATTCCGTCTCCTCCTTCCCCCATCTATTTTTTAACAGTAAATCCCCACAACAAACAGCAGAGGGCAGAGACTTGCAGATATAATGGAATACCTTCACAGATATAACAGCATACAGGATTCAATTTCAATGCAATAACTGTGACTAGTTTTGCCAAGAAGATGAGAAGAGCAGTGGAGCTGGTACGGGTTTGCAATGCCAACGAAGGATACACTCTGACCGAAGCACTAAAGAATTTTCAGTTTGTGTTTGCCACTCAGTAAGAATGTCTACTGATGTAAAACATACTAAAAATAAAAAGCTAGCATCATCTAGCATCAGTGGAATTAACATGGGCAGCTATGGAGCCATGCAGACCAATGCATGCCACCAGCCACCAGTAAAACCCAATATATTGTTTCAAGAATGAAAGTATTTCATTCCACCTTCATTCCACCTTTATATTTCCATTTGAAATATAAAGGATATTAATAATTTTGAACATTATAGATATGATAGACATATGTAATAGTGCTATCTAAAGATATGCAATGGTATAAAATATATTACTATGACCCATTCTTAGAATGTAGTATATAGCTATTAATATAGGGGACATATATTGTAGGTTATTGGATATTATGGATAGATAGTACTAAAGGATATGGAATGTTAGATAATGGTATTTATCATTAGATAGGTATTATTATATTATATATATTTTAGCTTGGTTAAGGTTTTATTTAAGAGGTAATAAAGGGAATGGAAAACTGTCGGAAGTCAACAGAAAAGGGTGGGAAAGGGTGGGGGGGGGCATTACAATATGATGGAAAGTTAACTGTGGGCCAAGCTACACATGACGAATGACACTTGAACGGCAAGTGGATTGAGTGGAGGGCAAGTGAACAGGGAGAAATACACTTGCCATTCAAGTGTCATTCGTCATATGTAGCTTGGCCCTCTGTATGTTTTTATATTTGTATAATGACCCATCCAATATTTTTTTTTAAAAAAATAAGAATGAAAGTTTTTCCAGCTGGTGATGAAAATAATACGAACAAGCAGCCAAATGGGTTTTATTCGGCAGGGTGGGCATCACAACCGCCAAAGACCCTCCCACTCCTTATCGGAGTAAAAAGAAAATACAGAAAGAAGCCGCACGGCATCTTATTTATTTACTTTATTTACGCACCACCTTTCTTGCCAGCGGAGACCCAAAGTATCCTACATCATTCTCTTCTCCGCTCTTTTATCCTCAGATATCAAGTAGCTTAGGCTGGGAGTGGGTGACTGGCCCCAAAGTCACCCAGTGAGCTACCTTGGCAAACTGGGGGTTCTAAATTGGCTCCTCCCAGCACCTAGTGCAAGACTAACCATGACACCACGCTGACTTGCAGACTGAATGGCTGACTGAAGCCTGAACTTCCGTGTGCTAGAGCCCACTTCGTCAGATGCATGAAATGAATTCTCCGTCAGCTGATATGCACATGGACGGTGCCAGGAGCAGGGGTGGGGAATGCCTTGAAATATAGTTTGGGACATCTCTGTGAAAAGCTTAAAAGCGTACAAGTTGAGCCTAGTGACTATTCATTAACGATACAGCTAAGGATAACATAGCCAGTGGTGGTGGTGGAGAGTGCCCTCAAGTCACAGCTGACTTACGGCGATGGCTAAGAAAAACATCAGCTCTGGGAAAAAAAGAGCAAGGGCTCCCCGGCTGATCTCAAGTTGTGCAAGGCAATGCTATTTCAAGGGGCACTATTGTGCTAGTCAGTCCTGTAGAGTAGCAGAATGTTATTTGCTGGAATGCACTGATGGGCTGCAAGCAGGGGTCATTTCGTAGAAAAAGTGCTGGAGGGACTCATTAGCATAACTCATTAGCATATGCCACACCCCTTGATATCACCAGAAGTGTGTCATTAGCATAACTGATTTACATGTGCCAACCCCCCCCCCCATCACCTATCCTGGCTGTTTTGGACCCAGTCCTGGCCATTCAGGGCTGAAATTGGGCCCAAAATGGCAAAAAGGGGCTGAAAATGGCCGAAAAGGGACCTAAAATGGTCAGGATCAGGCCACTGCTGAGCGGAAGAGTGATCCACCACCTGTCAGAGGCCCGATCCGGGCCGTTTCAGCCCCAATCCAGGCTGAAACAGGCCCAAATGGCCGAGAGTCAGGAGGGTGGGGCCACCTGACATGTGACCTCTTTGGGGAACTGCCGGAACTGTGTTCCTGTGCGTACCCCCTCGAAATGAGCCCTGGCTGCCCACTTTCTATGAAAAGTATTTGTCATCTTACTAGAGATTATGGACTAGGGTGTATTTGAATTTGCTCTCCGTTTCTGGAAGCTGCTTCGTGCACAGAAGAGGAACAGAAACCTTTTAAACAAAAAGAGGAAAAAAGAAATGGGGAAGTACATGTGGGAAAAGGCACTTCCTGTTTGCTTTTCAGATAATACGTATGTAACAATATAGTTCATTAGTTCCAGGAAAGGTCATACAGGGAACAAAAGAAATGACCATCTCTGCTCATTTTCAAATTTCTGCAATCCGTGTCCTATTGCGTTGTTTACATTGTATTGACCTACACTATGTGTAATCTGCCTGGACGCTCGGCAAGAAAGGCAGACCATAAATAACATAAAACAAATTTGCTATCAGCCAATGAGCAATCATTTAAATGAACAAAATTTTAATGCCACTCGTTGCCTTGTTGATCTCCTCAACCCTCCTACCCCACGTGTAAAATCTTAAACCTCAAAAGAATCATCCCACAATTGGACAGGCATTTTTTTTTTAACTCTCCGGATAGCGGCACTAATTCCGAATAATTGAAATTACGGAGAAATAGTCAAGAAGTCAAGCTTCCTGAACTCCAGACACCTCTGGGAGCAGGTTCATCAAATTTTAAATATGAAAAAAGCAACCCAGGGTCCATGTGAAATTATGGGTGCTAGGCTGATTATCTTTGATTTTATTTGTTCTAATGGTGGCTGCTTATGAGTGAATGGTTTTTATTGATTTTATATTTGTATTGTTATTGTTTAAGAATGTGACAGAAGCTGCCCTGTGAACTCATCTGGATTAAGAGTTGTGGGGTATAACTTTATTAAATAAACTCTTAAAGTGAATCTGGAGTTCTTAGGGGGGGAGCAAACGCACAATAATAACTGCTTTCTGTTCTCTCTCTCTGAGTCAGCTATAAGAAGAGATGCTTATGGATCTATTTGGTGCACAACACTGTACAAAAATTACAGAAACATTTTAAAAATGTACTGAGAAGGAAAGGTCAGGAACGCTGCTTTAAGGAGAAGCGGAGAAAAAGCACATCTTTTAAAACTTGTCTGTGCACAAAGCCCATCTGTTACCAGCTGACACGTTCTGTAATAAACTAGTGTTTAAATGAATGCTTAACGCTGAACAAGAGTGGGAAAAGATTACCATATTTCTTTGGTAATGAGCCACTACAAACACTTCAACTCAAGCTGCTAACAGCTGTCACTGTTTCCGCTTCCTTGACTTGGGGAGGAAAAAAAAAAGAGATACTCCTGTAATACGCAGCTTCGTGGCTCATTAACAGGTACATAGCGTTGCTCGGTAAGACTCGCATAATACCACAGCTAAGAAACAAGGTCACTTTAAAAGGATGGACAGACAGACTTAGCTAACAAAAAGGGGCTTTTTGGAATGAAGCAACCTAGGAGTTACTTGTCTCAGAAGTGCCAGGATAAACCTGAGAATTCAAAAAATGCATACTCAGGGTTCATGCTTGAGGCTTTCCAGCCGCAGTACTCTAATCGCAATGTGGGTCCCCCCGCATCTCTTTCAGTGCCATGCTTACAAGTAAGGTCAGTTAGGGATTATGAGTACAAAATCGGGTGTTTTAGTTTTTCTGCATTAAGGAAAAAATGGCCAAGGACGATCTGGTACGAGTGGCGTAAAACTGGCAGCACATACCCACTTGGCCTCTGACACTAATGAGTATGAACCGATCGATAGCAAGCACAAAACCAGATTCAAAGACCATCCGAGCATCACCTCCTATCCACATGAGACATTAACTCTTCTTACAGGGTAAACTTGGCTGCAGTCTACCATAAGCGGGAAACAAAAGGAGATGTGGACAACTGGGAAATTACTCGGGACAGTTTTAGACCTTTAAATGACAATGGAGCTTGTGTGACAAAAGTAGAGTGGTGTTAATAACAACAACAACAACATTAGATTTATATACCGCCCTTCAGGATGACTTAACATCCACTCAGAGCGGTTTACAAAGTATGTTATCATTATCCCCACAACAACAAACACCCTGTGAGGTGAGTGGGGCTGAGAGAGCTCCTAGAAGCTGTGACTGCCCAAGTGGAGGAGTGGGGAATCAAACCTGGCTCTCCAGATTAGAGTCCTGCCGCTCTTAACCACTATGCCAAACTGGCTCTCAGTTCTGCAGAAGTGAACTCTTCCTGCCTCTCAACACCAGTGCAGCCAGCTGTACCCCTCAAAACTGTGGCCCAGACCTCCCCTCCTCTACAGCGAATATCCTCTCCTGCTGCTGGAAGTGTCCTCCCTTAGTGGAAAACTTGGGCAGAATCCACTCCATTAACTAGTCTAAACAGGAAGCAATGTTTACCCACAGCTCTTTACCAGCTGTTCCTGGGTCTGGATGACAACTCCAGCAGGTATTTCAAAACCAGAGGCATCCTAAAATGTGCTGGGGCTTCAGATTCAAAATTAAAGTGACACCATATGGATGAAAATATATAAACTAAACAATTGACAGTGTGCTGGTCTGGAAAAAAATCCATATCCTGCCTAGCCACAGGGACAGCCATACAGAAACCGCTAAAATCATATGTAAAAGCAGAGCTTTTTTCTGGGAAAAGAGGTGGTGGAACTCAGTGGGTTGCCCTCGGAGAAAATGGTCACATGGCTGGTGGCCCCGCCCCCTGATCTCCAGACAGAGGGGAGTTTAGATTGCCCTCTGCGCCACTTGGTGGCATGGAGGGCAATCTAAACTCCCCTCTGGAGATCAGGGGGTGGGGCCACCAGCCATGTGACCATTTTCAAGAGGTTCTGGAACTCCGTTCCACCACGTTCCTGCTGGAAAAAAGCCTTTCAATGACTGCATTCAGTTTAGAATCATAGGGTTGGAAGGGACCTCCAGGGTCATCTAGTCCAACCCCCTGCACCATGCAGGAAATTCACAACTACCTCCACCCCACACCCCCAGTGACCCTTGCTCCACGTCCAGAAGATGGCAAACCACCATCAGGATCCCTAGCCAAACTGGCATGGGGAAAATTACTTCCTGATCTCAAAGTGGTGATTGGCATCACCCTGGGCAGTTTCGTGCAATTATTTTAAAAGTTAGAGCGTGTGTTACCAGATGGCGAGGATTTAATGCCATTCTGAAGTTTTATAAACAAAAAGAAATGCAAGCTAGCAAAAGTGAAAAGGCTAAAGTAGGAAAACAGAATAATCCAGGGGATAGTAGTAGTAGTAGTAGTAGTAGTAGTAGTAGTATTTGATTTATATACCACCCTTCAGGACAACTTAATGCCCACTCAGAGCAGTTTACAAAGTATGTCATTATTATCCCCACAACAACCACCCTGTGAGGTGGGTGAGGCTGAGAGAGCTCTGAGAGAGCTGTGACTGACCCAACGTCACCCAGCTGGCTTCAAGCGGAGGAGTGGGGAATCACTTTCCATAAAACATACAATAATTTCCCCTCTGATTTTAAAAAAAGAGGTAAAAAGGCTAATTTAATTATTAGGAGCTTCTTGGAAAACCTTCCTCATATCAAGGTTATTTATTTGATTTACACCTCTCTGTACTTTGTGGGCTCAAAGCAATAATTTCTTAGTTACAATCACTTTGATTCACAGTCAGACTAAATGATTTTGGGGAATGAGAGGCCATCGTTATTTTATGGGTATAAAAACTTATCTTCAGATAAATGGGCGGCACCACTGCGAGTTGCCTATCTGAGTGACCCATCCGCCATGCAATTAGTGGATAGTAAAACTCAGCTCTCATGGCAGGGTCTCAAAGAAGCTGGAGGTGTCAGAGAACCAGCCCTGACACAAGAACCTCTGAAGTTACTACATGGATGAAAGGAAATGTGTATGGGGAGGGGTGCCTTAAGGTATTTTGTTGTCCCAAGTGCCCTCCCCACCCTATGCTCTCCAACCGTCACCTTGGAGCTGAGCCACAGTGGCACGGGGGGGGGGTTGCTCTTTCCTCCCGTGCCTCCTCCGCTCACCAATCTGGCACCCTAAACTCCTCCTTGGGGTGCTTGGCCCCTGAAGCACAACCAATTGAAAACTCTAAAAGAACGTGACAAACGAGAACTGTCCCCGACTAGGACTCCTTCCCACTCTACGCCTACGAATTCCACCCTCTTGCAAGCGCTTCTTGAACTCTGTACTCAACCGAGTACTAATAACGCCATTAACATGATGACAAGGAAGGAGCAGTCTGGAGGAACACAGTGCTCAGATCTTTTAAAAAAAATACTTCCCAATCTGTAAGATAAGAATCTAGATCCCAATTAATTTTTTTTCCAAGCGATGGAACTTTGTTGTTCTTCAAACAGTGCTCAGGCAGCAAATGGGCATAGTGCTTTTCAAAAGCTTTTACCCCGGTCTGAACAAAGAGGACAATGCAAGATCTTTAAAAACTGAAACCATTCTGAAAGGCTTTCCAACCCAACCATCAAGGAAATAGCAGGTTTGTACTCTTTATTTTCTTCCATATATTGGGTTTGCTCCCATATTGCCAATTACGAGCTGCTTTATTTTCATACCCTTCTGTTCTTTGTCCATGTCTTGTTTTATGACATCTTACCATGCTGGTTTTATGTATTTTATTGTGCATCACATTGGACAATTTTCTTGGAAAAGTCAGTTGATGCATTCTTGAAATTGATCGATAAAAATAAATAGCGAGGTCAGCTGGAGTGCCAGCGTTGCCTCCCATGTAAAAAAAAAAACAAATAAAATCAGAATTGCACTAACAGTACGGAAACGGTTCTGGGCTCTCAGAGTGAAGTTTGTCCTTTTAAGACATGCAACAAACCCTGGCATGTGTGAATGCAACAGTCTGGCAGGATTCAGGATGGTGATTTCTTTTCCCTCTCTGCAAACAATGGGTTTGCTCATGTTTCCTAATTCGGAGATATGAGTTTTGACAGCTCATGATGCTCTCCACAATAAGGTGAGCGTTACAATCCCTGAATGCACATCACAGCCAGAAAAGAACTCTGTTCTGTCCATTCCATTCTAACTGACCAGCTGGTAAGCAGACAGAGAAATCTGTCCATCTTGGCAAATATCCAGCTTGGCAAATTCCTGGGGATAAGGGGTTGGTGCCCGGGGAGGTGGAGTTTAGGAAGGAGATGGGCACTCTGTGGAGACGTGATGCCCTAGAGTTTGCACTCCAAAGCTGACAGTTCCTCCAGGAAAACTGATCTCTGCAGCTTGGAGCTGTAATTCCAGGAGAACTCCAGAAGCCACTCTGAGGTTGGTAACTCTGAGAGAATCTACCCCTGTCCCATTTTCCTGGTACCTCAAAGTATGCATTACTGAGTACCTAGGGATGCTCAAGTGCAGGACTGTATTTGTAGTCCTCAGTTCACGTGCAGGCTGTTCTTGCTCAGTGCACGTGAATGCTACTTTCACAGGAGCTCCCTTTGTGCGTCTGCATCTGCAAGTGATTCCGGAAGGCAAAGCACAAATTCAGCTCTGTTTTCCCTGCGAGAACAAGTGCTGTAGGCTCCTCTGAACTGCCAATTTGCATTTCTCTAAGGTGTGAGAAAGTGTCAAGATCTGCATTTCAATGAATGGATGGGGTGGGGGGGAAACTGGGATACTTTTAGCAGCTGAGGAGGAACGAGTATCAAACATGGGAATGTATTCACAGGGAGCAAACTGAAGTGAGATTTCGCGAGCGAGTGCATGGAAAGTTGGAAAGGGGACATGTGAAATGAGGTTCACTTGAGCATCCCTAGGTACTTAGTAACATATAGAGAGACTCTGAGAGCCAAGCTACAAGTGACGAATTACACTTGCCTGGCAAGTGAACAGACTGATGTGTATTCCTCCCTGTTCACTTGCCATTCACTTGATCAAGTGGAGAGCAAGTGAACGGCAAGTGAACAGGGAAGAATACACGTCAGTCTGTTCACTTGCCAGGCAAGTGTAATTCGCCACTTGTAGCTTGGCTCGCAGGCACTGTGCGCCTCACTAGAGGTGTGGTGCTGCAATGCATCCTGGGAAATGTAGTCCTTGTGATGCCTGACATAACAACACTAGACTCCCCAAGGACTATATATTTTTTTTTAAAAAATGTATTTGTAACAATTTTTAACAAATACAACAATAACAACTAGTACAATACTTACAGAAAGCCTGCAGTAAACTTTAACAGTCAAGATTAAATGCAGAATACTTTAACAGTTAAGATAAAAAAGGTGCAAAGTTCACAAAAGTTTGGAGTAATGTAGAAGTACATTTAGTAACCAATATATTGCTATAACTCTAAGATTAATACTTAATCTTATTTAATACTTAATACACCATCGTTACGTTCCATAAATTCCAGAAAGGGAAGCCGTTTCTCAAATAACTCTGAATGAAAAGCAGGGTTTTACTGAAGAAGAGACACAATCAGTTATTTTGTCCATAATAAAATATTCCCATATCTTATTGTACCAATGCTGAACGGGAGGCAGAGCCTTTGTTTTCCAGAATTTTGCAATGATAGCAAGGACTCTATTTCTGACACTGCGCTGATGCACTTGGGAAGGCATGGGAAGAAAAACATTCTCTGCCCACCTACTAACAGCCTGACTAGCCATTTCTCCAAGTCTGATACTACAGCAGCAGCAGTCAAAGTAGGAAGGGGAAGGGAGAAGGAGGGAGAGAGAGGTGGATATAGAACGCCTCATGACTTTTACAAGGCGTTTGGAGTTCAGAAGAAGTCTAGAAATAAAACTGAGCTGTTTGGCAAATAGTTTGGTTCCCCTTTGGCACAGCATCCAATTCCATGCAAGTTCAGGGGAATTCACTACCTCTCTAGCCGTCGCGCAATGGGACCAGGATATCTGGAGGGAACCAAGAAGCAATTTGATGGTTCCTGTCAGTGAGGCGCGCTTCTGGCTGCTGCCATCTTCCAAATCAACAACAAATCACAGCCAGGGATCCAGAAGCACTTTTAAGACTTCAAAGCCGAGGTGAACACAGGCGGATTAATCAAGTTGGTGACTGGTGAACTCCTTTAGCGGAGGTCACCGAGGCTGCTGTCCATTGTTACCCTCATTCTTGTCTGGATTTGGTTTTAATCGGCTGTCTAGGAACCTATGCACCCATAGCACTGAGAATCAAAAGCTGGGGGGCAAGGGTCTCGAAAGGAGTAGAAGACACGCCTTGGCATCTGCAATAGAGGAAGGCCACCTCATTCCAAAGCTTCCCATAATCTCATTTAGCTTCATGCGTACAATGAAAGGAAGAGATTGCCAAATAAGTTCAGCGATCTCATTCTTGCTGTTGACGACGTCCAGGCTTAAATAGACGATTACATCACAAGGCAAGACTCTGTGACATACCTTAATTGGTATCCCATCAAACATAGCTGGCCTCACAGATGAAAGTTAATCACCTACTCTGTAACTTAGTTAAGAAAGGAAGTCAGGACAGTAGCTGATTGTGGAACGGGTGCCAAGAGACTAGATAGACGACAATGTCCCGGCTTCTCTCGACAGGCACGTGTCCAACTCAACTGGCTGCTTGCGTCTTCTCAAACGAGTCTGTCGCCTCAGTGAGTAACACAGACTGAAGCCAAACCACCCAACAAAACAAAGACTGGGCCATCCACACCTCAAGAACATGCCACTGCAAATGAAGCCATCTTCTCTAGGTCCACAGCTGAGCTGTGGGCCTAGAGATGAGAAATGAAAGAGAGCTCTGACAACATACTGTTCTTTGAAGGGGAAGGGAACGTGGTGGAAGGTGAAATTCAGAAGACAGGGGGTCCTATCTCTGTCCTACCACTCCACTGAGCAAAGTTTGTTGATTTCTTAAAATACTTATACCCTGTCTTTTCTTTCGGCTCAAGTTTGACGCCTCCCTCCAATTTCGGGAGAGGCCCTTACACTGGAGAAAGAGCCAGGCAAGACTCCTTAGATGGGAGGAAGGCTTCTTGGAGGATGGTTGGGTCCACCCTAGTCAAACAGCAGCTTGGCTAGGACTTGTACTAATAACATAGGATGCTTTTATGCCTCAAAGCTAACACTCATTGAACAATATAAAGCTGAGATCCCTTAAGCTGAGATGTCAAGTCTAAAACTAAAAAGAGTCCAGTAGCACCTTTAAGACTAACCAACTTTATTGTAGCATAAGCTTTCGAGAATCACAGTTCTCTTCCCCCCCACAGCAAACAGGGAAGAGAACTGCGATTCTCGAAAGCTTATGCTACAATAAAGTTGGTTAGTCTTAAAGGTGCTACTGGACTCTTTTTGATTTTGCTACTACAGACTAACACTGAAAACCAAAAAAATCACAGGGACCACAATCCAACAATGAAGTTGGAGACGGACCATACTAAATGTGACTGGAAAATTGTGGATGACTTAATCTCGATATAGTGGCTTTAGAAGAAGCACACGGGTGCGAAACGGGATATTTTGAAGCTGGCTAGCCCGTTGCCACCTCCAGCTGGGAGTTTACAGTAAAAAAATTTTGACTCACCGGCCAAATGGATTTATTCTTCACTGTGCGGTGTGAAATTTAGTTCTGTACTTGAACATAAAACTTCATTGTTGGATTGTGGTCCCTGTGATTTTTTTGGTTTTCATTGCTTCTGAGACCACTCCCCCTCTTTGGAATCAACTACAGACTAACACGGCTAACTCCTCTGCATCTAAGTCCAAAACTGGGATCTTCTTCATAGCTTTGTTGGGGAAGTCACAAATTTCTTTCCTCATCCCTGGCCTTTAACACTGATTTTAGTTAGCACAGGAGTGGGAAAAGTTCTACATAATGGTTATTTGATAATGGTTTCTGTTAGTACAGGGGGGAAAAGTTCTACGTAATGGTTATTCGGCGATGGTTTTTGTTAGTACAGGGGGGGAAAGTTCTACATAATGGTTATTCGATAATGGTTTCTGTTAGTACAGGGGGGAAAAGTTCTACGTAATGGTTATTCGGTGATGGTTTTTGTTAGTACAGGGGGGAAAAGTTCTACATAATGGTTATTCGATAATGGTTTCTGTTAGTACAGGGGGGAAAAGTTCTACGTAATGGTTATTCGATGATGGTTTTTGTTAGTACAGGTGGGAAAATGTTCTATGTAATGGTTATTCGATGATCGTTTCTGTTAGTACAGGGGGGAAAAGTTCTACATAATGGTTATTCGATGATGGTTTCTGTTAGTACAGGGGGGGAAAGTTCTACGTAATGGTTATTCGATAATGGTTTCTGTTAGTACAGGGGGGAAAAGTTCTACGTAATGGTTATTCGATAATGGTTTCTGTTAGTACAGGGGGGAAAAGTTCTAAGTAATGGTTATTCGATGATGGTTTCTGTTAGTACAGGGGGGAAAAGTTCTACGTAATGGTTATTCGATAATGGTTTCTGTTAGTACAGGGGGGAAAAGTTCTACGTAATGGTTATTCGGTGATGGTTTCTGTTAGTACAGGGGGGGAAAGTTCTACGTAATGGTTATTCGGTGATGGTTTCTGATAGTACAGGGGGGGAAAGTTCTACGTAATGGTTATTCGGTGATGGTTTTTGTTAGTACAGGTGGGAAAATGTTCTACGTAATGGTTATTCGGTGATGGTTTCTGTTAGTACAGGGGGGGGAAGTTCTACGTAATGGTTATTCGGTGATGGTTTCTGTTAGTACAGGGGGGGAAAGTTCTACGTAATGGTTATTCGGTAAGTTCTACGTAATGGTTATTCGGTGATGGTTTCTGTTAGTACAGGGGGGGAAAGTTCTAAGTAATGGTTATTCGATGATGGTTTCTGTTAGTACAGGGGGGAAAACTTCTACGTAATGGTTATTCGGTGATGGTTTCTGTTAGTACAGGGGGGGAAAGTTCTACGTAATGGTTATTCGGTGATGGTTTCTGTTAGTACAGGGGGGGAAAGTTCTACGTAATGGTTATTCGGTGATGGTTTTTGTTAGTACAGGTGGGAAAATGTTCTACGTAATGGTTATTCGGTGATGGTTTCTGTTAGTACAGGGGGGGAAAGTTCTACGTAATGGTTATTCGGTGATGGTTTCTGTTAGTACAGGGGGGGAAAGTTCTACGTAATGGTTATTCGGTAAGTTCTACGTAATGGTTATTCGGTGATGGTTTCTGTTAGTACAGGGGGGGAAAGTTCTACGTAATGGTTATTCGGTGATGGTTTTTGTTAGTACAGGTGGGAAAATGTTCTACATAATGGTTATTCGGTGATGGTTTCTGTTAGTACAGGGGGGAAGTTCTACGTAATGGTTATTCGGTGATGGTTTCTGTTAGTACAGGGGGGAAAAGTTCTACGTAATGGTTATTCGCTGATGGTTTCTGTTAGTACAGGGGGGGGAAGTTCTACGTAATGGTTATTTGGTGATGGTTTCTGTTAGTACAGGGGGAGAAAGTTCTACGTAATGGTTATTCGGTGATGGTTTCTGTTAGTACAGGGGGGAAAAGTTCTACATAATGGTTATTCGATGATGGTTTCTGTTAGTACAGGGGGGGAAAGTTCTACGTAATGGTTATTCGGTGATGGTTTCTGTTAGTACAGGGGGGAAAAGTTCTACGTAATGGTTATTCGGTGATGGTTTCTGTTAGTACAGGGGGGGAAAGTTCTAGGTAATGGTTATTCGGTGATGGTTTCTGTTAGTACAGGGGGGGAAGTTCTACGTAATGGTTATTCGGTGATGGTTTCTGTTAGTACAGGGGGGGAAAGTTCTACGTAATGGTTATTCGGTGATGGTTTCTGTTAGTACAGGGGGGGAAAGTTCTACGTAATGGTTATTTGGTGATGGTTTTTGTTAGTACAGGTGGGAAAATGTTCTACATAATGGTTATTCGGTGATGGTTTCTGTTAGTACAGGGGGGGAAAGTTCTACGTAATGGTTATTCGGTGATGGTTTCTGTTAGTACAGGGGGGGGAAGTTCTACGTAATGGTTATTCGGTGATGGTTTCTGTTAGTACAGGGGGGGAAAGTTCTACGTAATGGTTATTCGGTGATGGTTTCTGTTAGTACAGGGGGGAAAAGTTCTACGTAATGGTTATTCGGTGATGGTTTCTGTTAGTACAGGGGGGAAAAGTTCTACGTAATGGTTATTCGGTGATGGTTTCTGTTAGTACAGGGGGGGAATGTCCTACGTAATGGTTATTCGGTGATGGTTTCTGTTAGTACAGGGGGGAAAAGTTCTACGTAATGGTTATTCGGTGATGGTTTCTGTTAGTACAGGGGGGAAAAGTTCTACGTAATGGTTATTCGGTGATGGTTTCTGTTAGTACAGGGGGGAAAAGTTCTACGTAATGGTTATTCGCTGATGGTTTCTGTTAGTACAGGGGGGGGAAGTTCTACGTAATGGTTATTTGGTGATGGTTTCTGTTAGTACAGGGGGAGAAAGTTCTACGTAATGGTTATTCGGTGATGGTTTCTGTTAGTACAGGGGGGAAAAGTTCTACATAATGGTTATTCGATGATGGTTTCTGTTAGTACAGGGGGGGAAAGTTCTACGTAATGGTTATTCGGTGATGGTTTCTGTTAGTACAGGGGGGAAAAGTTCTACGTAATGGTTATTCGGTGATGGTTTCTGTTAGTACAGGGGGGGAAAGTTCTAGGTAATGGTTATTCGGTGATGGTTTCTGTTAGTACAGGGGGGGAAGTTCTACGTAATGGTTATTCGGTGATGGTTTCTGTTAGTACAGGGGGGGAAAGTTCTACGTAATGGTTATTCGGTGATGGTTTCTGTTAGTACAGGGGGGGAAAGTTCTACGTAATGGTTATTTGGTGATGGTTTTTGTTAGTACAGGTGGGAAAATGTTCTACATAATGGTTATTCGGTGATGGTTTCTGTTAGTACAGGGGGGAAAAGTTCTACGTAATGGTTATTCGGTGATGGTTTCTGTTAGTACAGGGGGGGGAAGTTCTACGTAATGGTTATTCGGTGATGGTTTCTGTTAGTACAGGGGGGGAAAGTTCTACGTAATGGTTATTCGGTGATGGTTTCTGTTAGTACAGGGGGGAAAAGTTCTACGTAATGGTTATTCGGTGATGGTTTCTGTTAGTACAGGGGGGAAAAGTTCTACGTAATGGTTATTCGGTGATGGTTTCTGTTAGTACAGGGGGGGAATGTCCTACGTAATGGTTATTCGGTGATGGTTTCTGTTAGTACAGGGGGGAAAAGTTCTACGTAATGGTTATTCGGTGATGGTTTCTGTTAGTACAGGGGGGAAAAGTTCTACGTAATGGTTATTCGGTGATGGTTTTTGTTAGTACAGGGGGGGAAAGTTCTACATAATGGTTATTCGGTGATGGTTTTTGTTAGTACAGGGGGAAAATGTTCTACGTAATGGTTATTCTATATGTTCAAGGTGGGAACACGGACAAGACAGAAAACTGTCACCTAGTCCTTCTACTCTCTGAACAGATTAAAAAAACCCAACGACCCTGGAGATAGATTCCGTTGGTAGCCAGACATAACCACCAGAGACCAACTAAGATGATGTGATGTCAGAAACTTCGGTACATCTTCGAGGAGCCAGTTTGGTGTAGTGGTTAAGAGCAGCAGGACTGTAATCCGGAGAGCCAGGTTTGATTCCCCACTCCTCTGCTTGAAGCCAGCTGGGTGACCTTGGGCTAGTCACAGCTTCTAGGAGTTCTCTCCGCCCCGCCCACCTCACAGAGTGTTTGTTGTGGAGATAACAACATACTTTGTAAACTGCTCTGAGTGGGCATTAAGTTGTGAAGGGCAGTATATAAATCAAATGTTGTTGTTGTTGTTGTTGTTATTACATGGAACTTTATCAGTTATACTCTTGGCTTTTAGCAGACACAGATGTTAATAAGGTACAAGCCCCCTTAAGCACACAGAAACACGTGATACAGAAAAGATATTTAAATCGTTATTCGGCACTTACCCTTCTCTTTGGTACTCCTCGTCCAAATTTGACAAGAGCTGAGAACCTGCTACAGAGAGATCTAGCGCAGCGAGCGGTAAATCCCGATAAGCAAAATTAACAAGCTGTACGGGGGCTATGCTTTTGGTCTCTTCTTCTATTTGTTGAGAAATTATTTCAACTTCTGAAACTCCACCATCTAGAGGAGGCCTAACAAACAGCAAATAAAACAAGGTGGGGAAAGAAACAACACGCTCAGCGAGAAAAAGCAAACTATGTACGGCAATTCAAATGAAGAGACACCAGGCTAGTTATATACAAACGCGCTTGTAATATTGCATGGGAAAATATAGAACAGGGCTACCACCTAGCACAGAAGCAGGGAAATATGGCCGACATCCAGCCCACAAGCTACTTCATTTGTCAGGCATGTTGGCCGGCTGCATGACCGTGTTGGCTAGCAGGCTGGTGTCCCCCAAATCTGTTAAAATGGTTAGACCACTAAATGCCACAAACAGAGTAGAAGAGAAGACCACATCTAGGGGGACCTGCCTGCTTTTGGAGGCTCCTGGTTGGATGCTGGCTTTGCGTAGCATGTGCTGCTTTCCCCCACGGAATTATATTCTTTATTTCTGGGGTTTGGGATCTGCTTGGAGAAGCATTAAAGCTTGGGCATAGCCAGAGGTTCCTCTGCCAAGGGAGGGGGCTTCTTGGGAACATGTCTGCCAGCTGCACACAGTCTGAGCTGGGCTTCTGTTCCCTTCCTTTTGCGGGTATTAAATCCTAGGCATGACCAGAGGCACCAGCCTTTGAGCAGGAGCCAAAGGGCTCTTGCCCCAGGACTTACCACCTGTGGCCTTGGGCAACCCAGCCCAGCAGAGCCAGGATCAGTGCAATCCACTACAGTTTATTACACTTTTTGTTTTTCTGTTTATTTAAGTTGCATTTTTGTAAACCGCTTTGGATCCACATTGGAGGGGCAAAAGCAGAGGGGAAAACCATCTTAATAAATAAAACAAGAATTGCTGTATTCAACAACATAATTTTCTAGATGACTGCGGTGTGGGAGATTTCCACGACTAAACAGCACTACATCACAACGAAGACAAAACACTCCAATATGTTATTGCTTGTTACTTTATATCCAATGGAATGGACGAAGAACCCGAGAGATTCTGCATATTATACCCCAGCAAGGATGGGATAGCTTCCCATTAATTCAAGCAAATGCCTTTCCTCCAACTGGAAACATGCTAGGGTGCAGTTATGAAACTCTCTATCAGTAATACAGCAGCACTCGCTCAGTTCTGTAGAAACACTAAGCTGTTTTGCTCAAATTGGCCATTTTCACACTGCTTACTGGCCACGGAACATCGTGCCGAGCTCCTGGAATGGCAGAGTCTTCCTGGTTCAATTCCGCGAGAGAACATCACACCAGGAAGACGCTGTAGTTCCGGGAGCTCGGCGTGATGTTCCATGGCCGGTAAGCAGTGTAAAAACAGCCATTTTCTCCCCCCACCCCCGCCCAAATAATACGGTGTCTGGGAAGACTTGCTTTGACATCCTTCTTTGCCTTTACGATTGCAGTCTCTGCACCAACTCCTCTCTAAAGCAGCTCCTCTCAAAATCCTTGAGTGATTTGAGTGGCTTGGATAACCATCTGGATAATATTAATAGCTCGTATTCTAAATAAAGGACCAAACACTGATAAGACGTTTTGGCAAATCCAGGGGTCTGTGATTAAAGAGCCAAACAACGTCAAAATTCCGAGCAAGAGAACAACAAAGAGCCAGTATAAGGAAGCCCATTTGCGTAGCTGAAACTATACAGCTTAACATTACTGATCATTTACATTTGATTAACAAGCCTGAAGTCTCATTCCCCTTTCCTTTCATTCCTTTAGAAGCTCATTGATTCATAAATCTTGAGCAGCGGAAAATACTTATTCCTTATCTTTTTTGGATGCAAAGGCTAAAAGGACTGAGACATATTTTGCAATTGCTAAGGTAAATTTAGGATCCTTATCACTAAGCAAAAGAGCCAGGGTTTCTGGAGTATAAGGGGACGGTTGGTTAATCAAGGGCTTAATATAATAATCCCTTGTATTTCTGAAGAACCTACATTCGAGCAGGGCCTGAAGTTTCCATACCCAAACACTGGCAGCTGCGAGTCCTTTCTTCGGAAGTGGCAAACAGAGATTTCACAACAAATATACCCAAGAACGCCCCTACGTGATTGTTTTATCCCAACGACATATATCCATGCATGGATTACTGGCAACTATTCACCTTTATCATTTGCTTCCTTTAAAACCTTTCTAGTAATGCAAAGGTAGTCCCCTGTGCAAGCACCGAGTCATTCCTGACCCATGGGGGGATGTTGCATCACGACATTTTCTCGGCAGACTTCTGTTACAGGGTGGTTTGCCATTGCCTTCCCCAGTCATCTACACTTTACCCCCAGGAAACTGGGTACTCATTTTACCGACCTCGGAAGGATGGAAGGCTGAGTCAACCTTGAGCCGGCTACCTGAACCCAGCTTCCGCCAGGATCGAACTCAGGTCGTGTGTGAGCAGAGCTTGGGCTGCAGTACTGCAGCTTACCACTCTGCACCACGGGGCTCTAAGAAACCCTTTAATCTCATAAAAATCTTTGCCTGACATTCCCTTCACGGAATGATTATTCCTGCATTCCTCCCACTCTCCCAATATACCTTAACTTAAAGCTTTGAAGGGTTTTTTTAAAGCCATGTTGGCTCTGGAGCCATCAACTGCAGACCCCTGGCCTAATCAATGTATGTGGGCAGAAGTGTTTGGCATAAAAATACAGAAAGAAGACCTGGAAAGAAAAAGGCCAACCAGAATACATGTTTCAAAAACATCCTATGTGAAATTTAACCCAGTATGTTGCGGGAATGCCCAATTCTAGGAGCAGATATTTGTTAGAAACATTATGGACAATATATGCATGTCAGAAGGGAAAAAAGAAGACAAAAAATAAGCTGGCCTGAAATTCGTTTTATAATTTATAATTAAATCGTTTTTCCAGCTTCCAAGCCACAGTGATGAATAAAAAAACAAAATAGGGCGTAGCCTCTAGCATCTCAATGACTGAAATATCCATTTGACAATTTTTGTTCAGAGAGATCTTTTGCGCAACAGCATCATTTGAATGGGGAAGATCTTACGTAGGGGAACGGGATTCATATAAAAAGAACATTTTGAAGACAAGTTTATAAACATGACACCTTTAACCAAGTTTCCTTATATCAGTTCTTACTGAGGATTGGTCATGTTGGAAGTTGCAACCACGGCAGCACCCGATTAGCTAGATCCAGCTCCTCTATCATCAATGGTCAGCATCACAGAGAACGATATCTGGGAAAGGAGAAGAAAATGTAAGCCAAAGTATTATTGCACACAGCACTGACATTTCACGTTACACCATAAGCGTGAAAAAAGTGCAATCCTACATAGCTCTAGAAGTTTCCAAATCACTGACCTGCACAGGTGTGCTACACGAAGACCATGAAGAAGAACCCAGTGTTTAAGGGTCAGCCTGCACAGGAAATGAGTTCACACGTGCATCCACGTCTCCTTGCTTGGTGGAAATTCATGATTAGCGCAAACAGGTTTGCAGCAGCGTTTACCGATGTATGCCGTGCATCCACAAAGGATAATACGAACTCACCTCCTCTTGCTGGAACAACAGAGGACAAAGTCTGGGTCCTCTGAGTTCCCCATTCATCACCTCTCTCCTGCTTTTAGTGAACGGAGAGAACCTGTTCCATTTCAGTCAAGCTTCTATTCACCTTAGCTGAAATCTGCTTCTCAAGATGGACTGGGCTTTCTCCTTTTGCCGGATGCAACCTCTCTCCTATAGACATCAGTGTTGGAAAGTGCAGTCAAGTTGCAGCCAATATGGCAATCTTGTAGGGTCGTCAAGGCAAGAGACAAACAGAGGTGGCTTGCCATTGCCTGCCTCTGCAACCCTGGTCTTCGTTGGAGGTCTCCCATCCAAGTACTAACCAGGGCTGATCCTGCTTAGCTTCTAACAAGTTCAGGCTACCCTGGGCCATATAGGTCAGGGCATTAGGAAGGAGGAGAGGCATGGGGGGAGACTGCTTAAAGGAAATGGGAAAGATACGATTATTTTTTGGTCTAGGCTGATCGGGGTTTACGGTTATTATGGCCTCTCTACTTAATTTATGCATCCTCATGTTTTAATCTGCTGTGGGGGAGGGAGGTGATGGAGGCAGCCAGGTTATATATTGCAGGACCTTCTACACCCATAAAAAAAGATGCTTTTCATTTCTATTGCTCTCCCACAGAAACAATGGACAACTGGGCAAACCGAGAAGGCCCCAGGCAATAACAGAAGGTTAAGAACGTGAAACAAATATTAAGAGTTTTGCTTGTGGTTCTGAAAAGGCAGTGGAGTGGAGGATATAGCTGTATGGTAGGAGTGATGGGATAGGCTGGAGTGGGAATCCCAAGGGGATGAGTGGAAATGCCAGTAGCTTAAATACGTCTGACAATCTCCATCACAAAACTAGACTTTCGGTCCAGCATCTTTAAATATTTGAGTAGTTTTGCCATTACGGCACATGGCATGACGTTCCTAACAGGACCGCCTGCTATTGCCGAGCTGCTACCCGGGATGCAAATGTATGCCTACAGCTGCTGTCCCCAATTTCCAACGGATCCTGTACATGCGCGTTTTCTGATGTAGCCCTTACAGAATATCTTGCCCAAAGAGGTCAGGAAGGTTCCCACTCTCCTGGCATTCAGAAAACAATATAAAACTGAATTATTCAGCATGTCATTTTTACAAAGGTAACAGGGCTTTATTACAACGGAATGGTTCAGAAAGATGCTCTAACAATGGGTCTATACTACTCTGTATAGTATGTACTACCCATTGCAGTATGTATTACCTACTATGTAATTTATGCATCATTTGACATGTCATGTTAATACCACATTTACTCGAAAGGAAGATGACCCTGAATATAAGACGAACCCCCCCCCCACCTCTAAAAATGTTATACACACAAAAATAATTATTACTGGCCCTACAAGTACCTGCAAATACAAGATGACCCACCTACCCCTCTTTTTCTGCTGAGTAAATACTGTGTTCCTGCTTTGTTTCAGATTTCTGCAATCTCGTTACATTGCTTATTGGATTCCCATCCTGCTGAAAGGCAAACTATACATAACATAAGTAAGCGTGGCTGGAAAGCACAAAAGTCCTGAGAGAAACTATTTATTTAGCCCTCCACTGTTTTTAATGGACAAGGGACAGACGCCCCCCCCCCCCAATTCTGGTATCTGATAACTCAAGCCTGTGGGAGCAAGTTAGGCTATCACTGAATAACAGCCCATCCATGGAGAAGGGACAGGAGTGAAAAGCTATGTAGGGACTCTCCTTATGACAGCGATGCCAAAATCTGCTCGGCACTCGCCATAGAGAAGGGCAACAGGTGTTTCCAGTCCAAGCAGTACAAAGGACTGAGGCCAGATTTATTCCAACCCGCTGCAGCTGCTCACGCACATGCAGAGACGGTATTGTCATCTGCCCCCCCCCCCAAAAAAAGAGGGAGGAACAGCTCTGGGGGCTCTCGAACAAAAACCCCCGTCCCAAACTTGTGGATGGCTGGGAGGTCACAGAGACCCAATGAGCATAGGTGCGACTGTCACGCGACTTGAAAGAAACTGATCCGGGGGAAAGAAAAAAAATGGTAAAAAGTAAGTAAACTTATAAATTGGTGGGAAAGTTCACAAGATGACCTCCTAATACTTGCAGTGTGCGGAAAAGAGGGTTTCCAAAGGAACTTCCATTCATCAGAAACAAGCGGGTTTTCTTTCCCTTATCTTCTGTTTGCGCTCCGGAGGGATGTTGCAAAGGCAGAAAAACCCTCCCTCCCTAACAATGGAAAGGGGAGGGACACAGAACAGAGCCCACCTGGAGGATGTGTCCGAAAAGAACCTAATGCTGCTAATTTTCTTTCCGGTAGAGCCTTTCCACCACGTGTCCCGGTCAGCACTTTAAACACGCACAAGAAGGTATTGACTTCCTGAGCACTTCACCGGCATTTTCAGTCACCACTCCAAGACAAACACATCCGCGACCTCGGCGTAAGTACAGACAGCTTTCATGTTACTATGTACAAAGGCACTTTGGGGCAAAGAGAGAACATAATGTGGGAGATCATGAAAGTAGGACTTGACTTTTAAAGGGGAAAGGCAGGCTTGGGATGGGAAGCAAACAAGCCTTCTGCCTTTGAGGCTTGTTCTGCGGTTAATTTGGCCACCCGGGAAAAGGGCAAGCTACTGCCACAAAAGCCTTGTGGTTACCCGTCTCCGATTTATATGTGCCTCATCGGAAGTCAAGGTTGTAGTTCAAATCAGTGGATGTCCTGTGGGCTTGTTTGTGGCTAGAAGCATTCAGCAGAGAGCAGTCTTTAACCTTTTTTTTGCGATGCGCACAGTCCAGCCGTAAAGCAAACACTGCTGCTTTTTTTGGAAAGAACTGCAGGAAACTGAGCGGATATGCCACACTGGTGCATAACAACAAAAGTCCCGGAATGCTCCTCTCAATCCTGCTGGCTTACTGAGTGCAAGAAGAATTTTGATGACACAGTCTCACTCCATCTGTGCTATAATCTAAAAACGATAGAAATGCATTCGCTGAGAACTGGGGGGGGGTGAGGGGGGGGGAGACATGCACTTTAAACATTCTGGGCCAAGGCCTCTGACTGTCGATATGAACTGAACTCTTTGCATATCTGGAGCAGACAGGAGGCTGGATGAGAGCGTGCATTTACCCGCATTCCCTTAAGTTCATGCCTGACCAAAACCTGAGTTTCAGGAACACTGTGAGACTAGAAAGCTTGCACTTCATTTCTCCACTGACTCTAGGTGCCCTGAAAGCAAAATCTTTTAGGCAAGAAACAAAACGCCCCCCCCAAACCTCAAACCCCACCCCCCCCATCTGCCCATTCACTAGCTTATGAAAATGAACAGAAACAGGGCAACTCTGTGAGGACAGAGTTGATCCAAAGACTTTATAAGGGGAAAGGGGTATCAAATCTGCAGGATTTTCAAGGATAATTTCAATCATTCTGTAGATGTAGGGTATCTCGTTACTGGTGGCGGAAAGTGCCGTCAAGTCGCAGGCGAATTATGGCGACCCGTCAGGGTTTTCAAGGCAAGAGACACTCAGAGGTGATTTGCCATTGCCTGCCTCTGAGTAACAAGCTTGGACTTCCCTGGTGGTCTCCCAACCAAGCCCTAATCAGGGCTGACCCTGTTTAGCTTCTGAGAGCTGATGAGATCGGGTCAGCTTAGACCGTCCAAGCCAGGGTATGAAGATTGCCGTCAAGTTGCAACCAACTCATGCCAACCCCAATCTAGTTAAAAACATACATACTGTGAAATCAGAAAAGAAGCTACAAGACCAATATTAATTCTTAGGTGTTCATAGATCTGCCTACTATATAAAGCCCTATAAGAAGTGGGACAATCAGCATTTAAAAATAATAGCTGTTTACCGGGGGGAAAAGAATACTCTCCAAATGTGACTCCTATACCAACTACAGCAAGCCGCAAGTGAGAAGATACACAGGAGTACGTATTAATTAAAACCCCAAAGGACTACAGACAGCACAGAGTTCATTTTCTTCAGTCAATGAAGTTGCAAGGCCCAGTTCAAACATTAAACACAAGGATGGGGGAAAAGCATCTCCACCACGGCTCAATCGTGTCATCTGAAAAGGCTTGGAGGAAGAAAAAGGGAAAAGCTAGTAAAAAAGGATGCTGTTAGTCAAGTTTTAGATGTTGATTTAACAGGATCCAAAAACGGAATCCAGTATTGTTGATTTCCCCATCCTAGACACAACTCCATTGAGGAGCACAGATTGCTGTACCTTTATACCATAGTGGTAACCTTGGATTCAGACATCTCACCTCAAGCAGCAGAAGGGTTCCATTAGTCACCGGATGTATCCGCCTTCTATCGATCTAAAGCGGAACACTTTTGAAGCCCATTATTGGATTTTTGTCCAGTACCGCGTGCTGCTCTTTAATTTACCAGATGAGCAGATTTCCAACGAAGAACAATGCTCCCTTCACCTGGGAGAGGAACAAGCATTACGGTTAGGATAGCAAACAAACAGAGCTTCTGGATTGTGTGTGGATTGTTTTGCTCCTATGAATTTAGGACCAGACTCTTGAGTTCTTGTGTTGGCACAACCTCTGCATTTTGGCCCCGAAGGGAAAAGGGGAAACACAAGCAGAGGAAATCTCTTTCCATGGGAATGTTTTTTCAAAGTTCCTGATGAAGCCTGATGGTTTGTTTGTTTAGACTTGCATCCAAACTCTGCCCCTGGGGTCAGTTACACAAATATTTGCATTTCTATTTCTTAAAAAGAAAAATAAAGAGAGACTAAAGCTTCACCCAGTGGAATTTAACAGTTCAAGATGCAGATTATGTTCTTTGTAATAAGGAAGAAACAGTGGACTGAAAAGTGGACCATTTAAAAATCACTTCGTTGATGCTATAAAAGCAGGTGACGTTCCCCACCAAAATGGCTCTAAGCTGTAGAATTTCCCGATCTGCCACCCTATAAAAACTTTCAGAAAGCAATGAGCAGTTCTTGCTTGGAGAGAGATCATACATGACCGGAGAATGATATGAAGAGGCGTGGATGTCTCCCATTGCAGAACACCAGTTAAATGGAAACTATTTAGATATTAACATTATAACTGTGCAGATAGGGAAACCCACACCTACAGATTAATCTGGCAAGGGATGGGAGGAAACCAAACTGAAAAATCTTTTGGTGAGCGTTTCAATGTCGCGATTTCTCCAAAGCCCTTCATCCGCACTTGAAAAGCTACACAGATCAAATCCATCCAGCATTCCTCCTGTCGCATTTGGGAGAATGAAGTAAAACATTTTGTGTTCTGAGTTATTTATACCTTTGCCTTCAAGCCAGGTTAAAGAGAAACCGAGAATTCTAACAACAGATAGAAATTTGAGAAGTCTGTTAGCTGTCATTAACCCAGCTATATGAATCCCAGAAACTGGTAACCCTTGTTACATTTCTAGATTTTAATCTCTCAAAGAACAGAGTTATCTGCTAAAGCGGGGGACACAGACAGTCTAAACTACAAGACTATCCGATGACTGATAAAAAAAAGGGAGATGAGGAGATGGAGAACTCATATTACATTATCTAATGAGTGCATACTTTAAGATAGCTGCCCTTTAATGTAGGTCAACTGAATGAAATGGGGAAGTGTTATCTATGAGATTTCATCTTACGTTTAAGAGATAATATAATGCTCAGGGCCAAAACTAGACAAGAAGGCAAGAAAGCAATGATTCGATGTGCAGTAGACGTGCAGTATAGGATGGGTGCAGCCACACCCGTCCCAGAAATGGACTGGGATATTCCCCCATGACATTTGCCCCAATTTAACATCACCCTAAAGATACTTGCCCAATATGGGAAACAGTGCTTTGATGTGCTGCTGGAGGTTGCCAGCCTCCAGGTAGTGGCTGGAGATCTCCTGGAATTACAACTGATCTCCAGGTCACAGAGATCAGTTCACCTGGAGAAAATGGCTACTTTGGGGGGGGTGGACTCTATGGAATTATGCCATGCCAAGGTCCTTTCCCTCCTCAACCCCACTTCCTCCAGGTTTCTCCCCCCAGATCTCCAGGAATTTCCCAACTTGGAGCTGGCAACCCTAGCTGCTAGGGGTGGGGATTCTAGCACTGTAAGCGGCACAATTTTTTATGACCAGACTTAAGCAATTCTTAATCACATCTGGGTAGTCAAATCCAATAAGCAGTATCTAAAACACACACACACTTTGCATTAAAAGCCACGTTGTTGAAAATGAAATTTGCTAGTAGTGAGAAAGAGCTAGCTTCCATCATTTTTCATTAACACTTGTAGGCACCCTTCCAAGGATGTGTTTAAAATGAAAGAATTTGTAGTTTGAAATGTATATCTCAAAGGCCAGCTGCATAACAGGCATCAGGTCGCCCTATAAATATGAAGTACAGCCATCTTATCTCAAACACAACTCACTCCACAGTTCAGCTCTCGATGACAAATATCCTTGTTTTTTAAGACTCTGTTTGCAAACTGCTATGGCTCCTTAATTCTGACGCTCCACCTGTTAGCCCATTTCCAGGCTAGACCAAGCGATTCATGCAAATATGGCACCCCATCTCTTGCCTTATGTTCTAGAACCGCACATCACTGAACCCTGAGATACAATTATGCTCTTGACTTCTGAGGTGAACTTGCACTCCAAAATAGGTTCGACTCTTGCTGTTGCACGGTGCTGAAGCAAGGAAGAACCTACTTTTGGGGGGCCATCAAGTTGCAGCCAACTTATGGTGACTCCATAGGGTATTCAAGGCAATAGAATTCTGAGGCAGTTTGTCTAGAACCTCATGTAGTGACTCTAGACTTCCCATCCAAATACTAAACGGGGCAACCTTGATTAATTTCTGAGATCTAGGCTATCCCGTCTACAGCAATCTATGCATTACAAGGGATATAATATCACTGGCTTTGGGCAACCTTCCAGCACTAACCCAGATCAGAACGACAGCGCAAACCCGAACAGTTTTACACCTTTCTAAGGCTATTAACTGTAATGAAGGGTGAAACTCTGCTTAGGTTTGCACTGCTTGCTCATTTTCATAGGCGAAAGCATGGCTGCATGCTGCTGCACCTCAGTGCATTTCACAAACAACATTCTCATGAAAGATTGCATTTGTCACTAAACATACGAGCAACTCTTCAGGGCATATTCTGTATGTGTGTGTGTATGTGCCATCAAGCAGCAATCGACTTACAGCGATCCCAGCAAGCGGCTGTCAAGACCAGTGAGATGCAGAGGCAGTTTGCCAGTGCCTTCCTCTGCAGAGTCTTCCCATCCAAGTACTGACCCTGCTTAGTTTCTGAGATCTGACAAGACCCGGCTATATAATACCACCTTCCCTCCCATATATTCTGTATACAGATTACCAAAAAGAGAGAGAGAGAGAGACAGAGGCAGAGAGGTATCCATCCCTCTTAACATAGGAAATTATATGACAAAGAGAGAAAGACAGAATATTCTTGCTTGGAAACCAACTTTGCAGGAGATGTACCACGAAAAATTAGGGAGGGCAGGAGGTTGGCTCAGACTTCACTTCAAGAATGTCCCGTCAATACCCACGCTCTGTCTTTCCCCTCTCTCTTTCTCCCCTCTCGCCCTATAGCACAAGCACAGAAAGATGCAAGAACCAGTCTAAAACTCTGGATAGCCAGAGAGGATTGCTGAGCCTGATCTCAGAAAGCCTTGTAGACTTTTAAGCAGTCACAAATTGTGTGCGTGGTAGGACTCTCAATACCTTGCCAAAGCTTTTAGGTGCAGGAATGGAATCCATAATAGAATGGAATCCATAACAGAAAAGGAAGAAAGATAATTGTCCAGCTCTCTTGCTACTGCCCACTAGGGGTGTGCACCAAAAAAAAAAAGCAAGAAATCATTTTTTTAACTGAATCTGAGAAAAAAATTCAGAATTCCCTGAATTCCTAATTGAACTTCTAATTTGGTTCGGCTATTTCCGGAAAATTTGGACATTGTTTTCTATGGAAAAATATCCAGTGGGCTGAGGGGAATCATTTTTCCAACAGTGTTGCTTGCCGCAGTTTGCTTTGGGTAGAATGGACGTTATTCTCTGATGTGATGTTGGTCCCCTTGCTTCTTTGGTTCTGGGGGGATTCCATTCCTTTGCTTCAGTTTGCTTCCCTTGAGCTAAGTTGCAGCTGCGTCCATTGCTTCAGTTTGGTTTAGGTAGAATGGATGTGATTCTCTGATGTGATGTTGGTCCCCTTGCTTCTTTGGTTCTGGGGGGATTCCATTCCTTTGCTTCAGTTTGCTTCCCTTGAGCTAAGCTGCAACTGCGTCCGTTGCTTCAGTTTGGTTTAGGCAGAATGGATGTGATTCTCTGATGTGATGTTGGTCCCTTCGCTTCACTTTGGTTCAGGGGGTGGTGGTGGGGGGATTCTATTACTGTGCTTCCGTTTGGCTCTGTTGGGCTTTCTCTGGGATGAGCTCAGCTTGCATTTGGGAGTGTACCTTGGCCATGACAGCCTTGCCCCAGTGTGTTTTTGCAGTGGGAGTCAGCTTTGACAGTTTTCCCCACAGGAAACAATGGAGTGGCTGGGGGATACCTTGTTCAGAGGCCCATAGAATTGGCCCCCAAGGTCCAATCTTCATGAAATTTGGGGGACTTTAGAGAACATTCAGGAGTGTTCAAATTTGGTGAAGTTTGGTTGAAAAATGACCTCCCCCAGCTCACCAGATAGCCTCCAAAGTGATTTTCCAAAAGAAAACAATGGCCGAATTTTACCGAATTTTATTGAAAATTTTGTAAAAATTCAGAATACCTAGTTTCTGATTCGGAATACTCGGATTTTACTGAATCAGCCAAAATTTGGTATTTTAATCCGGATTCCAAATGAAACTGCACACCCCTATTGCCCACTTTGACTGGCAGCTGTTCTATAGGGTCTCAGGCAGAGAAAGGCCTTTCCAACACCCACTAGCTGAGAACCTTGAATGGGAGATACCGCAGGCAGAATGTGGGACTTGCTGAATGCGAAGGAAACCACTGACAACCGTCCAATGAGTTTTAAGCTCATTGCCAGAATGCTGAAGCTACTTTCAGGAATTAGGTCTCCGCAGTGGCCTTAAAATTCTTTCCAAGAAACGCCAGAACTGGCATTTGCAGAGGCATTGAAATATCGGTATTCGCAGATGCTTTCTATCCCTAAGCACCTTTGGGACACCCCCTTTTGTTTCTTGTGGCCAAATGCTACACTCTTTTCCAGACACAATGAACACATGACACGAAACTGTCTTACCATTGGTCTATCAAGGCCAGTATTGCCTCGGCTGTCTGGCTGAGGTCCCTAAGGCTTCAGGTATAAGCTATTAACATCACTAACTACTGGATCTTTTTAACGGGAGATGCCAGCGATTGAACCTGGCACTTTCTGCAGGCAAATTATGCACTCTACCACTGAGGGTCGCGCTACAAGTGACGAATGACACTTGCCTGGCAAGTGAACAGACTCACGTGTATTCCTCCCTGTTCACTTGCCATTCAGTTGTGCTCCATTTGATCAAGTGAATGGCAAGTGAACAGGGAGGAATACACGTGAGTCTGTTCACTTGCCAGGCAAGTGTCATTCGTCACTTGTAGCGCGACCCTGAGCCAAAGCCCATTCCATCTCCACCATCACTTACCAACCTGGAAGGGGGCAGGGCGAGGGACTCCCTCTGGAAGCAGCACTCATTTGTGGGCTACAACAAACCTTTTCTTGCCCAATCAAAAAGAGTCCAGTAGCACCTTTAAGACTAACCAATTTTATTTTATTGTAGCATAAGCTTTCAAGAATCAAGTTCTCTTCATCAGATGCCTGTTCGGATCAGGCATCTGATGAAGAGAACTTGATTCTCGAAAGCTTATGCTACAATAAAATAAAATTGGTTAGTCTTAAAGGTGCTACTGGACTCTTTTTGATTTTGCTACTACAGACTAACATGGCTAACTCCTCTGGATCTATGACCATGGAAATTTCTTGCCCAAGTGTTTGATTTCTCTTTTGCTAAAAGGAACCATTAGATTTCAGACAGTTCACTGTTTATTTAAAAGTGACTTTCACTGTGAAGTATGTTTTGAACCTATGTTGCTTTTTCTAATTCTTCTCAGGATGGAAACAAGTAATGTATTAAAATAAAAAGTTATTGATTTTCAGAGTCTGCATGAGCATATGGAAAAGTCTTAGCTAATTGGGGCATGATCAAGTTTTCACAATTAAGCGAGTTGTGAAAACCCGATCATGCCCCAATTAGCAAAGCCTAAATGGAGTTAATTGACTCATTAGTTATTTGGGTAATGTATAAAAGAAAAGCGAAAGAAAGTAAGTGGTTTGGGAAGCATAGAAAAGAGAGGGCACGCTGCAAAAAGAGGGTATGTTGTTACAAGGACTGAGTTGCTATTCTCTTGACAAGAGAGTCAAAATATGAAGAAATAAGGATTTTAAAGACTCACTTGATCTTTGTCGGAGACATAAAAGCATACATTTTAGAAGGGAAACGGTTCCTAATTAATTTTCTAAAAAGAAAAATTGCAGGTTACCCTCATTCCTCTCCACACGGATTATTCTGGGGCACCAAAGAGCAACAACTCTTCAATAAGCACCCCATACACAAACACTTTTAAGCTTCAAGATTGTGGTTCATTCATATCTTTGGGCGACTTTTGAAATGCATGTGCACAGAGAAACATAGTGTGTGAACAACATATAGATTATGCTGCTAGGAGCAAGTCCTGGGATAGAAACATCTGGGGAAAGTATCAGATATGGAAACTTCTAAGAACTATGTGCAACAGGACGACTCCCTGAGTTCCATAAATGGGGAGCCACCACTGAGAAGACTCTACAGGTCACGGCTCTTGGTGTGAATTTTATTCATTTCATTTTTATCATGCCCTTCCAGCAAGGAACTTGAGACAGCGTACATCCTCCCCTCGTCCATTTTATCCTTGCTACCACCCTGTGAGGTAGGTTGAGCAGAGAGAGAAGAGTGGGATTGGGCCCGATATAACTCAATGAAGTTCATGACCAAATGGGGACTAGAACCTGGGTTTCACTCTGACCCCCAGGAGCCTCCTAGGCTAGAGGGCAGGAGATACAGGAAGCATTCCCAAAAGCATGGAAGATTTCCCAACATGTTACATTAGCAGTGTAAGTCAACCAGTGGCTATTTGCCACAACAGCTAAAAGAAACCCTTCATGCTCAGAGGCAATATATATCAGGTTACCAAATGTAGGGACAGCCAAGAGGGGGTTCCACTGCACTCCATTTGTGAGCTCGCTGAAGTGCTGCATAAGACAGGCCCTCGGGCCAATGGTTTCCTGTCTTAATTCTCCCCGTTGCCGACGCAGGATTGCCGAACTAAGCCTACACGATTTACATTCAGTTCTCAGCTGAATTCCAGAATAATCTGATTAACTGCTCCCATTTTTAGCCTATTATTAGTACGCTTTGATCTTCCATCTGAAGAAACTGTACCAAAGAGTCATATCCCATGAGACTCATTACCTTGGAGATCGGAACCACGATCACAGTTATTAGGGAACGGTCCCACCGGAAAGCAAGACACTGCACGTGGTCTAATAAAACCAACGAAAAATTCCAAGCGAGACTTGGAAGTGTTGCCTTAGAAGAAACGGCAGGCTTTGTTCTTCACAAACAAAACTTGGAGCACATTTAAGGACAACGTTTTAGGGAATGTTTGTACTGGAACTTCTGCTTAACTAGAGCATGAAGCAGGACCCCCCCCCCCCCGCCAAAAAAGGTGGTAAGAAAAGATTCCACATACTTTGCCCTGATGAGAACAATTCCATATGCATCGGCCATGCAAATTTCCCTTTAAGCAGTGCAGGGAAGACGTTAACAGGCTGTACAAGATGGCTAAATAGCTGAGGGGGGGGAACATATAATACAAGACAGCAAAAGGGGTGCACAGACATCCAGGCATATTCTTAATTATCTATTATCTATGCAAAAGCTATTTATTAAAATGGACTTTTAAAAAGTATCTTTAAAAAAATAACCAGGGTTAAAAGAAACCACCATACAACTTATTTTAGCTGGCCACTCTGCCAGTTTATTTACTCCATTCTCCCCAATGGGGATCAAGGTAGCTTACATTGTTCTCTCGTCCTCCATTTTATCCTCAGAGTAACCCTGCGAGGTAGGTTAGGCTCAGAGTGTGTGACTGGCCCAAGGTCACCCCGCAAGCATCCACGGCAGAATTGGGATTTGAATCTGGGTCCTGTAGATCGTAGCCTAACCACTATACCACACATGCAGCACCTTTTCTTTTGGCTTCCTCTGGAGGAAGAGCCACTTAAAGTGGAGGAAGGTTCCTTGGAGGATGGTAGACCCACCAGAACGGAGGGTTTTTTTTCACAGCTACACAAAAATAGTTTCTCTGTGGAGGCAGCCATAAGCAATGATTTGTGTAGTAGCTAAGAGCTAAGCTACAAGTGACGCCTGACACAGGTTGGACACTTGTCAGCTTCCCTCAAGTTTTGATGGGAAATGTAGGCATCCTGGTCTTGCAGCTGTAATGGAGAGCCAAGCTGTAAAACCAGGATGCCTACATTTCCCATCAAAACTTGCGGTAAGCTGACAAGTGTCCAACCTGTCTAAGGCGTCACTTGTAGTTTGGCTCTAAGTCAGTTTGTGCCCAGTGGAAAAGATCAGAGGTTATGCTAACGGATAAATGTAACAAAAAAAGAGCAATAACCACTGTCTGGAAAGAATTTAAGAGCCAATAATAATTTGAATCTACGGCTACCTGGGTCTCTGCAAAAGAAGCCAGACCTCTCATGATTTAACCCTGTCCACCGGTTGCCCCCTTAACAGAACACAGCAGTTCAGTTCAGACATGCCGAAGAGGCAACCCAACATTCTTTAATTTTTTAAAAAAGAAAAGAAAGAGTAGCTTGCCTCCATCAGACTGAATTGTTTCATTATATTTTATACTCCATGGGCTAATTGACAGAACGGTCTTTATTCATACCTGCCATTTGCCCAGGCTCACTACATCGTTCTGTTTCACTAGGAATCTCTTCTGTTAAGATTCAAATGTTTTTAAGCATGCTTTGTAATTTGCTTGCTGGTCGACTGAATAGTTTTTAACGTTTGTATTTCGCCTTGAGACTCAGGGAGAAAGCTGACTATAAGTGTAGCCAGGGCTCACTTTGAGGGGGAACGCGCAAGAATGCAGTTCCGGTAGTTCTCCAAAGAGGTCACATGTCAGGTGGCCCCGCCCACCTGACTCTCGGCCATTTTGGGCCTGTTTCAGCCTGGATTTGGCCCAAAATGTCCAGGATCAGGCCTAAAACAGCCAGGACTGGTCCCCAAATGGCCAGGATCGGGCCTCTGACGGATGGGGGATCGCTCTCCCGCTCTGCAGCTGCCCAGTTCTGACCATTTTGCGCCCCTTTTTGGCCATTTTGGGCCCAGTTTTGGCCCTGAATGGCCAGGATTGGGTCCAAAACAGCTAGGATATGTGATGTCAGGAGGTGTGGCATATACAAATCAGTTATGCTAATGACACATTTCCAGTGATGTCAAGGGGTGTGGCATATGCTAATGAGTTATGCTAATGAGTTCCTGCAGCTCTTTTTCTACGAAATGACCCCTGAGTGTAGCTAACAACAATAATTAATAATAGTAATACTCAAAAAGGCCCGGTATTACTGTTAAGGTTTAGTGTGGAAATCTGGAACTCTATCAAAAGCTTACATCCTGAAAATCTTGTTGGTCTCTACCATGCTACTGGATTCAAATCCTGCTATTCTACTGCAGACCTACACGGCTACCCACCTAAAACTTCCCTTGTGGAAATCTTTAAGACTTTGGAAGACGAGGCACATGGCAGTCATAAAGACAGTGTCACATGGAGATCCACAAAGCAAGCCAGGGACCTCATTATAAAAAGCTTTAAGAACCACTGTGCTAACCTTTATACACATTGGGTTTTAAGACGTAGAATGGACCCATGTGTGCACTACTACATAGACAGGAAAACTTGGGCGTCAGATGCTAGAGGAAAACACAGCTAAACTACTCATATTGACAATGCCCAGGAGAAAAAAAATCAAGAAACTAAAAAGTACCCCTGATTACAGGAAAGAGCAGTTCTTAAAAGAGCTTGTAGTGGGCTAATATAATGATTTGGTTGCCAAAAGATGGCAAGATATTCTGAGCCCAACCACCTTCAGTCAAAAGATAAGGAGGATTACTCCGCATTCCTGGCTTTACCAGCGTTCCCAAGAAGGAATACTGCTCAGGGCCAAGCTACACATGACGAATGACACTTGAGCGGCAAGTGAACAGACTCACGTGTATTCCTCCCTGATCACTTGTGTTCCACTTGCCCTCCACTACGTGATCAAGTGGAGCACAAGCGCAGCGCAAGTGAACAGGGAGAAATACACGTGAGTCTGTTCACTTGCCGTTCAAGTGTCATTCGTCACTTGTAGCTTGGCTTACAGTCACACATCAAACATATCAACTTGTATTGTGCCCTTTTGGAAACAGAAGTTGGGCCAGACCTTCATGACAAACCAGATCATCTGTTTAAGCTCTGGCGACCAGATGCAAAAGAAAGCCAGACCTAAGAGTGAGCCAGAAGACAAACGTTTCTAAAAGCAGGATTTCTCTCATCTCTGCCCAAATTTGCTCCTCTGCACACAAAACTCCCATCCTCCTTTTCATATGAGTTGCCTTCACTATGGTACTAATAGAAAGGTTAAAAGGTAAAGGTAAGTCCCCTGTGCAAGCACTAAGTCATTACTGACCCATGGGGGGATGTCACAGCACGACGTTTCCTTGGCAGACTTTTTGTTATGGGGTGGCTTGCCATTGCCTTCCCCAGTCATCTATACTTTACCCCCAGGAACCTGGGTGCTCATTTTACCAACCTCGGAAGGATGGAAGGCTGAGTCAAGCTTGAGCCAGCTATTTGAACCCGGCTTCCTCCAGGATCGAACTCAGGTCATGAGCAGAGCTTGGGCTGCAGTACTGCAGCTTACCACTCTGCGCCAAAGGGCATATACCACGGTTATATAAAACATTACTTCACAGATACAGAAAGATGGGAGATATAAATTTTTAGGCTTGGAAAATAATGACTGGCCTGAATTAGAACACCACATCCAAACTGCTTAAGTTTTGAACAAGCATATTTCTAAAAGGAACGTGAGCTAAAAAATTTTTTTTTTGCAAGAATACAAATAGCAAGAAGCTAAATCACTGAAATGAATACAATATATATATATATATATATATATATATATATATATATATATCTGAATTAGCATCAATTAGCATACTTGGGGAGAGGCTGTGGCTCTGTAGAAGAGCCTCTAGTTTGCACGCAGAAGGTCCCAGGTTCAATCCCCGGCAACTCCAGTTAAAAGGAACAGGCAGAAGGTGACGTGAAAGACCTGATGTTCTAGAGAGCTGCTGCTAGTCGGAGTAGACAAGACTGACCTTGATGGACCGACGGCCTACTCAAGAGTAAGGCTGCTTCATGCGTGACCAAGCTGACGCTTTGTTCTGCACTTCTTATTGTGGAGAAGTCAGGGGCGGTTCTCTCATTGTATCATTTGTGCTCGGTGAGCTCCTTGGCAGAGTGAGAACTTGAACCCGGGTTTCCCTTTTCTAAATTAGCAGCCCAATCACATCACAACGGGATTCTCAAATATCGGGTGGGGGAGCTGCAGGACCAGCTTTGTATTACTGCAGAGTCAAAAATCTGGGTAAGGACAAAACCAAGGATCAGGAAACCTTCCTCATTTTGGTAAGCTGATGTGAAAATTCATTTTAGCAGTCAAGGAACATTGCAGAGTACGGGGATGCTATTAAAGATTTTAAAATACTTTTACTTACCTCTATTTTGTTTTCAATATAGTCCCATATACCGAGAACCACAATTCTCAAAACAGTCTAATGAAAGGTACAGGAGAGAAAAAGAGAAAGGAGGGGAAAAGCAACTTTAAATTAGCTTGCATTGGTTTCCTCGAAGATCTTGGCCGTTTCCAGACGGCTTACCTGCCTCCGGACCGTTGCACCATCTTGCGGGGAAAACGCGAAAACTCGCAAAACTCGCACGAGAAAATGCGATATTTTGCGTTTTCCCCGCAAGATGGTGCAACGTTCCGGAGGCAGGTAAGCCGTCTGGAAACGGCCCTTCTTGAAACAAAGGAAAGAACACTTTGTTGTTTGAAAAGAAGGCAACAACCACACTGAAAAAGGGGGCAGTGTCTTCATTTTATTTAAAATACCAAAGCTGTTTTGTCAAAATGACGGATGAAACATAGACAACAGAACGGCTATTTCCTGGGGAAACATTTCACAGCTTTGAAGAAGCCACTAGGGGTGTGCAAGGAAAAAACTTTCGGCTTTCTTGTTTCGGGATTACCCGAAACAAGATTCTCTACCGTTAAAGCCGAAAGCCGAAACAAGAATCTCTTTCGGGATTCGGGATTCGGGATTCTTTCGGCATTCTTTCGGGTTTTTTTGGGGGAAAATGCCTCCGTCTTTCAGGACGCCTGGAGGAGGCATTTTCCCACCTAATAAGCCCAAAATTGGTGGGGACCTTCCTCTAACCCTTCTCTAACAACCACCCAAGTTTCAGACAGATTGGACTTTGGGGGGCCATGTTATGGCCCCCCAAAGCAGGTCCCCCATCCTCCCATAAGAAAGCGAAGGAGCAGCATATTGTTAGCATGCTGCTGCTGATCTTTCTTCATTATTTCCTATGGGGAAAAAATGAAGAGGCAGGCTTCCTTTGCCAGGGGTGGCATTTTGCATGCAAAATGCCCCCCTACCCTCAGGGGCCCTTCTCCCACCCCTCCTCCCACCCCCCACCAAGGCTCAGCCTGCTCCCACTTGGGGGGGCCATTTCATGGCCTCCCCAAGTAGGTGCTCTAATCTCTACCACTGACAGCTGGGGGAGGCTTGTGTTGCCAGGGGTGGCATTTTGCATGCAAAATGCCCCCCAACCCTCTGGGGCCCTTCTCCCACCCCTCCTCCCACCCCCCACCAAGGCTCAGCCTGCTCCCACTTGGGGGGGCATTTCATGGCCTCCCCAAGTAGATGCTCTGCTCTCATCTCTACCACTGACAGCTGGGGGAGGCTTGTGTTGCCAGGGGTGGCATTTTGCATGCAAAATGCCCCCCAGCCCTCTGGGGCCCTTCTCCCACCCTTCCTCCCACCCCCCACCAAGGCTCAGACTGCTCCCACTTGGGGGGGCCATTTCATGGCCTCCCCAAGTAGGTCCTCTCAGCCCCTAAAGTCCACCCCTTACAGCCCCACACAAACCCAATTCCCCCCCAGCTGCCACACACAGACCCAAATCCCCACATTAGCCCCTCACAGACCCAAATCCACCCCCACCTGCCCTACACCCATAACCCCAGGAACAGGCTGGCAAAGGCCAGCCCTCTCCCTTTGTTCCCTATGCTGGGAACTTCTAAACTCTCTTTCCCTGGGCAATTCTGCACAGCCCAGGGGTGCCACAATGGTGGGCACACTTCTGAGTGCCAGCTGGTCCCTGTGAAAGAGCACCTGAACCACAGACACCCTCCCTCAAATTCCCCCACCACCTACAGAGATGGCTGGCCAGCCAGCCCCATTGTTCCCTATGATGGGAACCAACTGCACAACAAAGAATAAAACAAGAACAACACAAAATAAAGTTTTAAAAAAATTATATTCTCCCTTCCAAAGTACAAGTAGGCAAAGCATTATGACACATTACACCAGCAGTCCCCCACACAGAAAAATTAAAACAAAACTCACTTAACATCAGAGAATCACAAAGCATGATTCCTGTCAAAAACACTTTATTTCTTGAACAGCTTTAGGTTACACAGCAGGGGGGAACACCAAAGGGCATGGCAGCACTATCTTACACAAAAATAACACAACTCGCTTCACATTAAAGAATCACCCCAAAAAATTGCTGTCAAAAGCACTTTATTTCTGTAACTGCTTTAGGAAGGCACCACAGAGCAGGAAAGCAGTGTACTACACAAAAATAACACAACTCACTTCACATCAGAGAATCACACAAACACAATTGCTGTCAAAAACGGTGAAGTGGGTTGTATTATTTTTTGCAGTACATTGCTATCATGCCCTGTTGTGCCCTCCTACTGTGTAACCTAAAGCTGTTCAAGAAATAAAGTGTTTTTGCCAGGAATTGTGTTTTTGTGATTCTCTGATGTTAAGTGAGTTGTGTTATTTTTGTGTAAGATAGTGCTGCCATGCCCTTTGGTGTTCCCCCCTGCTGTGTAACCTAAAGCTGTTCAAGAAATAAAGTGTTTTTAACAGGAATTGTGCTTTGTGATTCTCTGATGTGAAGTGAGTTGTGTTATTTTTGTGTAAGATAGTGCTGCCATGCCCTTTGGTGTTCCCCCCTGCTGTGTAACCTAAAGCTGTTCAAGAAATAAAGTGTTTTTGACAGGAATCATGCTTTGTGATTCTCTGATGTTAAGTGAGTTTTGTTTTAATTTTTCTGTGTGGGGGACTGCTGGTGTAATGTGTCATAATGCTTTGCCTACTTGTACTTTGGAAGGGAGAATATAATTTTTTTAAAACTTTATTTTGTGTTGTTCTTGTTTTATTCTCTGTTGTGCAGTTGGTTCCCATCATAGGGAACAATGGGGCTGGCTGGCCAGCCATCTCTGTAGGTGGTGGGGGAATTTGAGGGAGGGTGTCTGTGGTTCAGGTGCTCTTTCACAGGGACCAGCTGGCACTCAGAAGTGTGCCCACCATTGTGGCACCCCTGGGCTGTGCAGAATTGCCCAGGGAAAGAGAGTTTAGAAGTTCCCAGCATAGGGAACAAAGGGAGAGGGCTGGCCTTTGCCAGCCTGTTCCTGGGGTTATGGGTGTGGGGCAGGTGGGGGTGGATTTGGGTCTGTGAGGGGCTAATGTGGGGATTTGGGTCTGTGTGTGGCAGCTGGGGGGGAATTGGGTTTGTGTGGGGCTGTAAGGGGTGGACTTTAGGGGCTGAGAGGACCTACTTGGGGAGGCCATGAAATGGCCCCCCCAAGTGGGAGCAGTCTGAGCCTTGGTGGGGGGTGGGAGGAAGGGTGGGAGAAGGGCCCCAGAGGGCTGGGGGGCATTTTGCATGCAAAATGCCACCCCTGGCAACACAAGCCTCCCCCAGCTGTCAGTGGTAGAGATGAGAGCAGAGCACCTACTTGGGGAGGCCATGAAATGCCCCCCCAAGTGGGAGCAGGCTGAGCCTTGGTAGGGGGTGGGAGGAGGGGTGGGAGAAGGGCCCCAGAGGGTTGGGGGACATTTTGCATGCAAAATGCCACCCCTGGCAACACAAGCCTCCCCCAGCTGTCAGTGGTAGAGATTAGAGCACCTACTTGGGGAGGCCATGAAATGGCCCCCCCAAGTGGGAGCAGGCTGAGCCTTGGTGGGGGGTGGGAGGAGGGGTGGGAGAAGGGCCCCTGAGGGCTGGGGGGCATTTTGCATGCAAAATGCCACCCCTGGCAAAGGAAGCCTGCCTCTTCATTTTTTCCCCATAGGAAATAATGAAGAAAGATCAGCAGCAGCATGCTAACAATATGCTGCTCCTTCGCTTTCTTATGGGAGGATGGGGGGACCTGCTTTGGGGGGCCATAACATGGCCCCCCAAAGTCCAATCTGTCTGAAACTTGGGTGGTTGTTAGAGAAGGGTTAGAGGAAGGTCCCCACCAATTTTGGGCTTATTCGGTGGGAAAATGCCTCCTCCAGACGTCCTGGAAGACGGAGGCATTTTCCCATAGAAAAGCCGAAAGAAAGCCGAAAGAATCCCGAAACGTTTCGGCTTTTTTCTTTCGGCTACCCGAAACGTTTCGGCATTCCCCGAAACGTTTCGGCATTCCCCGAAAGAAGCCGAAACACTTTTGTTTCGGCATTCTTTCGGCATTCTGAATGCCGAAACGCACATCCCTAGTGCCGAGTAAAAGAAAAATGCTCAAACTTGAACTTGACCAAGATGGGTTACCTGAAACAATTACTCACCCGCAATGATAAACTTAACACTAACATGGACTCTGGTACTCAGGCCTGCAACAAACCATTATACCAACTCTGCTCTCGTATCAATCCGAGCAACATCCTCAGTGGACCCAACAACATCTCAGGTTCCCACTTCTGCTCTTCCTTCAATGTGATTTATGCCATCACGTGTCAGCAATGCCCCTCCGCTCTTTACACTGGACAAACTGGCCAGTCCCTTAGACAAAGAATTAATAAGTCTGACATCAGGAACCAAAATATTCAAAAACCAGCGGGGGAACATTTTAACCTTTCAGTAGCAGTTCTCCTGCAGAGGAATTTCAAAGGGAGATTAGAGACTGCTGAATTGCAACTGATAACAAAGCTCAAGACAATGCATCCACCAGGACTGAATCAAGACCTAGGCTTTCTGCCTCCTTACCAATGCTAATTTCTTCACACCCACTATCCCTCTGCATATCCCACCCTGTCCAATCACACCTGCCTTTGTCATTTACCGGCTATTATCGTTCAGCTTCTGTAATCACTCCGCTCTCCAAGATATAAGGATAGATGGACTCAAATTCTAGCTGTATCTGAAGAAGTGAGCTGTGGCTCACAAAAGCTCATACCTTACCACTAATTTTGTTAGTCTTATGGGTGCTGCTGGACTCTTGCTCTTTTCCACTTGAACTTAACCGTTTGCTGGCACAAAGACCTAGCTTCACCTCAACAGCAGACGGCCTCCAATAAAAGCCCAAGAGAGTGAGGAGCAGCTGTGAACGCTGGACAGCTGAGCAGATGACTCAGAGGTCATCAGAAACGCATATGCTAAAGCAAAATCTGCATGTTTCTCAATAAATTTTAACTTTTCAAAATGAAATGCCCATTAGAAGGACCAGACTTATGAGATGGGGCTGTATGAAGAACAACGGCCAATACAAGTAGGAAGTTGCAAATTGTTCAGTGTGGGCCAAATCCCATTTGGTGTGCTCTGTTCAGTTTTGGCAAGGATGCAAAGTTCAAGCAGGGTACAGGAGCGATCCACATGAAAATGACAAAGGGAGCAATTCTATGCACACTTATATGGGAGTAAGCTTCACTGAACATAATGGGATTTCCTTTTGAATGCACAAAAGACTAATTATCCAGTTCTAAGGAAAGCTTAAGTAGAACCAAGTACGCTTAGCCACCATGGCCTGGATATATTTATAAGTGATGAAGAATGTGGGAAATACACTGTCCACTTGGGCTGCTGTACATTGAGTGATTCAGACCCACAATTAATAGCAGATCTCAGATAGTGTCACGGAAGTGATTAACTTCCTTATTACCAATGCTACCTGGTAAAGTTGGGAATTACTCCAATCACCCATGATGCAAATGAAAATGCTAACTTAAGACTAGAGATGGGCATGAACCAGAAAAAAACCAAACCATGTGGTTCGTGGTTCATCATATTTCACAAACCACGAACTTCCACAAACCTGCCCCTGGTTAGCGGACCGGTTCATTTGGTTCGTGAAAACGTCACATCCAGGGTCAGAAAAGCATCACTTCCGGGTCAGCAGAAGGTCTGCAGGAAGTCCAGGGAAGGCATACCCTGATGCCTAGGAAACCAACTGATTGGCACCAGGCTGTCTGCAGCCATCCTTAAGACCTAAGGATGCCGTGTAACATTTTCCTAATGAAAACTATCCACACCTCAAACTGCACTAACCATACAAAAACCTGTATCCTGGAATTACAGCCAAATGTGGGCCTCCAAGGAAACTAATCTGAAAAGAAAAAAAAACATTGATAAAAATTGCAAGCAATCTCTGATCACAGACCACTCATTGATTTATCGACTTGATCCTACGGTTCTTAGTGCAGGCTGGCTCACTTACAAAGATATAAATCTCGATAGGGTACTTGCACATCTTCCATTTAAAAAAAAGACTAGTACTTGGGCATCTTTTTCTCAAACAAACCATCAGGAAGAGTACCACAAATGGTTAACAAGTTACCTCTACACCATTGACAGCATTATTTACATGTAGCCTCATCCATAAGCAATTCAGCTATTAGGTGACGGGGACACAGAAAGGGATCCAATATGAAGTGGTGCCAATTTTTGTGCGTACCCAATGTTGAATAGTAACCTTAATTCTATTTATTTGTTTATTTAAAATATTTCTATGCTGCTTTTTCTATAATACACAAGTCAGTTTCCATGCAAACAAACAGTGCTTCTGAACCCAGCTCTCTTTTAGCAGAAGCAAATTTGCAATTCTGTTTAAATAAGCGCAAAGAACACACGCAGCTAGTTTGCAATCCACTGGTGACTATAAATCCCGCCCCCCCGAACAACATAAAATATGCCGGGTGTGTTTTCCAAAAGTTAAGCAATAATGGTTTAGACTTGAAACCCTGTCTGAAGTGGTTAGAAGAAACAATGCTTCTTTGACACAAGCAGATCAGGCTAGGATCTTGGAAATACGATGCTGAAATCAGTACAGGTGCAAAGTCAGTGCAAATTGAATTTCTCAGCTTCCCTTCTGGCAGCAGCCTGAAATGTCCCCAAATCCAGGGGGAGAGAAGACCAGAAACAGGATTTGGAAAGGGGGTTGCAGTGGGGGAAGGGTGAGTTAAGGAGTAATGCTACTGCTATGCAGGAAGAAAAGTACGTAACCCCCTGGAAACAGTTGCTCTGGATTCTACCCCTGGGTTGCACACCCATTCTGTCAACATGCTGGGTGACTGTATGGCCTCTCTCTCAGCCTCACACATCTCACAGACTGGTTGTGAGGGATAAATGGGGGGGAAGGAGAATTGCATATTCTGCCCTGATCTCCTAGACAAAAATGCACCAGATGGGTCACTAGCTAGATCCCAAACGCCTAAACCAACCAAAATGCAAAGTGCTACAGTCTGGTATAGGACGCTTTACAGAACTCTCATAGACACAAATTGGCAACTTGGAAAACCATTTACTCCGACCAGGAATACGGCTTGCTGATTCTTGACATTGAACTGCAAGCTGTGATGGTTCAATGAGAAATTAAAAGCACTCTGCGAACACTCAGAGGCACTCTATTCACATATTCAAGATTCTAGACTGCACCTCAATCAAGACAAAATACCTCACTTTGGAAGGAATGCCCAACCCTGCAATCTCTCCAGAATCTCTTTTGCCCAAAGGAGAATGCAAATAGCTCTTAAATATGGCATTCCCTTATATTATTGGTTACTTCGCTCCACCATGCTTTCCAATGAGAACACAATAAGGCCACCGAGCAGGACTCTAAAATTTGCCCTTTTGAGAAGTCTTAAGTAAAGAACCTTTCACTCACTCACTCACTCACTCACTCACTCACTCACTCACTCACTCACTCACTCACACACACACACACACACACACACACACACACACACACACACACAGCACATCCTCATTCCATGCATTGTTCATTTCCATCCAAAAATATCCTAACAAAATGATCAGCAAAAGCTAATTTTGTTTCCCAGAGGACACCAACATCAGAGAATCCCTTAAAATTATGCATGAATTGTGCACAGGCGAAGCACAAATACCTCTACTCTGTACATTTTGTATTTATAGTTCATGAGGTTAATTTGCTGGGGGGCGGGAAGGGAACCTGTAAAAACCAAGTTATTCGTTGTTTAATACAGAGTAGTATCACATGCCCAGAGTTTTTATCCTTATAATAATAATAATAATAATAATAATAATAATATTTGATTTATATACCGCCCTTAAGGATGACTTCACACCCACACAGAGAGGTTAACAAAGTATGTCATTATTATCCCCACAACAACAAGCACCCTGTGAGGGGTGAAGCTGAGAGAGCTCCGAGAGAGCTGTGACTGACCCAAGGTCACCCAGCTGGCTTCAAGCGGAGGAGTGGGGAATCAAACCCAGTTCTCCAGATTAGAGTCCCGCACTCTTAACCACTACACCAAACTGGCTCTCCCTTGGATTTCGTGAAGGTTTCCCCTGCCCCCCTTATAACTGCTGAAGCTAACAATAGCAAACTTCACAAGCCAGCCTCTTGTGGCACACAAAAGGCAACAGAGCCACTGAACCTCAAGCCAGTTTGGAGAAAACACTAGTAACCTGAACTCTCAATGGCGCCTCTTAGGAATTTAAAATATTATTTGCCGCTCTTCAGAGAGATGGTGACTAGAAGCTTTATGCTGGTAGTTCAGAAGGATATATTTTTGTAACTACAGTTTTAAGACTCAAGGTATGGCTAGAAACGTATTTCTTCTTTTTAAACACCACCATTTCAGTGCCAGTAGGTTGGTTTATTAACTACAGCAGCCCAAATTCTCTAAAAAGTTTTGCAGAGAGCCCGGATTTTGAAAAAGTGGACTAGAGATCTCTTATAGGCTGTTGGTTCCTACAGCAATCCTTCCCCAGCAATTGTAACACAACAGTTCAAATGAATTCTTGGGAAATTGTGGTTTTACTTATTTATATATATATGCCCTGACCTAGTTTTACATATTCATATATATGCCCTCACCTGGATAGCCCAGGTGAGCCTGATCTCATCAGATCTCAGAAGCTAAGCAGGGTCGGCCTTGGTTAGTAATTGGATGGGAGACCTCCAACGAAGACCAGGGTTGCAGAGGCAGGCGATGGCAAACCACCTCTGTTAGTCTGGGGCCGCCAGGGTTCGGCATATGACTATGACTTGAGGGCACTGTCCACATATTTATATATAGCTACAGAGGGAGAGAGAGGCAGAGACAATCTGCCCAAAGAAGAACAGTATAAATATAGCAAGAGCCCAAAGAACAGTATCAGTATAGCACGGAAAGAGCGACCAGTTCTTACTTTGAGATGATGCTTCTGACTGGGCAAGCAATAAGCAGACATTACACCTCCTCATTAAAAGTTAATCAAACATCAAATATTGAATATGCACTCAATTTCTTGCAATACTCTTAAGACACCAGTTAACTGAGCCTAGAACTAACCCAAAGGGGTGGGGAATGCATCACTTGGAAAGTTTCACAAATTTTGGTGAGCGCCTTGTTGTTTCTAGTAGCCCATGCGCTTCATCTTTCCCTTTCCAGTTCTGTTGAGGCCCTGCACACACACACACACACACACACACACACAGCCCGGCTGTCCCTACTGCCTAGCCAGGCATTTAACAAAAAGGATCAGTGATCTCTCCCCAGCCGCCTACACTGACTCTATCCTGGCACGGTCTCATTCTGAAAGAGGCACTCTCTTGCCTCTCTGTTTAGCTGACGGATTTTTGAAAATGTATTATTCCTCGGGTGGAATCCACTAGAGGCTCTCTCTGCCAGCTGCCCAAAATTAAGTGGGGCACCATATTTGTGGGAGAAGATTTTCCCAAGAGCTTTAAAAGAAATCTGGAGGGAGCGATAGAAGGAGGATAATTTCCTTTCACACCTCCACCATTTCCTGGAAGTAGAATAGAGTTACCACTTCTGATGATAATTCATTAGACAGAACAGATTTGAAGTCACTCTCATATTAGTTCTGCAATATTAACAAGAATGAATTTTTTCCAGAAGACACAAGAATCATTCTGAAAACCAATAAGAATGCACTTTCACTTACAGTATAACAACCTGTTGAGTACTGAGGCAGAACAGAAAAAGTAATTCTCTGGCACAATTTACCCTGCATTCCAACACATTTGGAACAGATCTGCATTAAGGCGAACAGATATAGCTCGCTCAGAGTGACTGGGGAGAGTTAATTCCTCTTGAGTATGGCTGGGATACACTTTGAAATGCATGCCTCATTCAACCTGTTTCCCATCCAAATTCCCCACTGAGGAAAGGTAGATTTTGCTCCCACAAACGTTCAGTAAATTTACATAGATATACTCTGCATAGCACAGTCTGCTTTTCCCATTTATTTGAGCTTCCAAATGTCAGGCAAGGATAACACAGAAAACAGGAAGGGACGGGGACAGAAACAAAGGAGGAGAAGGACAGAGCCAAGCTGTGCTGTAGTGGTTAGAACATTGGCTAAGGTTCAAATCTGCCTGGTCATAAAGCTCACCGGGAGACACCTCGGAACAGTCAATCTCTCAGCTTAACCTACCTTTGCAGGGTTGTCCAGATTAAATGGAAGAAGGGGAACAAGGAAAAATCCCCAAACTCCTTGAAGAAAGAGGTAAGAATGAGACTGCCGCAGGCTTTACCCAAGTGGAGAGGCATCCCTGATTTTGGAAATATGCTATCAAGTCTGTGCTAGCTACACCTTTGCATGGGAGTTCCCACTGATCCTATTTCTGAAAAAAAATACCATCGGACACACATGATCGGTGAAGTCTCCTCTTACACAAAGCTTAAAATGAATAACTAGCCTGTATTATAGATCCAGAGGAGTTAGCCGTGTTAGACTGTATCTGCAAAATAGCGAAGAGCCCAGTAGCGCTTTTAAGACTAACCAACTTTACAGTAGCATAAGGTTTCGAGAAGCACAGCTCTCTTCTGATACCCATGCATCTGACAAAGAGAGCTGTGGTTCTTGAAAGCTTATGCTGCTATAAAGTTGGTTAGTCTTAAAGGTGCTACTAGACTCTAGCGTGTATTATTTTATTCATACCGAAATCTTGAAAGTTACAGCCTGTTTCAGGAAGGACTCATTTGTTAAGTGGGCAATGAGGCTGGAATAAGCTGTAGCAGTGCTATCTAAAAATGAACATTAAGGACCAGCTGATCAGACTGGTGACTTGAAGAGCCATGCGGTACCTTACTTAGTACAGGGAGGGGGGATTTTGAATGCCTTTTTTCCTACAATAGGGAAACTGGAGAGTAAAAATGCATGATCAAAAACAACGTACGTTCTTAAAAGCCATTTAAAAGTACAGTCAAATCTGTAAGTAAATTCTTCCCATAAGGACATCAGAGTTGATTTTTTTTTTTACTTAGCTCATGGTCTCCAGATCTTTAAGTATGAAAATTCCATTGAAACCCTCTTACTTAGGAAGTCAGAGAAGTCTGGCCCTGTTCAGATGCCATAATTGAATCAGAATTTGGTCACTGTGAACAGGCTTGGCGCTTCCTTCCCTAACTTCCAAATTCCTATTAACTGCAGTCTGCCATGACACCCCATTTGAGCAAAGTATTGATATTCCAAACTACAGTCTGCCTCCAATCCAGCATTGGAAACCAAGTAATTTATGTTTGTCCAAATCTTCCAAACAACTGACAGTGAGTCACCTAAAGTTATCACAGATCAGGAAGTGATAGCGGAAGTACACAAGCACAAAGCTCATTCAAAATGGCCAAGCCAAAACTTTGGCCATAGCATCTGGACACCACTGTTTTAATGAAAACCAAGGTTCTTAGAATTTTCTAGCCCCTCCTTGGACTGCACGGAAGAACTGGGCAATTCTTAATGCAGTACAGCTCTAGAGGAATACAAGAAAAAATGACCACTCCAAAGCATTTGAGAGGCTAATGCAATGCCCTTATTTAGGATCAGAATGCAAGTCCAAAAACAAGTGAAAATCAGTTGGATTATCAGAGCAGCAAAGACTCTACAACATGAACAGCCCAGGCTAGCCCAGTTTTGTCAGATCTCGGAAGCTAAGCAGGTTCCGTTCTGGTTAGTACTTGGATGGGAGACCACCAAGGAATTTCAGGTTCCTTGTGCAGATGCAGGCAATGGCAAACCACCTCTGAACATTTCTTGCCCTCAAAACCCTACGGAGGTCACCACCTAAGGTAGCTGCAACTTGATGGCAAGAAGAAGAAGAGAGATGCATAATTAGTAGCTGTACTTGAGATTGCTAACCTCATTAGAGTACATGAGGGACAGCAGAGAAGCACCTTTCACACAAGACATCTGCCCCATCTCCAAGTCATCTGGAGAAGGGACACAAGACAAGGTCATCATCGGTATGAAGATGGCAGCCTTGCCATATATCTGAGCTAGCTTTAAGTGCCTCTAGGTGGTCAGTGAGACAAGTTCTTGCCCTAAATATCCTACACCGAGTGGGACAGACAGATGTACTGACTTTCGGCAACTTCATCATCTACTTGATGAAGTTTCCATTATTGACCGTTACCTACAGTAGTGCAGAAGCGGAAAAAGAGTTTTGTCTTGCCTAGTTGCTGGAGGATATTACTAAGCCCATAGCTCTAACAGAACCAGAGAACTCATTTTCCCACATCAGACTAGCTGCTGATCTTGGAATACCAACTTTACCAACAGGGGCCAAATTTCTTAGAAATTTAGGCGAGATGCCTGTGGTTCCCCACATTTTGGCCAGCCTTTATTGCCCGACGGGAGTCATTTTTATTTCTATTCTGTGTTTATCATGTACACATTCACAACTATGACAAACCAGCATTTCTACTGCAAAATGATCCGAGTGCTCAGAGTTCCCCCCATTATTATGTCATTGCTATTTAGTTGCAGCAATCCTCGTGGCGCAGAGTGGTAAGCTGCAGTACTGCAGCCCAAGCTCTGCTCACAACCTGAGTTCGATCCTGGCAGAAGCCAGGTTCAGGTCGCCGGCTCAAGGTTGACTCAGCCTTCCATCCTTCTGAGGTTGGTAAAACGAGGCCCCAGTTTCCTGGGGGTAAAGTGTAGATGACTGGGGAAGGCAATGGCAAACCACCCTGTAACAAAAAGTCTGCCAAGTCTGAAGCAACGTCCCCCATGGGTCAGTAGTGAATGAATGAATGGATGGATTTATTTGCGGTCAGTGACCATAACAATGACAATACATCCTTATCAGTCAATAAAATAATTAAATCCAGCATAAAAATGTAAAGGAAATAAAAAAATACATTTAGCACTTAAAATCTTATCTTAAAATGTATATAGTTCTCTGGGAACCACAGGAATTCTAATATTTAAAACATTGACATTAAAAGAGTTAAAATCGTAAAAAGAGCAGAAGACTATGTATGTACTTTTTATTATGGAATTTAACCAAATAGAGACGGAATTTGGCTATTTGCCTGGAGATAGTTGGATTTTCATCAATTAGGAGTTTCTCCAGGCAGGCCTTATTTGCCTCTGCAATTGGTGTGTCTAAGAGCGGGGAAATAAACTTGTCCCTATAGACTTGATGGAAAGGACAATGAAAGAACATATGAATAAGTGATTCCACTTCACCAATGGAGCAACGGCAGCGTCTATCCTCATATGGGATCTTGCTATATTTCCCTTCGGGTCAGTGGTGACTCGGTGCTTGCACAGGGGACTACCTTTACCTTTATCTTATTTAGTTGCCTCTCTCCTGCCCCGGTGCCCAGTTCATGCCAGGGGACTGGGAGAGGGGTGATTCAGGATGGGTCAGCTCATCTCATTTTATGGGTGGGATCTCAGGATGAGTGGTGTTGCTAATGGATGATGATGATATTTGTGGTAATTCACACATCTCTTTGCTTGTAGAACCCATGTCCGTATTTCATATATGTGTGTGTGTTATAGGAAGCCAATACAAGCCAGGTTCTGCAGGCTTGTTAATCACTTAGCAACCAGTGAAAACTTGCTTCAACCTTACTTTAGTACTGTTTAACATTTGGTGCTAGCAGACGGCGAGTGGGGTTATGACAGCAGGGTCCCTCACCCATGGTGTAAGGCCTGCTTCGCATATGACAGTGTTAGCAGGCACACGCAACACACTTTCTAATTTCTTAGCATGCGAAGCAGCCTTAATACATCTGCGGATTGGAAAAGCAGCCTAAAGTAAGGCTGTTGTTTTAGGAGAACAGTCTGGAATCAATACATTCTGAAACAACTTTCACACCCATAATTTTGAAAGCAACCCCCTTTGGTAGGTCTACTGTTAGGAACACGTAGCTGCGGAAGTTCCTGCTACAGTTTAGAATATTTTTTTTCCAATCCTATCTGTTTTGTGGAACATTGCGTAACGCCAGCATTAATCTTGAAAACTGTTTTCCAAGACATTACAACCACGCTGTGCAAACCACCTTGGAGAAGTGATCTTTAATCTTTGGGTTAGGGTTTTTTGTTGGTGGTGGTGGTGCCTTTTGGAAGGACTTGCTGCATAGACTTGACTTGAAGGCAGAGAGAGTAAGAGTGCTATGCTTCCCGGGTCTTTTCACACTCATGTTGAGAAAAGCAAGGCAAGCTCCTTGGTGATTCCTCAGACTTTTGCCTTCTTCCTCTTTCTGGTGCACTTTCTGGTGCCCCACTTGTGTTGCCTGCCCTTGACTCAGTCTGCTGCCCATGGTCCTGAAACCAGTGAGCACGTCCTTCTTGCGCACCACCTACCTGTCAGAGGGCTTGGATGTCACATGCTTGCACATCCATGGGTCTCATACTCCACAACTATAGCAAGGCTGGAGTTACATTGTCCTTAGAGGAGAGAATTAGCCCCAGTAAAGGAATTACAAAGTGTCGGGTGCATAAAGCTAGAACAGACCAAAGAAAGGATCAAAGGATGTTTCATTTTGCTTGGCTAAAACTCTAAATGTAGCTACTGGAAGGCAACTCAAATGAAATCAATCAAACTGACTTCTAAGTAATCATTTACAGGACTGGGCTGTTGCTTGGAAGTCCCACTGGTTTTAATGGATTTAGTTCCACGTGAAAAAGTACAGCACTGGGATTTTTGTAAGAAAAGCCTATCACATGGCACATTGCTCTGTGGTTGAGTGCCCTGTATGTTTCTGCACTCCGGTAAATTATGCTATTAAAGTCACATCTTCAAAATGAATGACTTCAGTTGAAGTCTCTTCTATGATTTTTTTTAAAAAAGCAAACCAATGCAATATGACAAGAGGCAAATACTTCATAGGACTATATAAGCAATTTCAGGGGAAGATACTAACTGGGAGAACGCCACTACATTTTAAATAACCTAGATGGAAACAACCTACCACTTTGCAACCAAGAGGGCTTTTATTTATTGGTTTAATCTGCAATTATTCTCTGAGCAAGACCTCACTCAGAGTCTTGAAGGCAAGCCAAAGCCAATTTTCAAACTGTTACTTGCCTAATAAGGGAAACAAAACTGCTGAAGAAACTGATCTATAGTTACTTTTCTAAAACAGACATAATCTAATCTTTGCTGTTGGGCACTTGCTTAGGGCAAGGGATGTTGCCCTGGACACCTTTCGACACACAGGTACAAGCAGGTACTTTTTCTATACTTATCTGCATGTTTACAGGAAAGCCGTTTGGGTGCACAATAGACCCACCCGCCAAAGCAGCATTCACCTGAAAGGAACCATGCAACAACGGGGAATCCGATTTATAGCACACCCATAAGCAGGGCTACACCTTTCTAAAAGTCCACTGAGATCAACACACTCAGAATGGTGTAACTTTTCTTAGGATTGCTCTGATAGTTACAGAAGCCTGCCTGCTGCTGGACCATCAACTTCATCCTTATCCAAAAGCAGATTGTTAAGTCTATACTATGTAAGCTAGAGAAGTGAGCAGTCAGAAATTAACTTCTTGAAAATGTGGAAGACAGTCTTTGTGAATCTGGCCTTTGAACGGCAGGGAACAGTCATGCTAATATAGGCCAAAGACACAGTTTCACCATTTACATCATTTTAGATATTTGCAGCACTAACATGAAGGCGTGATTTGAAAGCCGGCCCAGGGGAAAAAAAGAAGAAAACTCAAATAGATGCAAATGAAATTAAGCTCCCACTCACTCTGAAGGGGCTTGCAACTAAAACAGTGTGCAACAGGTGTTGAGCAATGTACGTTCATGACACAGAAAGCTGATATAAGAAGAATCGTTTCACTATGAAACGCTCCCCTTCCAAATGAAGACAATGCAAACTTTTGGGAAATTGTATTTATTAAGCCCCCAGGCGTAGCCTTCCAAATAATCAATTATTTCCCTGTACGTATAACATTACTTCCTTCACACCCTCAGTTATAAACTATGAGAGTATAACAAGGCTTATAACAGATTAGACTTCTGACAATCTTTCAAGCATCAGATTTTTAAACGACAACCAAGGTCTTTTTAAGTAGAAAGGGTTTTCCCCAGCACCACCGCACAGCCATAAAGGCATCCAAGCTTGGATACGCAACCCACATTGAATTATTTAAAAAAAACAGAGAAGGGTAACATCTACCATCAATGGGATACTTCCCATGTATCCCTCGTGGAAGATCAACACAGATTAAGTCCACACTAGCCCTACCCCAACAGGCATATCATTTTACAGTGACAAAGCAAAGGGGTGGCTTTCCCTAGAAGCAACCCAACGCCAAAGCCAGCAACATTTTGCTGAAAATGTAAAGGGTTGCAGAGGCAACCTATAGAAACCTCAGCATGCAATGAGGAATGGCTTACCCAGCAGGCTTTGCAAAGGGGGAACCCTCTTTGTGGGTTTGCGGGGTCTAATGCCAGCTCCCCTTCTTCCCTGCTGTAGTGAGATCTGCAATCTGCTAGGGGAGATTAATGCTCTTTTTTGGGAGGCAAAGTGAGAGGAACACTATAAACCCCTCCCGGGTTCATCTTTACTATGATAGTGAAGAGAGGCAGCTTTACCCTCAGTCGGAAAAACTGACAGGAAGGAGAGAGATGCATTGCCCTGATCTTTCCCTCTGCAGCTTCACTTTAGAAGGGGCTTCCGTGCCCCTAAACCATCCTGCATCTGTGAGGAACAGCCACAACAGGGAATCCCCCCTGCTTCTAACCCCCAATGAGAAATGACCCATTCCCCTCCTTTTTTGGCAGAAGGGGAGAGAGCAACATTCCCCTCACTACGATGTAATGGAGAGGATACCTTTTGGGGGGGCCAGAGGCATACCCAGCTCTTCAGCACCGGACAGCTCCCCTTCTTCTGCCCCTGATCCTTGGTGCCAGGATGCCCTGCCTGGCTGGGAGCTTCCCTTTGCCCAAATGGTCCCTAGGAGGGGTGGTGGTGAAAAGGCAGCAAGGGGGCTCCCAACACGCTCTTTTATAGAGATTTCCCCCCTTCCTCTCTTCCTTTGCAAGGATTTGTAGGGCAATAAGGAGCCCCCCTCCCAGCAGCGCCTCCCACTGCAGGTGAACACGTGTGCCTTGCGGAGGCCGGGGTGGAGGTGGATGGAAAATATAGCAACGGGGTGGAGAAGAAGAGGGGGAAAGGAAGGCCGACGCATGCAAAATATATATATATATAATAAAGCTCCTACCTGCTTGCCCGAGATCCTAACTGGCCGGGCTGGCAAGCGCGCCGCTCCGCTCTGCGGCTGCAAAGAGCAGCTGCAAGCTCATAAGGCAAAGGATGGGTTCGCGCGCGCATGCGCGTACTCTGCCCCCTCCGCCGCGCGCTGTATCCTCGGATCCCGGGTTCCAGCGCGCGAGCATGCGCAGCTGCGCCCCCCGTCCCATCAAGCCGCTTAACGCTCATCTCTTCTCCCTGCCTCGGGCGCGCGCGTCCCTTCTACCCGCTTCTCGCGTGCCCTCGCAGCCTCGTTCACACACATCGCGGGCTCGCGCTCTTCTCCCCCGGTCGCCTTGGAAACAAACAACCCCGTTATGAGGGACTGGAAAGGCGGGGAGGGACTGGAGAAGGCGTCGTCGTGAGCTGAGGCGGGAGAAAAGCCAACACGCGCTCCCCCTCTTTTCTCCTCAGCAGTCACGTGGGAGGAGTACCGTTAGCCTATCAGGGCGAGGACGGGAGTGGGGTGTGTGTGTGTAGTACTAACGTTGGTCAGCCGTTGCTGAGTTTCGAGGAGGGGGGGGGGGGCTAAGGAGAAGCTCCTCCTCAGATTTAGGCGGGAAAAGAGGGCGGTGCCTAGTGGGAGGGGGAAAGAGGTTTGACTGGATGGCCGCTTGCCAACCCCCAGGTGGGGCCGGGAGACCACCCCCAACTGATCTCCAGTCTGTAGGTCAATGAATATCCTAACTGTTAATTATATATTCACTCGCACTGTGTAACCCACCTTGGGTCTCAGTGAGAAAGGCAAGACCATAAATAAAATACAGAGGTTAGTTCCACTAGAGGGAATGGTCGCTTTATACCCTAGGGTTGCCAACTTGCCACTGCCAGTCTTCAGGTAGGGCCTAGAGATCTCCCAGAATTACAGCTGATCTCCAGCCAAAAGACTTCAGTTCTCCTGGAGAAAATGGCAGATTTGGAGAGAGGACTCTATGGCATTATTAGGGTTGCCAGGTCCAGGTTGGGAAATTCCTGGAGATTTTGGGGGGTGGAGCCTGGAGAGGGTGGGGTTTGGGGAGGGGAGGGGCCTCAGAATGGCATAATGTCATAGAGTCCACTCTCCAAAGCAGCCATTTTCTCCAGGGGAACTGATCTCTCACCTGGAGATGAGTTATAATTCTGGGAGATCTCCAGCCACCACCTGGAGGCTGGCAACCCAAGGCATTATACCCTGCTGAGGGCTCTTCCCTCCCCAAGCCCTGGCCTCTCCAGGCATCACCCTCAAATCTCCAGGTATTTCCCAAGCATGAGTAGGCAACCCTAATTATACCCCACTGAGGGGTCCCTCCCCAAACACCACCTCCAAATCTCCAGAAATTGGCAACCCTATTCAGCACCTGAGGTAATTCCAAAGGTGAAGTCCCTCATTTTAGGAAGTATCAGCAAAAGCAAAAATTCCTGGGGGGGTTGGTTTATCGTTAGTCTTTAAAGTGCCACTCTTAATACTTCAGATTTCCACAATCCTAATCTGATTCCGGTGCTCATTGGACATCTCATCCTGTAGGTCGCGCTGCAACCCGCCTGGAGTCCCAGTGAGAAATATAATGTAAATTTTAAAAATAACAAACGCGTGTTTTATTTTCCTCTGACAAACTTAAAGCAAATTGCAAGCAGCAAAATAAAAATGGGGTTCCGGTGGTGCCATGGTGCGGAATGGAATTTGTTCCAGCCGAAGCTTTCCTAAATCAGAGCTCACTTCATCAGGCGCGCTAAAGCGTCAACCTGTAACGCCGAGAAAGGGGTACGGTTCCACGTGCTTACATCATTGGGCCAATAAAGCGTTTCACATAAATTCACTGTCCCCCCACCCCCAGATGCAGACATGCACCTGCTGAAGCAAGGTCTGCATTACCAAAACGTATGCTGCCTGGAATCAATTTTTGTTCGTCTTTCAGGTACCCCTGGATTTCTGTTTTGAGAAATCCTACCACAATATTGTTTGCCCCAGTTGCAGTGGTGTGTAACAGGGAAAGTGTACAGTGGTGTGCGATGGTGAGGTAATCCCCATTCCATAGCAGGATGTCGGGCTGATTGTTTTGCCTTTAATATTTATTTATTTTAAAAATGTGTACTGTTGCCTCCCCGGAAAACTGCTCCAGGTGGTTTGTGAAGCAAAAATAAACAGAGCCCATCAAAATGCAAGAACTGTCAACACTCAAACAAGCAAATGGCATTAAAACAGCAGAAAATAACATTCTACACCCTAAAATGATAATGACAATGCAGGATGGAGTGGATACACAAACCTAAGGTAGGAAAAAGAACCAGCGTAGTCTCATAGTTAGAAGGTTGGAAACTCAATCTCCAGTCCCTACTGTGCTACAAAGCTCATTGGGTGACCTTGAGCCAGTCACCCTCTCTTGCAACCTAACCTACCTCAGCGGAATGCTGCGGAGATAAAATAGAGCTCCTTGGAGAAAGTGTGGGAATAAAAATGTACAAAATAAATAAATACGGCAGGCGCAAAAGCAAAGGATGGCCAATTAGCTGCAAGAGAAAGGAGTGGAAGCAGCAGTGGTTTGGCTGAGGTGTGTGAAACTATGTAGGGGGAGAAGCAGCAGTTGGTATGTGGGACAATTGAGTGATGATGGGTCTCCTGAAGGAATTTTGTTAAGAAGGAAGATACGAGATGTATGGTTGCCAATCTGGTATCTCAGCTTCATAGGATGCAATCTATAGTATAGCATCCCGGCTTGACCTCCCTTCCCAAAGTCTGCCCTTCCTAGGTTCTGGCCCCAGATCTTCAGGAATTTCCCATCCTGGAGTTGGCATTGTATTATTATGGATTTTGGGCTGTTTCCACACAGCCAGGACTCTCAGTTTACCTCTTGCTGCCACTACAAATGCAAAGACGTTCACAGTAGTGATGAGGTATCCACGTGACATTTTTCCTAGCGCTTCCTTTGCCATTTCCCTGTCCCACCAGCAGGCTTTTTCAAAATGGTATCAATTGTTTTATTACTGTGGTGGAATAACATTATAACAATCTACTGCCACAATTGACTAGATGCCCTGAATGCCCAGTTTTCATTTAAACAAAAACAATCCTCTATCCCTTTTCATTGTGTGGATATAAGGGATGCACTTTCCCCCTTATAGCTCTACAGCAAAAAGGGGTAGAGATGAAAGCTGGGAAATCAGCAGTGCTAATAGTGGGGGAGTGGGGTGACCTGCTCCAGTTTAGATGGCAAAGCCTCCATGGAAGCCCCCTTGGCTATATAAAAATTCCTTCTATGTGGCTCTTAGGAACACTGATCATCCCTGCTATATTTAATATACATGGAGAATCATGTATATGAAACGTTTCTGAAAGGTCCATAGGGATTTTCCTGTGTACTTTACATGTGATTTTATACATCTGTTGACTAATTTGCAGATTCCAGTATGAAATCCAGCATTGAAAAATAATGGGGCAGCTGTTCTCAGTTGCACTCAGGCATCCCTACTGAACGCAGCTGGTTTTCATGAGGAAAAGAAGCCTTTTTATGTGTATATCTGAGACTTTGAGAGCAGAGGAATGTCCAGTACCTGCTGATCACACCTGTCAGTCTTCAGCATTGGTCCGTATTTATTAATCTTTCTACATTGTAGAGAAAAAGGACTTTTGCTTCGTCTATATATTAGTTTTAGTATGTCTCTTGACCAAAGTATAGCCATGTTTTTTGCACACCATACTATTTTTGTTATGCTTGAGCATAACTTGCCCACTGGTCATTATTCTGCTCAATTTCATGCTTCCTGGCAGACAAGATGATGCAAGAATCTATTTCCCTCTTCTCTGGCTCCCAGCTGGGATCAAATCTACATGTTAAATTAGCGCAGCAATCCTATTCACACTTACTTGGAAGCAAGTTCCATTGTACTAAGTCAGACTTCATTCTAAAGTACGAATGGGATGTCTTCATTCTTATTTGACACTTAACGGAAACGTTTTTTATTGATTCTAAATTAACGTCGTTTGTGATGTCATTCTTTCCTAAATCTCAGCAGCCCTTTTATTCCAAAAAGCAAAACTTGTGTTTCGTCCCTTTTATCAGGACCAAACAAAATATCACAAAACAACGCGCAACCCACCCACCCACCTTTTTCTTCCTACCTACCTTTTGTCATCAGTCTCATGTACTTCTTGAGGTCCAGGCTGCCAAATTGTGTGAGAAAGTCTTGTGTCCTCATTTGCACTTGTCCTTTAATTCAGAGCCAAGCTACAAGTAACGCCTTACACAGGTTGGACACTTGTCAGCTTACTTCAAGTTTTGATGGGAAATGTAGGCATCCTGGTTTTACAGCTTGGCTCTCCATTACAGCTGCAAGGCCAGGATGCCTACATTTCCCATCAAAACTTGAGGGAAGCTGACAAGGGTCCAACCTGTGTCAGGCGTCACTTGTAGCTTGGCTCTCAATGGCACATTTTTTTTTAAGTGAGCGAGAGAATGAGAGAAAGTGTGCAGTAATTCATTGGAGAAGGCCTTTAAGATTGTACCCTGTGACTTCTATAGTGCTTACAGATATATTCACTGTGTCAGAGAATAAAATGTTTATCACCTATCATAATGTATTGAAATTCTGAACAGTATTCTTAATTTTTGCAAGTTAATTCAGAATGCAGAGCAAGTAGCCTTTTCAGGAAAAAAAATTCTATTTAAACTAGGGTTTAAATAATTGCCCTTCAATTAGCAGTTTACGCACAGACTACGAAAGTCATTCTAGTTGTTTTTAATTAGCAAACACATTGAGTCAAGAAAAAAATTAAAATATAACATTTCATCATGTCCAAGGTAAAACCTGAAGATATTAACTGTTGGATGTAAGTTATTGCTGCAATTATAACCTACTTCTCTCACTTATGAACTTATCCAATGCTGTCTAGTAAGCAAATAGTGATGGATTGAGACTATAGAGAGAATTCACTTCTGTTGATCTTCAGTAATTATCACAACCAGTTTAAAGCAACAGAACCAAGAGAGGAAGATGTCTTAATCAACGGGTTGAAATTGATAACTTTAAAAAGAAATAATAATAATAAAATGTGGGTGTTGGAAACAAATGCCTCACAGATCCGCTTGGGAATTCTCATCTTAAATTGTGACACTTTAAGCAGCAATTATAACAAGTTGTGCCAGTCCACCTGATGATCTAACAACTGTATGATTTTCTTGGAGTCCAGTTTATAAAGGGCACAGTTTTGCCCTTTGACGTTGCTGACCTATTTAAATTCATCTTGGTAGAGTGATTACCAGTGTCAGCTTTACGCTATGGATTTTTTCCTCCTTCATCATAAGAAAAAGATGAACAGTCTCAGGTACATTGACCTTTACATTATGTTTCAGATAAACAACTTTTCTTGGTGGCTCTACTATACATAACGTTGCTGCTTTGAGCTGGGAAATTTCTGGAGGTTTGGAGGGGTGGAGCCTAGGAAGGGCCAGGGTTAGTGAGGGAAGGGACCTTATTGGGGTGTAATGCCAGAGTCCACCCTCTAGTTGTTCTTTTCTCCAGGGGAACTAATCTCTGTGATCTGTAGGTCAATTCCATCAGATTGCCAGGCCACATCTGTAGGTTGGGCAACCCTATTTACAGTTTTATCTCCGATTTGAGAATTAATTTTAAAAAAATGACATATTTTGTAAATAACAATATGAAGTGCAGTTACAGATAATGCTAAGATCACCCATCTGTTTGATCTCCCTCGAACATAAAAAATAAACTGTTGCTTCTTCATGTCTTCTCTTCAAATTCATAGTCAAATGGACCAACCGTTCTTCATAAGTTTTGGTTAATACACGGTTCAGCTTTGGTTTTGCTTGAACAACATGAGACCCTCAAAATTCCAGTTTCAGGATTAGATTCCTGCAGCCCATGTTTTAACTAGAAAATCTCAGTGCGCACAAAACTCCCATTCTGCTATCTAATCATAAATTTGTGGAAGAATCTCCATCTCCACTGTCTTTCCCTATCCCTGATATTGTCTCTCTTTTTCTGTCTTCATCACATTCACTCCTATGTAAACTGTTGCAATTCTGAATCTTGCAGCCCTCTCATATGCGTGTTTCCTCGGGAGTCCCCTTGAGTTTAGCAGGCTTACTGCCATATAACAGTACTGAGGATTGCAGCCTTATTTGTTTACCTTCTGCTTTCTGCTCTGCCTTAGAGAGAAAAAGAGGGAAGTCTATAACACAAAACAAAACACCTAGGAGACCCTGCAAAAAACTAGCACTCTCTGCAGTCTCCCAATCAGGCCTGTAGTTACAAATTCCAAACCCGCTCCACATCTTCTGTTGCTTTTATCTCCTGGTTGGGTTTTATGGCAGCTTACCTCATTGTCCTCTGCTGCATTTTATCCTCACAACAACCAGGGCTTTTTTTCAGCTGGAACGCGGTGGAACGGAGTTTCGGCAGCTCTTGAAAATGGTCACATGGCCGGTGGCCCCGCCCCCTGATCTCCAGACAGAGAGAAGTTTAGATTGCCCTCGGTGCCACTGGTGCAGAGGGCAATCTAAACTCCCCTCTGTTTGGAGATCAGGGGGCGGGGCCACCGGCCATGTGACCATTTTCGCCAAGGGTGATTTAAACTTTAAAAAAAACTCCCCCCTTGTTCCAGCTGACCCAAAGTGACGTCATTTTGCGGTCCTGAGTTCCACCACTGAGTTCCACCACCTCTTTCCCGAGAAAAAAAGCCCTGACAACAACCCTGTAAGGCAGGTTAGCCTGAGAGTGTGTGACTTGCCCAAGGCTACTCAATAAGCTTCTATGGCAGAATGGGGATTTGAAACTCTGTCTTGCAGATCAAAGTCTGGTCATCTGTACAACACTAGCTGTTTGTTATCAATCTGTATGCTGTTTTATGATTTTTCTGTATTATTTCACTTTATGAACTGTCTGGAGATGTGGCAATTACGTCTTCTAAACAAACAAGAGGTGGGGCTGGGGCAACCAACTGTGACAGTAGCATCCATTATAGGTGTCATGGCCAGGTGTGATTGCACATGAGACTAAAACAAGGGAAGGTTGGGGGGAGGTAGGTAGGCATATTTCAAAGTGGACATAGGGCTGCTGAGAGGAGGGGCAATTCCAGGGGGCCAAGTCACCACAAGTTGCTGTGTGTTATGCACTGTCAATACATGGCTGTTAGTTTATAAGGGGCCTGTGTTTGTGTCTTGTCTTCATTTGTTGTATAAGATACACAGATATCAGCAAGGGACAAGTATTACTGACATAGGAATTTTATTTTTACAATCTATTAATCACTTTTCTTCCTGAAAGTACCCAGCTTGATTTATAACTCATAGTAAACTGTAATAAAAACAAAGCAACCGTTAAAAACAGCAACCAATAAAAGGGTACAAAAATCAATAGTAAGAACAGTTTAATGCATATCAATGTGGAAAAAAGCCTGTAAAAATAGCACCGTAGTAGAAAACATCTTCAACCCAGCCCACTACAAGTCTTTTACTTTTCGTCCATTACCATTTTAATCCTTGCCAAAATATTCTCAAGGCCACTAAATCCAGATTACTGTAATAATAGTATATTATTGGATTAAAATTTTGCAAGCTAAGTAAGTAAATGTTCATGTTCTATGTAAAATATTCACATAGCTATCTGAGGTTTGTCAAATTATCACAACCTCTCCAGTAATTGCATATTGTTGTAAATGTCTCCTGGTCTAACAGCAACTAGTTCTTCAAATAGCATCCCTCTTACGCACTTTGGAAGATTAAGGCATTAGATATTGATGATATCTGAAAAATGACTACAGGCAGAGATGAATGCACGATGCAATACACAAGTTATTTAGCAAGATTTATAAAGGAGAACATGGTAAGAAGGGCTACAGTATTAGTAATACAATTTTAAGCAAGTGCTACAATTACAGAAGAATTAGTCTGCTGAGTATTCCTGGAAAAATATTCACAAAGAGGACTTTCACACTTCCTGGCTGTAACATGGGTCAAAGTGACCCCTATGCCACTGCACTCTTGGCCAACATAAAGCAAGTCCAAGGCAGCCGCACTCATCAAAGCAAACTTGAAGAGCTTTCTGCACAGTCCAAGTTGTTTCTCAGCATTATAAGTAATAAAACCTTTCAATGCAATTTCAAAAAGTTTTTAAAAGCTTGGAAAGCTCTTTTTTTTTTAATTTAAGGTGTTCCAAGCTTTCAAACATCTCAAAGGGTACATACTTCTTCATAATAAAGATAGGCTGCCTGTAGGCAGTGGGGAATGGAGGAGGAATGCATAAAGAAAACAACCAATACACGAAACATTCTTGATTCTAGTTGGAGCCAAGAGAGATTTGCTATATGTACAATTATATTCTGAACAAAAACTTTTGGAAACCACTACTGGCTCCTTCCCATTTTCTTTAGGTATTGTAAATGGAACATTATACATTAACAAACTGAAAAATACAGTTTAAATTCAATTCAAAGAATGCAAGTTTATTAATTAGAAGTTACTCAGTTTTTGCTGGTCAATTAAATTTTTCATAAATTCATTAAGAAATAACGTTTTTCGTCCCTCAAGATACTGCATTCTTAGACACCCACACAGGCACTCCTTAACATTTCTTCCCGGTAGACTGAGTAACTCATGTGTTAACCTCCAAAACCCACACTTGTAAAATGACTAAAATACATTCATATTTACTTAGGTCATCTTCAGTACTTTTTTGTTTACTCTTACTTTTGGCCAAATAATTTTAGCATGAATATCTGTGCTGCAATATACCACATAAACAGACTTTTTTGCATCTTCTGAACGAATACCTTCTTTTTGTAATTACCTTCTTTCTGATCCAGGGAAACAGGCAGTATAGTTTTAATATTCAGGAAACATTATTTTGTTGGAAGTACTTGCAAGATGATATAAGACAAAATAATAAAAATCCTCTGTCTAGATCTAGCTACATTTTTAAAAAAAGTTAACGTTCACCTATTTGTGGGAGAATGTGGCTGTGTGCCCATATTCAAATGTATATTGGACTGATTCTTCCATTCACTCACTAAACTATTGCTGAGATACACATTGAGATGAGCCTGCTTGCGAGTATGGATCCTTTTTGCTATTAATTGGGTTGGATTCTACCCAAGCATGGGAGGAAAGGCTCATTTTATCAGAACCCTGAAATCCTCAGATTTGGCTTGCTCAAGTTACAATCCCATTACCTTAAATAAGAAAACGGAGGCTGGCAGATTATGCCGGAAGGTATCTCTCTCTGTAAAATCCCATCAAGTCACAGCTGACTTATGGCAACCCCTGCAAGAGGTTTTCAAGGCACGTGAGAAACAGGAGAGGTTTGCCATTGCCTTCCTCTGCAGAGTCAGCCCAGTTCCATGGTCTGGAGGGTGTCTTTAGAGCCTAAATGTTACAAGGTCTTCAAGTCATGTTCTGGTCTGCCATAACCATTCTGAGTGGACATTAAGTTGTCCTGAAGGGCGGTATATAAGTTGAATGTCGTTTGTTTGTTGTTGTTGTTGTTGTTATAATGATTTTCAATCAGATGTGACTTGCAAGTTTCCCCACCGAGCATTCAGTTCCCAGATACACAGGGTGGGATGGGTGGGATTTGGATCAGGACAGAAGTATGCGAGGAGATGGGCTGAAGCCTTCCTTTTCCAATGCAGTTTTTCTGACTTGAAATGGCCCTCTGGAGAGGTATTATTTGCCCTATTGGAGAAACTTTTGTGTTTTGTGCTGCCAGTGGGGCAAATAGCACTGATGGGTCATTTCAGATCAAGAAAATAACACAGGGAAAGGCATAAGACTTCCTCCCTGCATGCTGCAGTCTAGATTGAAATTGGGGTCCTGCACACTTGGGTTCTCAGCAGCAAACCCACACCTGATGTAAAGTCCTTGCAATTAGTTATGTTACGTCACGTCATGTTACGTTATTTATAGTCTGCCTTTCTCACTGAGACTCACGGCCGTTTATACATTGTGGGTCTGTACAGTCAGTTTCAAATATGTTTCAATAAATATTGTAATAAGGTATATAAATGCAAATTTGCAAAGAAACCCAGCAGAAATCCAATATAGAGCTGAAGAAATGCTGAAACAAAGCATAAGCAATTCTAAACTTATTAACCCAGATACGACCCAAGGACCTAGTTGTGTCCTATGGGGCCTCTAGATCTTGTAGGATTTGTAGGAGCTATGGTTGCCAACTTGCTGGTGGGGCCTGGAGACAGAGGCAGCACAAGGGTCTGCCACGCTCACGGCCGGCCGGCCAGGCGCCCCTGCCTGGAGATCTTCCAGAATTACAACTGATCTCCAGACAACAGGGATCAGTTCACCTGGAGAAGACGGCAGCCTATGGCATCACATTCCTGCCTAGCTCCCTCCCCAAACTCCACCCCCCAGGCTCCACCCCCAAATCTCCAGGAATTTCCCATCCCAGAGTTGGCAAACCTAGTTAGAGCAGGGGGAAAAAACATTCTGAACATCCTCAGTCACCCATTGTACTAGAATATTAACGCCTCCCTGATGCAGTCTTAATGTTACTAATGAATTAGAATTCCAGCTGGAGTTCTTTTACTGTACAGCTAAGAAAAACTCCACTCTTTTTCCATGGGTGGTATTTGGTTATAAACACGTTTGGGGTTTTTTGGGGAAGAAAATCCTTATGCGTTTAACAGAATTTCCTAAAAAGTAGTTAGATTTGTCACTTTAGAACTACAGGTGTTCTGTGTGCAAAAGTGAGCGTCCCCCCCCCCAATTTTTCTAAGAGAATAAGAGAGAAAGATTGTTGGTTATCATTGTTGTATAGTTTTTGACTCCGGCCTTGTTATCTCCAAGTTTTACAGCAGTCATTTCTACTTTTTGAATACTCATTTTTTGAGAAACGATAACAATCCGCTGACAAAGAAAAATGGCTTGTGTATGGTACAGGACTATCTTTAGAAAGAAGGCATCCTCCCTCGCGCTAGTAAAACCTGACTGTAATCAGTTAATGTAATCTTGTTGTAACAATACACCTCCGTGCATCAAAGGGGCCTCATGGATGGTTTTCTGTGTAGGTATGGTTACCAGAGTAGCATCCAAGAGAAACAAACCTTTCGGGGGGTGGAAATTAAGTAACCCGCATGTTCACACTAAAGTTTTTATCTCTGTATTTCATTCATTGTTAGTTACCGCAGCCAGCTGAACACAGCCAAAAGAGGACGCTAAGGGAAGCGTGTTCCTTTGTATGCTTTGCATCAGCAGCAGTTCAGATCTGGTAGGGATCAAGAGGTCCTCAACCAGTCATCGGCAAAGCGAAATAATTCATACACCTGCCGCCACCCCCCTGTGTGGCTTTACTGAATCTGTGCCCATCCATTGCGCAAATGAATGGAAAACGGTAGAAGAGGAAAACTAGTATTTACTGCCCAACTCAAGATTCTGGACTTGGACTTTCTCAAGCAAATTTTCCCATGTAGTTTGCTGCTAAAACTCTAGATTTTGTTTATATTTATTTATTTACTTGATTTGTACCTGATGTTTCTCCCCAATGGGGTCCCAAAGTGGCTCACATTGTTCTCCTTTCCTCCGATTTATCCTCACAACAGCCCTGTGAGGTTGGTTAGGGTGAGTGTGTGTAACTGGCTCAAAGTAAGCCAGCAAGATTCCATGACAGAATGAGTGTTTGAACCTGGGCTGTTCAGATACTCTAACCACTATGCAGTGCTGGTTCTAGACTTGCCCTAGGACTGCACAGCTACCCCTGTAGTCCTATGGAGTGAAAAATTCCCAGTAATCTAAGAACAAACTGTACACTACTGGAAAACATTACAACAAGCAACTAGGACAAGGAGACCATGGCCAGGGAAATATTCCATTACAGCAAAATCGGTGATGGTTCAAGACAGGTAGCCGTGTTAGTCTGTCTGTAGCAGTAGAAAAGAGCAAGAGTCCAGTAGCACCTATAAGATTAACAAAATTTGTGACAGGGTATGAGCTTTCATGAGTCACAGTTCACTTCTTCAGGTGCCAGGTATCTGAAGGAGCTGTGAGTCACAAAAGCTCATACCCCTACCACAAATTTTGTTAGTTTTATAAGGTCTCACCACGCGAGATGAAATACACTCGAATTACATGGGTAATTCGAGTGTATTTTGTAATTCGAGTGTATTTGAGTGTAATTCAAGTGTATTTTGTCTTGTGTGGTTTGACCCATAGGTGTTACTGGACTCTTGCTCTTTTCTACAGCAAAATTGGTGGATCCCATTCTCCAAGTCTATCCAAAGGAAATATTAGAGGGGTGGCACAGGTAGCCTAGTGAAGCAAAATAAAACAGAAGTCCATTGGCACCTTAAAGACTAACAACATTTATTCCAGTATGAGCTTTTGTGGGTCAACGCTCCCGTCAACAAAAGCCGATTAGAACGAAATTGTTTCGCATATTTTTAAAAGGAAAATTGCAGAAGAGGAGGGCATCAGTTCATTCTGCACAATACTTTATTCCTGGCTGTGATAGGGAAAAGAGCATGCCCCTAAAATGTGTGTGTGTGTGTGTGTGTGTGTGTGTGTGTGTGTGAGAGAGAGAGAGAGAGAGAGAGAGAGAGAGAGAGAGAGAGCATGTGCATGCCAAGGCAGAGGCAACAGAATTAAAAAACAAAATCCTTCCTACATTTCTTTCTCCCTTGAAACCCACCAAGTCCTGAATTCCCAATGACTGGTCTACGGAAAGCATACTAGATTTTTACACAACTAAACACAAACATCTCCTGATTTCTAACTGTCATATTTTAATGGCGACATAATAGTTGTGTGTGATTTGTTGATAACCTGAGCTCTTCTCATTGTCTTTTCCAGGCAAAGTCTATGTAGCTCCCCTCCCGCTCCTTCGCAACTTTGCCTTCAGCGCTTTCCGCAAGTGCCATGTGCTTTAATCAATTGGAATGAACTGTAAACACCTTGAAGGCGAGAATTCTTTCTGTTTCAAGGTCAGAGTGAAATAACAAAAGTGGCTCTTTGTAAGGAGGGAACTTTTCCTAAGGGGACCGGAGTGTTTACCATTTTGGTCTCTTCCATGGCCCCTTCTTTCGTCTTGTTCCTGTAGTGGCTTCAGTAGATGATCTCATTTGGATCTGACGCTTAGGGCTGATTTCCACCCCCCCTAAAAACAAACAGAGGAGAGCAACTGTCACTGCGTTGTTGTCAAGAACCCTCACATCATTTAGTTCCTCTCCTCCACTCATACCCCTCCCCACTCACTCAGTGCTTTTCCAGTGCTATTTCTTGGGCAGGCAGGTACCAATCAACTATAGGAATGTTGGCCTACATCCTCCTAAAAACAATCCAGAAAAGTGACTGACAAAGCTACTTTCTCTAACATCTCTCCTCCTGACACGTTAATGTCACGGACCTTTTAATGAAAAAAACAATTTCTTTAAAATTCATTTTATTTCATTTATGTAAACTTAAGTAAGTAAAATGCTGAGAAATATATTATTAAGATAAGACATGTTTGTTGGTGCCTTAAACAGAGAAGAGCAAGATTCGAGTTCAGTAGCACCTTAAAGACAAACCAGGTTTCCAAGGTAGAAGCTTCAAAGCTCCCTTCTTCAGATACAGACAAGGGGCTTCTGGACGTGAATCTCGCTCTTCTACTGCAGACCAACATGGCTACCCACCTTAAACGGACACGTTTGCACGTGTTTTTCTGCGTCCCATCCCTGCCCCTGTTCTAACAGTCTTCTCATCCCAACTGCATTATTTTGTTGTACTTAGAATCTTTGCTGTTAGATTAAACTGTTATCATGTCTTGTAATCCGGTCACTGATTGTTTGATGTTATCATGTATTGTATTCCATTCACTGATCGACTGAAAGTTTTTATACTTGTATAATCAGCCTTGTGTCCCAGGGAGAAAGGTAGACTAAATAATAATGTTTGCTCTGTCGAATTGATGCAGTTGCAGTTCGGGCTCCTCCCTTTCTCCATGTCTCTCTACCTGATGTGGTTTTTATTGGTTTTACTGTCGTAATTGTATTTATATTTATTGTTTTATACTTGTTGTGTGACCTGCCCTGAGCCCACTTGTGGGGAGGGCGGGCTAAAAGTCGAACCAAATAAATAAATAAATAAATAAATAAATAAATAAATAAATAAATAAATAAATAGAAAGAAAGAAAGAAAGAAAGAAAGAAAGAAAGAAAGAAAGAAAGAAAGAAAGAAAGAAAGAAAGAAAGAAAGAAAGAAAGAAAGAAAGAAAGAAAGAAACAAACAGGCAATAATGGTCGTCTGCATGGCTGCATTGATGCAGTGGTTAGACTGTCAGACTAGGATCTAGGATGCCCAGGCTTGAATCCTCGGTCATGAAAGCTTACTGGGCAGCTCTGGGCCAGTTACCCACTCTCAACCTAACCTACCTCACAGGGTTGCTAAGAGGACAAAATGGAGGAGAGGAGAATGGGGAGAGAGGTGGAATATAAATGAAGCAAATAAAGTTTATGCACAGTTGTGGCAACTAATAAAGTCTAGAGCACCTTATGCTTGTGCAAACAGCAGAGTTTTTTGTTCCCTGGAAGTTCAGCATCTCAGAAATGGCTTTCCAAGAGGGTTTTTTGGGTTTTTTTTGCAGGGGATGGTGGCAGCCGGTACACTCCTTCCATCTTCCCTGTACCTCATTGAAAAGCTCATGCAGCCTACTACTGGCAGTAAAAGAGGGCCCTATCAGAAAACCGAGTTGTGCCAAATCTTACATTTTAATACGATGACTTTAAGGGGCCTTTCTGAATGGATGTGAATACATGGGGGTCAGGGTGGAGCAGAAGGCTGCCAATTGAGTATTATCATTCTGAAAACTCTGGGCTGCTCCCTTAACCATGTCAATGGATGTGTCACAGCCTTTTTTATGACAAAGTTCCAAGTAAAGTGATACCATTTTGCAAACAAAGTGAGTCATCATGCCATTTCTAGATAGAAAGATTATTCCCCTACATCATGTAATAAAATGTTTCACTGAGACAACCAGTTGCTGCTTGAGAGTGTGACGCGTGCATGTTTTTTCACATCAGCTCAATATGCCTATTTGGTAATGCAAAAGCTGAGATTTGGTTAGTATGAGCAGTTGCCATGGCTACACGTCCAAAATGCTAGTTGCTTGAAGGACAGGTAAGAGAGATCACTTTTTCATCACAAACAGCCGATTGAATCTAGAATTCTGGGAATTGCATGAGCGAACTTGATTCAGAATTATGTGAGAGAGACACACACACAGAGGGGAAGAGAGAGAGAGAAATTAAAAATAAATCTTATGATAATGTCTGTAACTATCACCGAGATAACAGTAATAATTAAAAAACAGCTTATAAAGCTTGGGATGCATATAGGATAGACAATTTTATGGTTATTAGTTGCATGCTCATTTATCTGGAACAGAGACTTAAGTTTTTCACAATGCATAATTAATTGTTAGCTATTACTATTTATACCCCATCTTTCTTTGTGTAGATGCACAATTGCAAGACAGTAAAAAAAATAAAAAATACAAAAGATAGTAAAAGGATCAAAATCAGACACACAACAACCACACAAAAGGTAAGATATGCAACAGTTAATGGCCAGAAAACCCATACCAATAAGCACATCATTTTATGATAAGAGAGCCAGTGTGGTGTATTGGTTAGAGCACTGGACAAGGCACAGGGAGACCAGGTTCAAAACTCCATTCTGCTCTGAAGCTTGCTGAGTGACCTTGGATCTTTCACTCACTCTCTTACTCTGCCTAATCTACCTCACAGGGTCATTGTGAAGATAAAATGGAAGAGGTGGGAAACGATGGTAGCTCCTTGGAGGAACTGTGAAATTAAAATGTACTAAATCATTCAAAGCTGCTGTAAGGAAAGAATTTCCATTTGACCAGCATTCTTGGGAAGAACATTCCTTATTACTGGGCAGCCAAGAACAGGCCATGCTTTAAATCTTTATTTATTTAAAATATTAATTGGCTGCATTCATACTTTTAAAAAAATGCTTCAGGCAGCTTATATACAACACACACTAAATATACCTGTGGGAAGATGTGTAGGCTAAGGAAGAACAGAGAGACAGACATCAATTAGGCTAATCTCAGGAGTGCCGATGATAAGTAGGAACACTTGAGATCCAGGTTTGTCAGCTCTGGGTCCCGTCTGGAGAGTCTCACAGAAATAAAAGATACATGCAGATCAAAGCAGGTTGCCCACTGCTTCCTGCCTTCCCTTTTGCATTGCTGACAATGGAAGCATCCTCAATATGAAGTCTCAAGCCAGAACACAAAGGGGGAAAAATTGACACATGTTACAGTTTTATTATTGTCTATTTCGAGGTGGATGTTTATAAAACACTGGAGCTCTTATTTGGCCCTATACTATTTCTGGAAACTGTTTTCTCCTATGATCCCACATTCAAGTTTCAATAAGATTTAATATGTGTATTTATATAGGAATTGTACAAAATTGTTATCTACAGACATAGGATTCATAATTTCTAGATAATTATCATTAATGTAAAATTATAAGGATGCTTTTTTAAAGAAATGTGAACCATTCTAATTAGGTAAATATTTTGTCTATTTTATCCAAAATATGTAAATCCATAGGGTAAAAACCATAGAGCAGTTCCTAGAGCAACATGACATCACTTACAGGTTCCCCCTGGAAGTGATGTAACACCATCGCTCAACAGCAGTTTTTTTTAAAAAAAATCCCCTCCTACCAGCTACTGCAGGCAACAGGAACTCAGTAAGGGGAAATCTATGCTGTCCTAAAGAATCCAAACTTCTAACTTTAAAAAAAGTTTCTAATCAACAGGTTTCAGAACAAACTTTGACACTATAGGTGCAATTTATTATCAGTACTTAGAAACAGGAGCACATCTGGGAAAGCTATCCAAAAATCAACATCTGCATTCAGTACAGATTAGCACCCTTTGGACCATAAACCTTGACATCAACTTCTCCTTATTACAAGTTTCTGAGCTTCCCTTTCCAAAGCATCAACAATCCATGGACTCTGCATTCCAAATTCTGGAGTCCTGAAAAATGTACAGTCATATTTTTATGATAATATACAAAATTAGTGTGCTGCAATTCATATCCCATGAAGGTTTGATTCTGGATTGTGTCTTAAGTAAATATATGTAAATAAGGGAATTTTATTTCCCTGTTCCAAAATACATATACATATATATATATATATTTAAAACACATCTACTTTCTCTGAAAAATGTGTCAGCTGGCTGGGTCAGACACATGGCCATACAAATAATACTTAGGTAACAGGTTGTCCTAAGGGCAATCGCATAGATCTAATCAAATCACTTATGGGAATGGATTTGAAATACAGGTGTATGTGCACAGATAGATCTAATCAAGGTTGGCGAAGGAGCTGATTTGAAATATAGGTCATGCCATTCTCTATATGAACTGGCAAGAGAACTTCAGGGTATTTCTTGGAACTCTTTTGTTAAGAAGAGAAAAGACGTACTTTATTAAGAGCTGACAACAACAAAAATTCTGCATGTATTACATTTTTATTTGTAACCGGAGAGCTGGATTTTTTTCCTGTTTATGTTGCTATTTGGGAGCTGGCTCTAGAGTTCAGTAAAATGTCACCAAAGTGCATTTTCGTTTTATGATCAAAGCACTGTTAGAGTGACAAGTGTGGCATTCTGTGAGAAGAAAATGGGCGGTTCTCCTGGCCCATATTTGGCCTCTGTGTGTCTGAACCTCACCCATGTTGCTCTATGCAGTCATATAAATCTTCAGCTCAGGTATATAATACCAGACTTTTGCTGCTGAATACATAGCCCTATCTTAAGTGCATGGTGTTGTTGATTTTTTAAATTTTGTGCAAGTAGTTTGGGATTTTAGCACTCAGGTAAGCTGCTTTCAGTTTGCTTTTTTTCATGGATGCCGCTTACTTTTTTTCCAGCTTTATTTCCTGATGTATGTTGAAAGTTCACAGTGTATTGAGGTGTGGAAAGGGAGCTATAGAGAAGATCTCATGTAACACAGGGAGTTGTCATTTCACATTTCTGTTGCAGAATCGGGACACAGTAACGAAGCAAAGCCTCCCTGCAGCCAAATCATTGAGTGATTATATTTCTACAGTAAGTATGAATCTTTTCACACTTTTTGAAGCAGGATGCTATTTGAAAGTAGATCCAGGCATTTCCCCCTGAGAGCACCTGAGAGAGGTCTGTGTTTTCTGTATAAGTATTTCAGTTGGGCCAAATACGAGCTATTCCAGGGGAATATAACAATGGACACTTCCTTCAGGTACGAAGGGTTTATGTCTGGTAGATTTAATACCAGGCTAGAGATAAGGTGTCAACTGTCTGCAATAAAAAGGATATAACACCATGATTTTGCCCTAAATGCTCTTGGTGGAATTACTTCACAAGTATGAAATTAAAATTTTAAAATAACAAAAGGAAATAACTTCGGAAACGTGTAGTTTAATCATGTAATACAAAATGGTTTTTATGGCTGAGGACGGGACCAGACATTTCAGCGAAGAACTCCATGTAGCAATCGCTGAGTGGGTATCGGCCTTCACAAAAGATTTTTGTTTGTTTGTCTGTTTACTTCTTGATCCTGCAATGTAACAACTGGGAAGCAAAACTGATTACAAGTTTGAAAGCTTATCTATAAAAGGAAAACTAAATTCGTTTTCTCTTGTTTAAGCTGGTAAAAATAATGCCAACAGTTTGGCATGTTCTGGGAATAATTCTTGTGCATCCCACAAGCCCTAGTAAATTAGGGTTTTTTCCCCCTTACCAATTGGCACACACAGATTTCCAGAATATGATCTCCATAGGGGACTCTGGTAGTCATCCATGCTGTATATATGGTGAATTTGTAGCAGCAAAAAAGATAACTCTTGAGGAACTTCTCTCCCACCGTCAACCCCCACCCCCAGCTACTTGCTGTGGTTTTGTTTCCTGTACACATTATATTTTAATGGGAGTGTAGCAGACCGCAGCCTACAGCTCTTCAACTAACATGGTGGAGCCTTTCTCCTGGCCAAGGGGCCTTCTGTTGCAGGTCCTATACCACGTAAACGCAGCCTGGTTACAGAGACTGCAGCTTCCTAATTATTCATATGTTACCCTTAGTAGCTGATAAGGAGAGCATTGCGTGGTACATACAAGGCCTTGGTGCCAATTATGACTGCAAGAGCATCTGCAAAGGTCTTTTAAGGCTAGGCTGTATCAAGGGTTTACCAAAGGTCATTGTTAAGTTGAAACTGATTTAACCTGTGGCTGACCTGCTGCAGTATATGCACTAAAAGTAGCTGGGAACTGGTATTCATACCATCAGAAGTTGCGTTTGTAAGGATCAAGTTGCTTTAATTGGAAAAGGGAGCTGTTCACTAATGATTCTCAGGAGTTCTTGAGATAATATATGAATAGTTCCTGTAACGTTGCCCTCCTGCCCCCCTCCAATGAGCTGGATGAAACTGATGACATTACACACACACACACACACACACACACACACACACACACACACACACACACAAAAGAATTTGCCCATACACATACAACATTGCTAGAGACTGGTGTGCATAAAAGTGTTTAAGCGCTAATATATAATTTTATTCCTTAGCAAACCAAACATCTAATGCATGAGGAACCATCCCCATAACTTCTTCCTCACGTCCCCATTTTTTTCCTGCTTCACTTCAATGTGGAGGCCCTTCCAACTGTCCATTTTCATTCTACCTCTCAGGAAATAGACTTTAAGAACAGGCCAATTAAACTGTAAATAAAGAAGCCATTGAGGGCAAATTGTGATTTGTATAAAATATTTGCAAGGAAAGTTCATAGGAAGACTTCACCAAGTTCAGAGTGATGCTTAAGTACGTCTTGGAGATAGAATGTTTTTTTGGGGTTTTTTAAACATTACCAGCAACTTATACAGAAATTTTACCCAGGTTGATCAGTGCTAGCACTAAGGGCAGACCTGGTTAGCGCAACCTTCAAGCAGAGCCAGAATTTCAACTCATCTATAGCCTACAGAGATCAGTTCTCCGGGAGAAAATGGTAGCATTGGCAGGTAGACTCTATGACATCACATCCCCGCTAAGCTTCCTTCCCTACCCCAGATTCTTTCCATATTTCACCCTCAAATTTCCAGGAATTTCCCATCCCTGAATATACAATCCTTATACCAGATTTTATCTGGATCAGCATGATGGAGCAACAAAAAAGTAACAAAAGCTTCTTCTGTGCTATTTTGTAACCGTTCCTTAATTTAACTAATTCCAATTTAGTACATCTTATACTTAATCAGTGAAAAGAGAAGCTTAAATATGCTGCAGGCACAGGTTAAGAGAAAGTTTCATTAAGCAAATTTCTTAAAAGATCTTCCTTGCAGTTCTGGGATGTCTATATTGTCACCCAGGCAGTATCCCTGAATATAGTAATTTTGTTGGAACAGAGGAAGTACTAGGGGGAAAAATGAGATTAATGTTTTTTTATGAATACTACTGGGTCTGCAGGGTCTATGAAATTTTACAGTGTGTAGGAATGTTTGCCATTAGCTTTAAATTTAATTGCATTTACATAGAAGGTACCAGATATTTGCTGTCTGCAGAGAGGCAGTATTTTTAGTTTTGACGCATAGTTGAAAAGAACCCAAACAGTTTAATCAGAAATCATTTGGATTAAAATAAGGTGTTTTTGTCTTCAGGGCAATTTTCGAAGAATAGCCTGTGGCCAAGAATAACAAATTGTTGTCAGAATAATATGCGAACAGGTAATTCCGGGGTTTTGTTTATTCCAGTCTTTTACTTACAACTGTTTGGAGTCATGTAGATTTGAATTCTCAGTGACTTCATTGATTTGGCAGCTGGTTAATCCCAGTAAACTAAACATCTTCACATTTCTACAGCAACTTCGCTTGCATTATCTTGCTGTGGCCCTTTTAACAACAGTGTACTGTTATCCTCACATTGCAGATGAGCGGCTGAGGGTGAAAGAAAATGACGTAAGCAGAGGCAAGATTCAAAATGGGGACTTCTTGTTTCCTATCTCATTTTCTCAGCTGCTACATTGCACCAGTTCCAGAGACTGGCAGTGCCGTCTTAAACAGAGGGCATAGAAGGGTATAACTCTTCTTAGGGTGGCGCTATAGCTGTTGTGGTGGTAAAGAACTGGGCGAGGATGGCAGAAGGAGCCAACTCTAATTAACTTCCTACAAAAGCTGATCATGTGTGTTGAGGTCAAGGGTGAGGTTTGGCAGTGATTGGGGAAATAAGGCAACACAAGGAAGGCATCCATAATTTGAGATGTAACATAAGGAAGCCAGATCTCCCACTTTGGTGCGACACCTCCCACCCCGCTGCTGGCTCTGCCCATTGTAATTTAGCTGGCAGGGGCAAAGTTAAAATGCAGGGGGAAATGGGGGAGGGCAGGATCGGCATCATGCCAATGCTATGACGTTGCTTCCAGCACAAACTAGATATGGTGTCATCATATTGGACAACGCCCTAGCCAGTGAGATCCCCCCATGGTAAGTCTCCTTCAAGTATCAGATTTATAAACAGGTCCTTGAATGAACATGCACATACACCGTTCATTTGCGGGCCTAAACTTTGCACAGAATCTAGGATTACTTGTGGTTAGAGTGCAGGATTAGTATAGGGGAGACCCAGGTTCAAACCCCTGGCCTGCCATGGAAGCTCACTGGGTGACTTTGGGGCCAGTCATACTCTCTTAGCCTAACCTACCTCACAGGTTTGTTGTGAGGATAAAACAAAGGGGTCCCCGGTGAGGAGAAAGGCAGGGTATGCAAGAAGTAAAATAAAAAATACTCATCTGTAAGCGCAGTCATCGATCCCCTGTTATGATCCAACTATTTAAAACGGCCCCGGTGTGTCACACATTCCAAGGGAAATGGAGTGTAACAAGAGAGCTGTTCTGAACAGTTTCAGACCTGTATGAAGCTCCAGACCAGGACTCTTCTGTTATACCATATTTCCATTCATGTTCTTTTGTACCTTCATTGTCTCCCTACAAACCCCCGCAAGAAAAACTGATGCTGAATTTGAACAGTTGCTCCCGTGAGAGTAAGCACAGTATGTCCAAAAGGGTACCAGGGTAACTTACGGTTCAACTTGATTTGTGTCTTATATGTGGGCTAGCAAAAGTATGGAGTTATAAAGCTGCATACTAGTAAGAATTTCTCATAGACCTCTGAATAACAAGCTATGTTCGCACATGGGGGTAGCTTATGTTCATTTTCCCGCTGTCTTATGGTCTCTAGTCAAACCTGTTTTGCTTTTTTCTGTACCTGGGAAAAGCTAACTCTTAGCAGTTCAAGTGGCAGGGTCGCCTAAAGGCTGTGAATGCCTGTTGCTATTGCCTTTGTTGTAACTAGTGATTGGTAACATGTACACACCAATATCTAGAGCAGTTTTTAATGGGTTTCTTCCCTTTTGCAAGCACAGTAAAGGATATGTACATACCCACTATTATTATCCAACTTTTTAAAAAAGTCCTTAGATATCGCTGCTGATGTGTTGCACATTCCACTCTCATCTTCAGGCTGGTTTGAGACTTTCTTCTTTAAAAAGAGGTTAAAGGTTTCTCAGTTACTGTGCAGCCCTTTAAAAAGACAACACGTACCATTATTTAAAATTAATTTGCTTTCGAACACACTTTGTAAAAAGTTTCCGTAAGAGTCAAACGTAGCCAAGTTGAAGCAGCTTTCGGTCCGGCATGTCTGTCGTACAAGGGAAGATTCGTTCCAAAGAGCAGGAGCTAAAATCCTCATATGGGATTTTCAGTTGCATGGGAGCAGGAGAAGCAACTGCATTCAGGAATTTGGTAAAAGTATCTTACTGTGTTGTAAAAAAGTAAGAAGGGAAGGGAATCCAGTTGTGTTCTGCAGAAGTTATCCTCTGTGTGTTACCTTTGCATTATTTATTACATGGGTCATTTCCACACATCCCAGCACAGCGCAAAACTTAAGGAATGAGAGCATCTTCCTGTGCGATTTCTGATGTCATCACGCCACGAGAACGGAATTGTAGAACGGAATTGTATCTATCACACCAGGAAGACGCTCTCGTTCTGTAAGTTTAGCGCTATGCCAGGACGCGTGGAAACGGCCAGAGTGTCATGTATCTCATCCCCTGATACAACCAGAGCAATAAGTATCCAATTTGGCATTAAGGCTATTATTTCATCATAAAACTCTCATTCCTTGTTATGTAAGAAGTTCGGTACTTTGGATAGTTATTGCTGTGGGAGTATAGGCCCTTGGCCTAAATACACACACACTTTTTCAAGTGATGTCTAGAAATGCAAAAGAATGCAAAAATGGAGATGTTGGTTTATTGGATTAGGGTGGGCAGCAGTCTATTTGGAAAGAAGGCTAGTACTGGATTATTTCCGGAGGAATTTCTGCATTGTTTCCTTTTCTTTGCAATATGTGAGGAAGCATTTCCTGCCTCTTGGAATTCTGTTCCGTTGTCAGATTATAAGATGCCCTGAGCCCTTGGGACAGGGCCGAATAAGAATATAAATCAAGAAGAGCATCCCTGCTAATTATTGTATCGAACACAGTAATTCTAATGTAAAGATCACTCGCTGTGAAACTATTTTTTACATTAATACATTCTAGAAATACAGCCAAATATCTGTCTAGATATTTTGAATTAGTATATAAAAGTCAGACCTCTCTTACCTTAATTTTATTTTTAAAACATTTCTTCCCCATCTTTTTGCCATTCATGTCAACACAAGGTAGCTTGTAAAACAGCAACCTGGCAAACAAAGATTGTGAAGATCAAACCCATCCAAACTGCAGACAGATATCTTTTACGTGCCTTCCTGTCAACATCGCAGAATCCCTCCTCTCCCTAGGACTTGTGTGTTGATGCGTTACCTCCATTTTCTGATTTATTTACTTATAAAGTATTTGTATGCCACTTTTCAACACCGAAGTGACCTCAAAGCAGTTTACAAAGTCATAACAAGAACAATTAAAAATTGGGAAAAAAATCCACCTCTTTAAATAGCTTACCATATAACAGCAAGTTAGCAGAAACAGAGTAAAATTAAAATATTCTCTCGGTATCTCTTGTTGCCTCCTTCCTGCCTATAACAGTCAGACACTTTGCCTCCTCGGGACAAGCTGTCCTGTTCCTTATCCCTATACAAGTCCCCCCCTTCCACATCTTGCTTTCTTGTGCCCCCCCAATTAACCGATTAAACTTCTCTTGCTGTAAAATGAGAGATTCCTGTCTGAATTCAGACATGAAGATTTGTCAAGTGAAACTGACTTTCCCCTCACAGTAGCGGCATTAGAGGTCAGGGTTGTGTGACAGATCCTTCCTTTTCATGAACTGTAAAGTTTGTGAAAATCCTGCAACATCACAGCCCAGTGGCCAACAGCACAGAGGAGCCCACACCAGCACACATGTACAAAGACGGACAATGCCTAGCTTTCTAGTTGCATTTTTGGAGAGAGAAACTTGCTTTTGTAAATCATTATAAAATCACTGATTACAGCCACAATCGCTGACTATAGCCATCTAAAGTGCAGCAGAGTGCCTGAAGTCTAACAACGAAGCTTGCAATCTAGTCCCATTAGTAGCTTCAGTCATAAAAGCCATAGCCCAGGTCTCTTTAAATAAGACTCAAACTTTTCCAACCAACTTTACAAAATCAAAATAAAAATAGAGAGAGAAATTCAGGTTGGATGAGTTTATTCTGTCAGCAAAGAAACAGTACTAGATGAACAAGCAGATCCGGTTATGATGACTCTGTAATAACAGCTGCGAGGAGTGAAGAACTGTTCTCCACCCTTCTGGCACAACTTGCTCCCGACTTGCGGTGTCCAATATTTCCATTCCTGGCTGTGGTACTGGATGTTTCTCTGCACTTCGTGAGAGCAGGGAGTTAATTTTCTGTACCGGAAATGGCGGCATCACATCCGTTCGTTTTTTCGGTATGTGAAAAAGGAGAATTCGCCATAACGTAAATCGTTTGAAGAACGAGATGTACCCTTCCACCATCACAGCACTGCCTTTCCATTTAAAGATTTGCTGTCGCCTCATTTTCAGGTGCTGCTAGAAATAACAGTGACTGTGACACCTAATGTGCAAGATAGCACATAGCTTTCAAGCGTGAGATGCCATGAGCCGATTCTGTTGTAATGGAAATGTTTGGTCCTAATGTGCAAAGTTGCAAAAATAATCTCTCTTCCCTCTCGAAGGCCTTTACCTAAATAACTATGCGCAGAGATGGAGAGCATGCATAATCACAGCACTAATTTACCTGACCCATTGCATTTAAAAGGTTTAAGAATATATATCTATTTATATATATTTCACAAGTTCCACGAGGGGAAATGTTTACTGGGTGAAGGAGAGCTTTTTATTTGTTGGTATTCACTGTAGGCAGAGAAATTCCAGGCCATGTGAAAGCCAATACTTTTAGTATCCAAGTCTGACCCCTTGGGGAGGTAGACCTACTTACTTCTTCTCAAATTCCTTATTTCACTGCTTGATTTATTATTTCATTGCATTTATACCCTGGCTTTCCCCCCAACGGTGATTCCAAGCAGCTTACACCATTCTCCTCTCCTTCATTTTATCCTGACAGCAGCCCTTTGAGGTAGGTTAGGCTGAGAATGTGCAACTGGCCCACGGTCACCCAGCAATCTTCCATGACAAAGCAGGGATTCAAACCTGGGTCCGACACTCTAATTACTAAATCAAGAGTCTGTAGTTTTCAGTTGCAAGGTACTAATAAATCAGCAATTCTGTCACCTTTGCCGTATTTTGGAGGATTTTCAACCATAGTAGCCATTGTGATACCACAATCACAGAAACAGAAGGACTGAGCACAGTCAATTTCAGTGCAATCCTAAACAGAATAACTCTGGTCTAAGCCCATTGATTTCAGCGGGCTTAGAGTAACTCTTCTTAGGATTGCACTGTTTGTCCTGTTCCTGTTGTGGAAAGGTCCTTAACACTATATAGAAATGTTCCTGATACTGATTGTACTAATTTCACACAAGGGGCCAAGCTACACATGACGAATGACACTTGAACGGCAAGTGGATTGAGTGGAGGGCAAGTGAACAGGGAGAAATACACTTGCCATTCAAGTGTCATTCGTCATGTGTAGCTTGGCCCTATGTATTCCGCCTCGAGTCTCAGTGAGAAAGGCAGACTATAAATGACATAAATAAAAATAAATAAAATAAAAATAGATGAGCCCGCAGTTGCTTTCCAAATAATTTTTTTAAGGAATATGGTTCAGATATAAAGATCAGGCCTATAAGATATTATCAGAAGATCAACTAAAGGATTTTGAGAATAAAAACCCAGAACTCTGCTGCACCGAGAACGAAGAAAAGGAGGAGCCGGAGGGGGGGGAGGAGGAGAGCACCGCAACAGCGGTTGCACAGAGAGAACTGCGTCCGGGACCTAGAAGGGGGAGGAAAGTTTAATCAGAATTTGAAATGTTTATTCTCTGTATGATTAACCACTCCATCATTATCCTAGGGAGCTATTTTTGTATTATGACAGTATGAAGGGAAACATTGAAGTGTAGTGTTTAGTGTTTGTAGTTCATTCCCCCCCCCTTTTTCTTTTTTTCTTTTTCCACCCCCCTTTGTCCCTTCCCTCTCCCCTTTCCTTGTGATAGTCTTGTGTAGTGCTGTGTAGTGTTTTGTAGTTATGAAAAATAAAAAAAATTTAAAAAAAAACAAATAATTTTTTTAAAAAGTAACCTCAATTCCATTTAATGTGCAACTTTTAATCTGTGTAATTAAATGTATTATGATAGGAAAAATCTCCCTTGTATCTATCCCATGACATTATTTGTGCCTGATTCTTGTGCACCCCTCTCACAATGCCATCCAAGCAAGTTAAAATAGCAGCCACAGCATGTAAGAGACACTCCCAGTCCCTTTGGGAAAAGCTTGAGCAAGATTCAGAAATTTGTATACCAACAAGGAATACAGTAGCATCGAATGGAATAGCTATTGGTCATGCACTGCAGCCAAAACAAGAAGTGTAAACAGGCATTCCAATCTCTAAGTGCAACTTATTTGAACATGATATCTGAAGGCTGTGCTCAGTTTTATATACCTTTAAGGCACACTGAAATGCAAACCAGTTGTTTAAGGACACCCCTTTTGCAACACTGTGGTAGCCACAGGCCATAGTCTATGCAGATTCACATGGGTATTACACAGAACCTGAAGTCCTGACCCCTTTACTACCATCAGTTCCACACAAGCATGAGTCGCCATCTGGTCATTTATTTTGTCCTAAGATTCACACACATCTTTATACCTAGGTCCCTTCCTTGTTTTCTGCAAACTGGCTTGCACATATTTTTTAAGATTAAAAAAAAAAGTTTGCGGTAACCACCATATTCCTCCCCTTGTATATTGCATCATATATGACATCTGCTTATGTCAGCGAATCCCAATGCTGGCACAATCTGGAAAGCGGGGAGATGGAAGACTATTGTCACTATCTGGCTAAAAGACAAGACTAATCTGTTTTTCTTCTTGCCGTGATTAAAAATAAATTAGCTTTACTTGTTTGTATGATATTGGGGGTGGGGAGGTGTTGAAAACTCATTAGTGTGATGTTCTTTCATATCATCTAATTTGATTAATGCAAGGTAAGTTACAATAAATGTGTCCTTGTGCTCCTTTTTCATTTTAGATCATGAAGAACTCTGTGGCAGTAGTTATGGATCCTTCTGTATGAATGGTGGGATTTGTTATATGATTCCTACTGTTTCCAGTCCTTTTTGCAGGTAAACTTCATGTTGACAATGACATTTCGTACTTCAGGCATTTATTTTGTAAAGGTCAAATAATGGACTAGAACTTCTTTTCAGAAAACAAGTGGTTTTGTCTGCATATATAAGTGAACGTTTCTTATACGGGATAGATTTGACTTGGCTAGTAGGAGTAGTGAAGATAGCCCGGCCGCTATATAACGATAATCATTGCCGTCCCTGGAAAATAGTTGTGAGAGCTGTGATTGCAAAAGATGTTGTTTGTGGTAAAAATGTGTACGAGACAGAAAGAGAGAGGATTACATAGACAGCGCTGGGTGAGGAACCGCTCTTTCAGCCACAGTTTGTCTGGTTCACTGAGAACAGAACGAGAAGCCACGGGATCAAATTACAGAGAGTTAGATTGAATTAAACATTAACCACCTGAATTTGCTGCTGCCAAGCTATGCTTACAACGGCCTAGAAAGGCTGCAGAATCTGTAGGGCTGCCTCTTCCTGTGCATCGGCTAGGTTAACACCTAGATATAGGAACATGGTGTGTAAATGGGAATGGGTTTCTTGTTCCCCACTCTTCTGTTGGAAATCCCACTGACAATTTACATTTGGTGGGAGGTAATTTTTTCTGTGTTGCTTCTGTGGTTGGCAACAGGCTGTGTATGTATCCTATTTCTTCTTTGTAGAGTCTCTAAGCTATTGAGTAAAGCTGGGTTAGCCGTATGCAATTGCTTCTCGTTGCAGGGGCTTCAGGAAAGATACTTGGGGGTTGTGGGTTTTCCGTGTCTTGTTATGGGGTGGAAAGGCATACTTTAAGGTACAGACCTCCCTCCGTCCTCTCTTGCACATGGAGCTTTGATCCTGCAATCCCTGTTGCAAGTGAAGTGTTTGTAAGAGGTCTGAAAAATGTTCTTCGCCTCCTCATGTCCTGCCTGGCTGTTGGGTGCTTATTGTTCCTGCAGAGCATGCTGTTTCCACAGAGCCACTCATCAGGAAAGTCCCCTCTTGTGGGCACGTAGACCTAAGGACAACGCGCGAGTTAGTCCTGTGCCATGCAGTGCGATAGACGTGACCTGTATTTCCTGGTTGGGTCTTATGAATCCTGGCAGCATGCTGTGATTAGAGGCCAAGTTAGAATAGTATCCTTTGTTGTGGCTGCCCAGATAGAAGCGGGTAGTTTCCGAAGGCTTCAATAAGAGCATGTGCATTTAAAATAAGGGCCAGGGATGGCTCCCAAAGAAGCACAGAATCCTGACTAGCCTTTCCTCTTGCCCCATCTTATATTCCCAGTTCTACTCAGCTTGTTGCCATGACTTGGATGGCCCAGTCTAGCCTGAACTTGTCAGATCCAGGTCTGCCCTGGTTAATGATTGGATGGGAGACCACCAAGGAAGTCCACAGTTGCTATGCCAAGGAAGACAACGGCAAACTGCTTCTATTAGTCTCTTGCCTTGAAAACCCCAGCAGGGGGTGCCATAAGTCAGCTGCGACTTGACGGCACTTTCTGCCTCTACTGCTCAGCTTTCCTCCCTTGCTCTGCTGAAGTTCCACAGTAACCTCCCACTCACATCATGGTGCTAGAGTCAGTTTTTCTGCTGCTCTAGCATTGTGTTTCATTGACACCAGGGGAATTAAATAGCATTTGTGTCTCACCCTGCAGGACTAAGTAAGGGATAAGGATCGCTTTGTAAATTGGAGTCATTTATTCCGCTGTGTTCATTCCAAGCATGCTCCTTATCAGTCAGGCAAGAAGACTAATTATAAACGAGAAAGGGTTCTGTTTACATTTGGCTATGCAGGTAATCAGTGGCGATGGAAAAAACAGGAGAAAGTGAACTGCTGCGCTGGAGAATAACATCAGGGCTGAATTATATCATGTCTGATGTCAGCATGTGATATCAGGGAGCTCTGACTCTCAAAAGCTCATACTCGGGAAATCTAGTTAGTCTTTAAGGTGCTACTGGATCCAAATCTTGAACTTAACCTGGGTATCTGTCCTTTAATCCTATGCCCCCCTCCCAGTTCTTCTAGGTTGGCAGGTGTCTGACAATAATGTTCAGCCCCTCTCAGATTGGCTGTGTACATTGAAAGCGTTGCAGGGTAGGGAGACAGATTTCAGTACCCAACTGTAGGGGAATTCCCAAGGGACAGAACTGATAAAAAGAAACTTGGCAAACAGAGAGTGGGACCCCTATGAAGAAAGCCTTTTAAAAATATTTTCAGGTGGGTAGCCATGTTGATCTGCACTAGAAGAGCAAGGTCTGAGTCCAGTAACATCTTAAAGATTGATAAGATTTCCCAGGTTTTAAATTTTCAAGAGCCAAAGCATCTGTCAAAGGGAGCTTTGATTTTTGAAAGCTTATACCCTGGAAATCTTGTTGGTCTTTAAGGTGCTACTGGACTCCAGTCTTGCTCTTGTTAAAAGACATCTGCTTCAAGATACAGAAATAATGACAAGTTAATTAACGTTGGCCTGCTGTATGCTACATGTTTAAGCTACATAATTCATGGATTGTTCTTCAGAAGACACCTTGTAAGACTTGAAAGCTTGTATTGTACCTCCCTTCCCATTGCCACCCCCTCAGTTTTTCATTTAAAGTTCTTTGTGTAAATAACAACATTATATTGTCGAAGGCTTTCACGGCCGGAGAACGATGGTTGTTGTGGGTTTTCCGGGCTGTATTGCCGTGGTCTTGGCATTGTAGTTCCTGACGTTTCGCCAGCAGCTGTGGCTGGCATCTTCAGAGGTGTAGCACCAAAAGACAGAGATCTCTCAGTGTCACAGTGTGGAACTCCTAGCACAGTGTGGACTCTAGCCGGAGAACGATGGTTGTTGTGGGTTTTCCGGGCTGTATTGCCGTGGTCTTGGCATTGTAGTTCCTGACGTTTCGCCAGCAGCTGTGGCTGGCATCTTCAGAGGTGTAGCACCAAAAGACAGAGATCTCTCAGTGTCACAGTGTGGAACTCCTAGTACAGTGTGGACTCTAGCACAGTGTCCACACTGTGACACTGAGAGATCTCTGTCTTTTGGTGCTACACCTCTGAAGATGCCAGCCACAGCTGCTGGCGAAACGTCAGGAACTACAATGCCAAAACCACGGCAATACAGCCCGGAAAACCCACAACAACCAACAACATTATACTTTAAAACTGAATCAAGTGTTATGTGAGAACAGCAGCTCAGCATTTTCAGATAGAAGTTCAATTGCTCCAACCATATTGGGGCAGGGATGTAATTTTAGAAGTGCAACGGGGAGGTGTGACGGCTGACTCCACTCTCTACAGCCCTCCTCTCCCCTCCACTTTTCCTCCAGACAGACTCGCTTTCTGTATTTGGATTTGGCTGGGATCAAAATGACCTTGGGGTCACTCTAAGAGGGTTCAGTGTTGCCGTCACTGTACAGCCCTTTTCTGTTTTATATCATACCCGCGCACCATTCCATAGCAGCCTGGTTTGCGGCAGGACGGTAGAGGTTTCCCTGGGGACAGAAAACCTCCATTCCCGCCCCCCCTCACGATTTGCACTATACTTGATTTGGATCCAGCATTGTTCCGTGGGTTCTAAGAAAACATGACAGCCCAACCAAAAAAAAAAATCTACCTCCAAGTAATAGATCTAGATCCTCTTCAGCAACTACTGTTCTTATGTCATGTCCACTCCCCCCCCCCCCGCCCCCCGCCCCCCGCCCCAAATCCCTTCTGGAAAATCTTTAAAAGAGAAAAATGGGGAAACCTGGTCACTGCTAGATTGTAGTTAGAGGAGAACTTGGGAGAAAATGATATTATAGTGAGATAAGCAAAGTGCTAAATCAGGTCACTTCCCAAAGACACATGATGCAACAGACGCTCCCGTAACTCTCTGAACTGTGGATTTGTGTACACAGCAGAATTACGCCATTGTTTTGAATAAACAAACATGCCCTTTTATAAAAGCACAGGAAGGAAACAATCATTCCTGTTTACTTTTGGATAGTTCACAGTTGCTGCTTCTTAGCAAAAGAAGAGATTTGGGGGCAGGAGAGATCTAGCAAGCTGTAGCGTAGACTTCCCTCTACATAGCCCCATTGTTTCTAAATACGTAGGGCTGTTACCCTATCCAGGTAGCAAACTCCGCACAAATGATAATATTAGCATCTCAGCTCAACAGGCCCTTCTGAATTTAACAGGAGTTGTGTTAGCTAAATGAACCCAGTCCAGGGAACCCTGGCCGTCGTCACACGGGCCCTTATTTCATCAGTTTTGCACTAGAAATCGTTTCTTCTGTTATCATTATTAGAACGGATTCTCCCATCTTTTGAAGAACATCTCCTGTGTTCTTCACATGTCAGATGTCTCGTGTAGAGAAACATGTTGGTGTGGTGGTTAAGAGCAGCAGGACTCTAATCTGGAGAACTAGGTTTAATTCCCTCTCCTCTGCTTGAAGCCAGCTGGGTGACCTTAGGTCAGTCACAGCTCTTCCAGAGCTCTCTCAGCCCTACCCACCTCACGGGTGTTTTGTTGTGGGGATAATAATAGCATACTTTGTAAACCGCTCTGAGTGAGTGTTAAGTCATCCTGAAGGGTGGTATATAAATCGAATGTTGTGTTGTTATTGTTATACCTGTGTGAATCCTCTTCTTTGGGCTTCTCCTCCTCCTAACAAAACAGCTGCTTCTTCCTGAATGTCCTGAGTGAAATGGCCACGTATATAAAAAAAACCCTGCCTTGGATTATTTCTGTTTTTTAGGCCTAGTTCTGAAGGCTGGGGGATATAAAAGAAACAGTACATTAAGGTCTTAGTTACCACCAAATTTCCCCATCTGAGAGAGTCCTTGATTGAACATTTTATTTCTTCCCTTCCTCCTCCTCCTTGGGGAAAAATCAAGAGTGACAATTTTAAAGTGAGTATATATTCTGCCCAGTTTAGATCTCACATTTGACTTGGTGTAAATGCAAAAGATGGTTTCCGTTGTAGTGTCTGGAAAAAGCTGGGCAAATAGCATTTGGAGGCCATGACTAGATGTAACGCGGGAAATAGTTTGAGGTTTATGGGTAGGGTTGCCAGGTCCTGCTATCCTCTCAACGGGAGGATAGGGGCCTGGAACTTACCCTTGTGAGCACGTGATGATTATGTCACTTCCGGAAGCGATGTCATTGTGCTGGCCGTGGGAGTGCTCCCGTGCTCCAATTTGGCCGGTTTGAGGTCAGATCGGAGCACAGGGATGCTCCCGCGGCCAACGCGAGTGGTGGGAGCGCATGCACGGCGTGCGCTCCTGAGGTGCATGCCAGTGGCGGGCATGCTCTGGGAGTTTGCCCCCTCCTGCCGATCACTCAGCGGTGGATAAGGGGGCAAATCCCCAGGAGTTTGCCCGCCACCAGTGGGCACCTGGTAACCCTATTTATGGGGGAGAAAGGAGGAGTCCATAAAAAGAAATTCTAAAATGCCACCAAAAGATACCGTTTGTTATTGAAATAAATTATGCAGATCAAGTTAGATGCATAGGCATTGTAAGTTATATTCTTTGCTGTGGATGCTTAATTTTGGGGGAAAGGTTCCTTCCTTATACCTCTTTGTTTTCTTCCCTGATCTGTTCCAAAGAGTACCAGTTTGCGTTCCTAGCACATGAACTCCAGTTCCTTCCTTCTTGCACCTATTTTGGTCCCAACATTTTTTCCCCTACAGACATTTATCTACTTTATTAAACTTCAGGAAATCCTATGCATTTCCTTCATCTCTCCTTTTGCTTTGCAGTCTCTCAGTTTTATGGACACAGACTTGTCTGCCACGCACTCTTTGAATGTACACATTCCATAAGCTGAATGAAGAACGGCCACTTCAGCGTGGTGTTTTTTGTCTCCAGGCCTTCGGGCATCCCTGAGCCCTCTAACAGAGGCATGCCAAAGATCAATCCTTCGGTCTTTCTCTCTCTGGCTCTTTTTAAACTGCTTAATGTAATTTAATTCCCAGGGGTAGCCGTGCTACTCTAGTGCAACCAGAATAAATGGGAATGTTGCAGCACCTTAAAGATCAATAACATTAAATACCGGCATAAACTTTTGTGAACTAGAGCACACCTCCTTTGCAGGCACCCAATGAAGTGAATTGTAACACAGGAATTGTTAGCCTTTAAGGTGCTATGATTAAAATAAACAGGTTCTAATTATTCCTTTCCCTTCCCTCTGTGTTTTTTTGTGAGGTCTGTTTTTGTTTTACTTCGGGCATACCCTAAATAGCTTTATTATCATCTTCTGCAACTAAAAATCTGTATCTTATTCTCCTTTTGCTGATCAGCTCTGCCAACTGGCTGTTTTTACTTATTCTGGTATTGAATGGCTCATACTGTTGGGATTGGGTCTATCCTCCCCCCGTTAAGAAACATCAGCCTATTCTTTACTATTGGCCGTGATTTCCTTAACATAAATTAATAGACTCATTGCACAAGACAGCTTTCAAAATCTTGTTGAGTATTAACAGCATGGATCAACTACTCAGCCTGAGCCAAAGTTACAAGAAAGCTACTGTTTTTGCCCACTAAGGTCCTGGTGTTTATACACAAGGCACGTTGACCAAGAAAACCCCCCGATTCTTCTGATTAGAACAGAGTTCTAAAAATAATACTATATATTCTGATTAATACTGCTAATCAGAAAGCAAGTGGGAGGGTTATTATATGCGTGCAGTGCTTATTAAAAAGAGGATCAGCTCGTGCAACCTGGAAAGGAAAAATGTGTCCCATTGGAGATTTCATGTGTGCCGCTTAAGCATGTTTAAGCCACTCTTGCCTTATTGGTATGTTCATGTGGAAGACTGAAGTGCAAAATGCATTCATATTAGGGTTTTAAAATCTGTTCGTAGCCAATGGCATTTCAGTGTTCCTGCATTTTTTGAATTGGATCCACCAGCGATTTCTGTCCACAGAGCAGGGCTTTTTTTTGCCTCCTTGCTCTCACTGAAGCCAAATGCCCCCCCCCCCATTCTGCTTTAGGAGGACAGCTCCGCCCCTCAGAAAACATGATGGGGGAATCAGAGTTCTGCAGCGGGGATGGGGGCATTGGTAGAAATCATTCCTCTTTTTATCTCCCAAAATCTTCTATTGGATCTAAGTCTTTATATAATACGTTTTAAATCTTCCACCCATCATTTACTCCCACAGAGCAATATACATTTTGGAATGGCTTTATTCACATTTTAACCTCTCCTACCTGTGCAGAAATGACAGAGAAAACCTTGCCCTCTTTACTGACACAAAGGCCCATCACCAGTCCTTCTGTGTTCTCTGGCAAAATGAGGGTAGGGGAAAATCACCTACTCTTCCCTTTCAAAGAGCACATAGGTGCTGATATGAACAGTATCACCTTAATGAAAAAAAAACCAGATAAGGCCTTGGTAAAACACTACAGGCTTGCTGGAATCTGATTCATTGCCTTAAGGAGGGAAGAGGGATCTAATTTTAAGAGCAAAAAAGCAAATGCAGGTGGAAGGAGCCAAACACTCCTTAGACCCAGGGTCCTCTTTCCGCTGGCTTCTTCCCCAGATGCTGTTCTGCTAACCAGCCTGAGAGCCAAACTACAAGTGACGCCTTACACAGGTTGGACACTTGTCAGCTTCCCTCAAGTTTTGATGGGAAATGTAGGCATCCTGGTCTTGCAGCTGTAATGCAGAGCCAAGCTGTAAAACCAGGACGCCTACATTTCCCATCAAAACTTGAGGGAAGCTGACACGTGTCCAACCTGTGTAAGGTGTCACTTGTAGCTTGACTCTCACTTGCAATAATGGAACCCAGCTAGAGTTGACAGCTCCAAGTTGGGAAATTCCTGGAGATCTGGGGGGTGAAACCTGGAGAAACCTGGAGAAAGTGGGTTTTGGGTAGGGAAAGGACCTTGGCATGGCATAATTCCATAGAATCCACCCCTCAAAGTAGCCATTTTCTCCAGGTGAACTGTTCTCTGTGGTCTGGAGACCAGTTGTAATTCCGGGAGATCTCCAGCCACTACGTGGAGGCTGGCAACCCTAAACCCAGCACCCAGTGGAGAAGTTTGTGAGTGCCAGACTGAAAGGAGGCAAGCAACAGGAAAGGAAAAGTTTTGCTCTTTTGCTCTGCTTTATGCATGATTGGGACAGACCTTGATGAAAAGAAAGAGTCCCTCTGCTCTTTTAGGAGCATTAACTTGGTACTTTTGCTGCAGCCTGAGAAAACTAAGATCACCTGTGGGCCTTTATGGAAAAAAACAGTGTTTGGATAGCAACTAGTGTGTCTTTTGAAAGTCGCTCTTCTATACAAGCTCCTCAAATTCCTTAGTCTGGATTTACAACTGTACACAGGTAACAAAACAGGGTAGTTACGATGCCTCCCAAAGTTTCAGTTGATGTTTGCAAACTCAGTCTGGCTATACTACATACTTCATGCTTTTCAGTAACAAATAAACAGTAGGTGTTGGCACCTGCAACCCCTGCCTTCCTAGCAACATTAGTTTAATTTCAAGTCAAGTCAAGTTAGCCTTTATTGGCATACATTAGATTAGTTTAATTTCTGCTTAGTAGAGAGTGCAGCAGGATTTGTCCCCCCCCCCAACACCATCTGTTCATTCACGTTTGCTCACCTGAAGGGGCACAACATAGTGACCCCCATGCCATTTTGAATGTGCGCACTTCAGGCTCCATGCGTACACAAGAGGTTGGCAGTAAGGAAAATGAAATCAGTACGAACATTTTTACGCAAACGATGACTGACATGACTTAAAAGTTATAAAGATAAGCTCTAACTTCCCTTTCGAAGGATTCTAGAAATCGTGGTCCTTTTATGGCCTGCATTTCTGTGAGAGAGCTAGTAGTGTCTAATAATTCACAGTACCCTCAGAAAACATCATGGGTGGGGGGGGGAGTAGCCAAACCATATATTCCCATCTGTGCCACAGATAGTTTAAATTATGTTACGTTGGACTTCAGAGTATTAGCTGCAGAAACCAAAGTTCCTTTTGGAGTTGTTTGCATGATGAACAAAAGGGAAACACTTGTGTTTTCTTCACCGTTCAATTTATGCAGCCCCTAGAGCGGAAAGGCCACCAGCGGTAAGCAGATTATTTGACTGAGTCCAAGAGCAGCTACTTTAGGGAACTCGCTTCACTCCCCGATTGCATTTTCCTACTGACTAATTTGGTTCCAAACAAGCATGTAGTTGGTGGTCTTGCAGCTCATGGAGGAAAGGTAAGAACGGTGGCAAATTCTCATGCTGATTTACTGGCTGCTCTCCTGCATAAAAAGGAACTGGGTACTTAGCATAGCAGTAGCTTTATCAGCAATGGTGAAAGTAGAGGCATATTTAGGGCCCATGTTAAGTTGGGGATAAATGTGCCACTTGATGCCCTCCCCCTTCTGTGGGAATTTTGATTTTGCCCCTTGTTCAGGAGTCTTGGCATTTGCAAAACAAAACAGAGCTTTCATCTACACCACCACACCCTTCCATCCTGTTGAGTTCTAGCTCTTGCCTATGCTGTCCTATGTTAGACATAATGCAGCTTTGCTAGATAGAACTCGTACCACAAATTTCCTCTAAACCTTTTTCACAGGTGCATTGAGAATTATACAGGAGCGCGCTGTGAAGAAACTCTGCTGCCCAGCATCAAGAATCATACAAGAGGTGAACTGTTTGCAGCCTTTTTGGCTTCAGTAGTCGTTCTGAGCGTCCTTGTAGCTGGAGCGATCTTCCTTCTGTGCAGGTAAAACACCACCGATAAAGCTTTTCAGAAGCCAGAAAAATGTTTATAGCATGCGGCCAAAGGCCATCACAGTTGAGCAGATAAAACACACAAGTAAACATGAACAAACATGAATAAAGCTGCTCAGTCAAGGAGAAACCGGACGGCTATCTTAAGAGCTCCAACATTTATTTATTTTATTCGATTTATACCCCGCCCTCCCCACAGATGGGCTCAGGGCGTGCAACATCTTTTTATCAATATTTATCTTCCTAGTTCTATATCCTTCAACAAGCATTTCTACAGCACTTATTAGCAGTAGCTATATTTAACTGTTTTGTGATATATACCATTTTTCGGGTTCAGATATCCAGCTCAAGGTTGACTCAGCCTTCCATCCTTCCGAGGTTGACTCAGCCTTCCATCCTTCCGAGATCGGTAAAATGAGTACCCAGTTTCCTGGGGGTAAAGTGTAGATGACTGGGGAAGGCAATGGCAAACCACCCCATAACAAAAAGTCTGCCAAGAAAATGTCATGAGGCAACGTCCCCCCCATGGGTCAGTAATGACTCGGTGCTTGCACAGGGCCATTTATCTTTACCTATGCTGAAAGGAAAGATTCCTGGTAGAAGCCAGAACAGAGTTATAACTTTCCTAAGCCCATTGACTTCTGTGGACTTAAGAAGGATGGAAACTCTGTTTAGGAACGCACTGATAGTAAGCAACGAAGTCCTGAATGTACTAAAGAACAATTTCATCTGCACACTGTCACCTTTTGAAAACACTAAAATGTAACTGTAGCAGAATGGTTTAAGTGGGATAAAACAGCTCCACAGTGTATAGATGTATGATTTCTGAGCCATCACCCCCTTGAAAAAGTTAATAGTATAAATATAAATACAAACTACTGTAGCAATAAAACACGGTTGTAAAACCAATCCACTCTTACTTGACACAGATTTTCTAAAATGCTTCCCATTTCCTTCCTTGTTGCTTGGAGAAGAGCTACTTGCATAAAAATGACAGCTGCTGAAAAGGTTCTTTACAGAGGCATTTTGATTCATTTATTCCTTCATATATCCAGGAGCCACAAACACACATATGTGATAAGGCAGCATTGTTGGCTTGCTATATTACCAGATCATTTTCTTTCTTTCAGTTTCAATAGTAAACACGCTCACTCATACCGAACTGCTTATGGAGGTATTGTAAGGCCCAAATTATATACGACCAGGGCTTTTTTTCTGGGAAAAGAGGTGGTGGAACTCAGTGGGTTGCCCTCGGAGAAAATGGTCACATGGCTGGTGGCCCCGCCCCCTGATCTCCAGACAGAGGGGAGTTTAGATGGCCCTCCGCGCCGCTTGGCAGCGCGGAGGGCCATCTAACCTCCCCTCTGTCTGGAGATCAGGGGGCGGGGCCACCAGCCATGTGACCATTTTCAAGAGGTTCCGGAACTCCGTTCCCCCACGTTCCTGCTGAAAAAAAGCCCTGTATACGACCATCATTGCAGGGTTGTATTTTTTTAAAAAATGCAAGTTTAAATCGTGATTTTAATGTCCAGCCTACAGAAGGTTTTCCCAGCAGCACCCAGTGTGCTTCATGACAAAGGAGGGCCCATTTGCTCCATGAGCAGTGCCTGGATACACTGAAAGCCATGTTATGAAGTAGCTTCTTGTGGTCCTGCTGCCCACTCCGTGCCTCCATTTCAGACAAGTGACTTAGATTTAAGCCACTTTAGTTGGTCTAAGAAAACCAAATGTAACTGGGCAGCCTGGAAATTTAAGATGAGAGGCAGCGTGGTGTAACAAGAAGAGGGCGACTTGGGTTCAGATTTGGTGGGAAGCTCTCTACTGGCCTTGGGCCAGTCTCCCTTCCTTTTTGTAATTGTAGAAGGTTGTTGTGAGGATGAAATGGAGAGAAGAACCACATATGTTGCTCTGAGGTCCTTAGAGAAAAGGCAGGATTAAAAAAAAGTGAGAATGTTGAAGTTGTAGCAACAAACATACCTTTTCTTTCTTTCTCTCTTTCTTTTCATAATCACCTTCTTGGTAGGAAGGGCCATATCCCACGGGCAAGTTCCTTAGAGCGTGGAGACAACTTGATTGAGGCAAGCGGCAACCATGGTTGCAACAGTGAGTACACTGCAAATGCAATTATGGAGGAAGGGGGATGAGAATTGAGGGGGGTGGGGAGTTCTGGTTGGAAGGAAAACCTTTTGTTCACTTATTTTCAGAGATAACTGAGTGAAGAAATCAAAGCAAGAGACCATGGAAAAACAGCAATCAAAGCAGGCCTAGAAAAGCTAAAACCAAACTGGAGAATATGGTAAGAAGGCTGAACAGAGAAGATATTTACGATGAACAGATGTGTTCCATGCAGCAGTGGAACTGGAAAGTCATCTGTAGAACTTAAAGGGCAGACTGTTAGAAGAGTTTGGGAAACAGCTGTTGCTTCAACAGAGGAAGAGGTGCAAATCTGTACCTCTTACTAGTGAATTTTCTCTGTCCTTTTCCAAGATTTAATCTATTTTTTAACTTTATCCAATATAGCAAGCATAGCCATAGCTTCCGGGGGTGGGTGGGGTGTCCAAACCCTATAATCTAAATTCATGCTTCCCCTGGATGTGGGAAAAGTTTCATCAGCTAATAACAGAACATTGAATCAATTTCAGCATGGCTGTACCTGAAAATGAGAAAGCTTTGAGTTATGGAAAGAACATGTTTAGGCAGAGATATTACATTATCTTGGGTGTTCATCCCTAATATTGGGCAAAGACCTTTTCTCAATTCCATTCTTCCTGTTTGGACAATTCCCCCCCCCCCCCAGAAAACCTTACTGTTGCAGAGCATTTAACTATTAGTATAATCATCACAGTAGAGAAGGGGGAGATCTGAATCTCATTAAGCCAAACGTTTCCTAGTTGCTTAGATTGTACTTTTGAAGGTTACCAAAAAAAAAAAAAGTATGGCTAAGCAATGGTTCTGTCACGATGACAGAGCAATAATAAAAGCAGTAAGACTGTCGGAAAATGAGAAACTGAAAAATCTATTTCTTGAGAAAACTGAAGTGCTAAATTTTCTGAGCAGAAAAAAAGTGATTTCAGCAGTAACAAAAATATTAAATTCTTTGCCACTCTGCGTTAGGTTTATAGAGCAATGCTGAAGGAAAGCGTTAATGATACAGCTGCTAGAAGGAAAAAAAGTGGAGAACACAATTTTGTCTCCTGGGTATAAGTACCCAGTAAGAAAGATGAAAAGAAAAACTACAAAAAAAACAGCAATGTTAAGGGACGTGTCATTGTTCTGATCTGGTGGTGGTGGGGAGAGCACATCCAGTATTTGGGTAAACAAAAATGTTATGAGGTAGAGCATAACCCCCCCCCCATCTGAAAATTCGCTATACATATTATTTTTAAGGACCACTTTTTTTGTTGAGAAATAATATACATCGCTCACACTAGCCAATGCCCCCTTTGAAAATGGATTATTTTGGAAGTAAATAATAATAATAATGATATTCAATTAATATACTGCCCTTCAGGACAACTTACAAAGTGGTTTACAAAGTATGTTGTTATTATCCTCATGCCAATCACCATGTGAGGTGGGTGGGGCTAAGAGAGCTCCGAGAGGCTGTGACTGACCCAGGGGCATCCAGCTGGCTTCAGGTGGAGGAGTGGGGAATAGAGATGGGCATGAACCAAAATACGAACCAAAGCTCGTCACGAACTGGGATGGTTTGTGGTTTGTGATGAACCGCCACAAACTTTACGCTGGTTCGTTTTTCAGTTTATCACTGCAGACAGCCTGGCACTGATCAATCAGTTTTCTAGGCAACAGGGGGAATGGGCTTTCTGCAGAACTTCTGCTGCCCTGGAAGTGATGTCCAAACAAACCAGTTCACGAACCAAGGCAAATTCGTGGAAGTTCATGGTTTGTGAAACACGATGAACCACGAACCGCTCAGTTCAGTATTTCCTTGGTTCGTGCCCATCTCTAGTGGGGAATCAAACCGTTCTCCAGAGTAGAGTCCTGCTGCTTTTAACCACTACATCGACCTACACCCCCAACTTGCTAATTGGATAGTCAGCATTTTCAGCAGCTTCTTACTGTTTTCTTTTATTTAATTTTCAGGGAACCATAATCCTATTCACAGAATCTGTGAAAGAAGAAAAGGTTGCTATTTTTTTACAGGACCAAAAATACAAGCATAAATGTGCATGGCTTACGTTCTCAAAGTTGTCACACCCAGAATGCCAGAGGTACATGAAGGTGCTGATACATCAGTTAGAAGCAATTTCGGCTGTAGTTGTTCAAATAAATGAAATGCTGTTGAGTAATGCAGGAAAGCTGCCCAGTAATATTGAAATGTCACTGTGTTTTACTTGTTTGTTTTTAACAAGGGCCAAGCTAGGTTTATTATGTTTCCCAAACAGTGAAAATAAGGCCTTTGACTGTGTTAAATGGAACTTTATGTTGGGGGGCAGGCTTAGAAGACAAATTAAAATGGATCTTATACGAGTTTCTACAAGCTAGAAGCCGTAAAGGACCCTCAGAGCCTCCTTAATGTACATAGATGTGGTTATTCACTCTGTTTTGTTTGAGCGAATCAGAGGCCTGTTGAAACCTTCAAGGAATTTGTGGTCAGACCAAGGCCAATCCATAAAACACTTCCGTTTTGTGAATAAAAGTTTATCGTTCTCTTTAAAAATCTATTCAGTCTCTCTCAAAAAGGTTAAAAAACATGGTTTCACATTTTCTCATTTGGCTGTAAATGTCAGACAAGGGGACACTTTAATTAAAAACGTAAGAACCACAAGTAATTTCTGGTAGTCATCTGCACTTCCTACAGCTGCTTTCTTTGTAAGTCCATCTAAACTGGAAATCTGTTGCTTCCTTCCTTTAAAATTATTTTTTGAAAAATATTTTCCTTTGTACTCTCATTCGTTTGGGTTAACATTCATTAGAAGCAACGAGGAAACTATTTTACATCCCTGGTGCAGAAAAGCCGCTCAAAACTGCACAACTGAAAAAGCTGCTATTGGTTGGCACGACTAGGAATGCCTCCCCCGCCCCGCAAGCAGGACTCGTATAGCTTTAAAAGCCACATAAATGCAGCCAGACATGCAGAGGCAAAGTTTTTCACTGTCCCTTCTGAATTTCTCCGTCAGATAGCTGTCAAGGACCCAGAAAAGAGCAATCCAGGTCCATGTAAAAATTAGAGCAATATTTCTTGTGCTGCTAGAAAATACAGATGTTCCTCTCTACAGAGCTTAGAGGAGAAAACGCATTTCTTACGTTCCTTTTTTTTTTAACCCGCAGGAGATAAAGGATGAAATAAAGGCCAAGGATAATCAAGTTCTTTTACAACATCCAACAGATCACATTTTGATAGCGGTTTGGGAAACTTCTTTATTGTATTTAGTTTGAAAGGGCAGGAACTGAGGTTTCAAAACACATCAAAGAGGACAGAATGAAATGAATGAAACGTTTCGTCTCCTAAATCCTCAACCCGAGTTAAAATCCAAACAAAGCATATACAAATGTAAGCATTAATATCCTTGGGGGATTTCAAGATCAAGTATCTTAACAGCACCTGTTGATTGTGGCTAAAGTTTCTGTGGACTAACAAAGCCCATTTTATGAGACAGCTGATGTATATCCTCTGCTTGCGGACAATCCAGAGAAAATCTGTAAACAGTAGTACTGAAAGGCCATAAAACACCAAGAGATGGCTGCAGTTCTGCCAAGCCCAAAGGCGCAGACCAGGTCTGATGCAGTAGGCTCCAGATCTCAGAAAGTCTGTGCTGCAATAAACCTCTTCCAGTGCAATCCTAAGAAGAGTCACTCCAGTCTAAGCCCATTGGTTTTCAATAGGTTTAGACTGGCATAACTCTTCTTAGGATTACACTGCCTGACTTTAAAAGTGCTACAACAGATTAGCAGTGCTTCCCTTCTAGGATCTGGCATTTCGAGTGCCTGTGCTCTCCAGGCAAAGGAACACCTTCTTACCTTTTCTAGAACAGCTGCTCCACTTTTCAACAGATACCGTAGTTAATAGCACGGAAAGAGAATGGGACAGGCTCCCCCTGTGCAGTTTCTGCCCGTCATTCCGTACAGAATACAATATTGACCTCATTGCTCTTGCACTCTACATATGGTGACACTAAAAATTCTTCCATTTCAAGCACTTGTTCAGAGACTGTCCTGTATCTTAGTTGTTGCATTTTGGCTGGCTTGGCCAGTTCAACAATTAAACCTGTTTCTTACAGCATTCTGTCTAGCACCACCCCTGCAACAAAGCTGCCCCAAATGACTCGAATAGCAGTATTGTAAAAATAGGCTGAGTTGCCCACCTACACCAGCCTGACCATTCAGCCAAGCTCAGCAGAGGCTTGTGTTTTTCGACTATCATTTTAATGGCAAGCTCCCCCCCCCACACACACACTTTTAAGTGTAAGAGCTGTACTGAGTTACCTATTTGTGGAGGGGATCTTGACATCCTCCTCTAAGTAATGCTTCTGTTGCAGTGGAAATAACATTTTCTTTACACCGCTCAAATCTCAGCTATCTGTTGCTATGAAAAAATGGCAGTTCTCCCTAGATATAATCTCTCAATTACTGGCAGTGTACACATTGTTGTGTGCCAATGTATATTGCTTATCCCACATAGCATTAGGTGCACAATTTTTCCCTTTCCCATGCTGACACAATTTTTGTGATTTAACACAAAAGTTAAGCTTCAGAAGCCAAGTTTTTCTTTGCTATGCTGCTCGCCCAAACAAGACTCAACCAGCCATTTAAAGAAACTAAAAGGGCAAATGCTAGCAAATGCCACGCTCTCCATCTTCAGCAATGTTATCAACACTTTACATACCACTACCCCCTTCCCCGGTTTCTTCATTTCCAAGGGTGAGCACTCTTGCGCTCAGATAGATGTGGCAATACAAGGTAAGAGAAACTAGAACATTTTTTTCCAAACCCAGGAACTTGTAGAAGTTTACCTCCAGGCAAAGTGGTTGCCAGGGGCCAGGTTTCCCTTAAATTACTCAGAAGATACGTCTTTGTGTCATCAGACTTATCGGAATACTCATCCAAGGGGCAGCCTTTGTCCCATAACAATCCTATTGCACTACAGGTCAGATTTTCCCACCACATTGCCAACTGGGAATTTCCCTTCTGCAATGACCCAAGAATATAAACACAGAGACATGGAAATTACGCAGCAAAGACACTATTGTCACATGGAAAGGAGAAACTCAAAAACATTGCCTTGTTTATACTACAGTTTCACAATTTTTACTGAGAAGCAAAACACCGTGTTTGGTCATACAATGGTACTGGGAGAATCTCTCGTGACAAAGTTTTAATCCATTTGATTCAGTTTCATCCAATGAGCACGCCTCTTCCTGAAGAAACAAACCATAGGTTTCTTTTGTTGCTGCTTATGCATAGACTGGCAGAAAGTATTTCCAGTTCCCTCTCGCTGTTGCGCTCAGCAGTCTTGCAGGCATTAGACGTTTTTTATTTTCTGCAAGTGATCCTAAACAGCAACTGCTGAAGAAGTGAGCAGTCGAGTAGGAAAGAAACATCCCCTCTAATCCTACTGAAGCCAACAAGACTTACTTCCAAGTAAAGGTGCTTCAGACTGTGGGATCTGGGACATAAACCTAACACATTCTCATCTTTATAATGGAGAAGGGAAAGAAAGACCATTCAGGCAGCTGCTATGATTTACAATACCACCCAATCAAGCTGAGGGCACTTCGTAATCCACAAGGTTTTGTGAAAAGTCCTAGAGACTGTCCTTACTCTTTCCTATGTACACAGTGTAATCATCTAAGAAAAAAGTATGCTGTGTTTTAATTTGGCTACCCATCTACTGATATTAGTCATCTGACTTCAAAAATGAGTGATTTTCTAAGATGGCCTGGTTCAGACAAGTAGATTTACATCCTGAAAGATTCATTAAGAGAAGCAACAACCAAGCATACAAGGCATTCAACGCCGAACTGGGTCAGCGTAGGAGTTAGTCCACAAATCGCATACAGTAATGCTGAGATTTCAGTTCCGCATACATGTAGTTCCTGACAAATTTAAACATAATACCAAGTGCAGCAGGAACGAAAAAACTTTTTGCTACAGAACTGACGCATCTGCAATTTTAAAATTGTACACAAGCAGGGGGAAAAAAGCCCTCATCCTCTCCTATACTCATTTTATGCCAGCTAGAAATCTTAAACCAATAGGACAGTAGTCACTTTTGTCTCAAGAGGCAACTGCGTACACTGCCCGAGTTTTTTTTTCTTTAAATGCTTCTGGAACGGGAAGCAGCCCTGCGACTCTGCTGGCACACCGACAAAGAAAGGTTTAAGTTTGGTTTGCTTTGGCTGAACCGAGATGGATGAGAGTCATGACTGTGGTGTAACCGTGAAGCAGGTCATCCTTTATGTAATTACATTTCCGGAGGTCATCCTTTATGTTATTACATTCCCGGAGTATAAAATTCCCGGTCACAATTCGATCGCATCCTATCTCTCCGTGTCCAAAAAAGCCGAAGAGGGGGACGTTGGGGAAGAACTTCCGGAAAGCATCAGCTTCGAGGTTCCTTTTGGTTTTGTAATGTTGATATCCCCGGCCGACACAGGCAAACATGAAGCCAAGGCTGTTGTATTCGGGAATGCCTGCAGCCTTGAGGCGCTGCATGGCCGCTTCTGCCGTCCTCTCGTCAACTACATCCTGATCTAACAGAACGGCGGCACTCTGGATCTGGGGTCCACTAAAAGCCAAGCCGACAACGCCACAGGATTGAGCAGCCTCAGTGTTACTAAAAAAGAGGGGGGAAGAGAAGCCTCACGTTGGAAAGCATACAAGAGAATCAACTAAATGTATTAAGAAACAAGCAAAGTAATATGGATACTATTACCCGAAAAGACACGTGCTTGCTGGACTTTATTATGTAACCCTAAACACTATTATCTTATTGATTGTGCTGCAAGTGTATATACCTATTCAAAAGCTGGCATCAATGAGGGTTGCCAATTTCCAGGCAGAGCCTGGAGTTCTCCCAGAATTACAACTGAACTACAGAGATTAGTTCCTCTGGAGAAAATGGCAGCTTTGGGAGGTGGACTTTCCAGCACTGCCTCCCTGCTGAGCTGCCATTTCTCTCCCTGCCCTCACCAGGCTCCAAATCGCCAGGAATTCCCCAACCCAGAGCTGGCAATCCTGTATCACGTATCCCGAACTCGCTTCCCTAAGAAGCTAATTCGAAGGCCATGAACCATTCTGAATCTTGAAAAATCTCATCTTTACTTTTAGAATAAAAAACTCAAAACAAGCAAACAGACCTATAACTCCTGCCCCCCCCACACACACCATCAATCCAATCCAATCCATAGGAAATCTCTTCAGAAGAGATTTCATCAAAGTGACAAGGGGAAAAGCAGGTGGTGAGACATCTGTCTCACTTTCGTATTACTTGCTATAAAGCTGTGATTTAACAATAATTCACCTGAAATGACACCCTCCCGCACACTCTGCCTAGAGTAAACATACAGTAGAATAATCTAGCCTTCTTATAAAAGAGACACGTTGTTCTGAAAACGGTGCTGGCAATGCTCAAGGGATTGGAAATCACCCAGAACTCTGCTGGCCTTCATTACCATGCTATCAGACCTTGGAAGGTCCATGCACACGGCATGGATTCATCAGGCCAACCAAAGGGAAAGGAAAAAAAGGTTGTTTGATATGCACAATAATCCAGAGCTCTGGTGTTATACCCAGATCAGCCACACACAAAAAAAGTACCTTATGTGTAGAATACTCCAAGCAGCTAGTATCGCCATAGAAGCCGCCTAGGTTTTGTTGTTTATTTAGAAAACTTAAGCACTGCCTCTCTAGAGAACCTGCTCTGATAATGCCAGTCACCACCCAGGACATGCGATCTCGCGAATGCAGTGACAGGTCCAAAAAAGAACACTGAAATCAGTCCGTTGTAGCAAGAATTAAGAGCAACTTTGTACTCCAGCCCCCGTTCCGTGCCTCATGTTGTGTGGATGAAGCAGTTGGAAAAAGAGTGCCCAAGAGCGTGTTACTGACGGCTGATCTCAACCTGCCATTCTGCAAAGTCAATCAAGCAATTCGCAGAGCAGCCGTGAGGCCGACAGAGGGTTCCAACATCTATCTAGCTCTGTGAGTCTTTAGATCTTAACTAGTCCAGCACGCCAATTGGGACAGCAAACAGTAACTACATGCCTTCACATCAGGCCTCTGACTAACACAGCATCATTCCCCTCCAATAACCAGATCTCCCATTTTCCAAATCAGTGCAAAATACTAAATCCAAAAGGACCTTTTTGGGACATTACATACTTGAGACAGATGCGGGAGCTCTCAACGAAATCATAAAATTTCAAGACCACAAAGTTTCAAACCTCCCATCAGCCACGTTGGTCACCCACAATAATTTAATCCTTGGCAGCTTCAACAGCACCTCTGAGACAAGTTTAATAAAACTTAATGAGGAAGCCTTGCCAAGCAAAGAGCAAACAAAATCTGGAGCCTGTCTTCGACTTCCAACACCAGGAACTCGCATTCTATGTGAGACAAGTTGGGTCATCGATTCTCTCATTTTATTTATTTATTTGCTTCATTTATACCCTGCCTTTCTCCCCAATGGTGACACAAAGTGGCTTATGTTCTCCTCTCCTCCAATTTATCCTCACAGCAGCCCTGCGAGGTAGGTCTGGCTGAGAGGGTGTGAGCGACCCAAGGTCACCCAGCAAGCTTCCACGGCAGTGGGAATTCAAACCTCGGTCTCCCTGATTCTGGTCCAGCACTTTAACCACTACCCTGCACTCTTACATCAGATGACCAAGTTTTAGCCCCTCTAGCCTCAGAGGCTGGGACGGATCATGAGAGCCAGAAACGGATAGTTTTCAAAATAATAGTATTTTCAGAAACAGATGACAGCCAGATTATGTCTGTTGCAAAATCAAAGCCAACCCATTTGCTCTTTGGCCTGTGCAATTAAAATATTCTCAGCACATCCCCAGTGCCAAGAGCAAGAAAAAACAACCCTTTCTGAAGATACCCACTTCTCAGAAGTCAGAGATGTAAAGCTATCCACGTGTCCCCCGGCCAAGACGATGCTTTTTTCATTCAAGCGATTGACAATCTGGTGCAGAAAACGTGTTGCTCCCGACTTCCAGGTGTTGTAACCAAACAGAAGAACCACTCTGAGATCTGGGTTATTCTTCAGGCCTGATTACAAAAGGGGGGGGGGCGAGGAGGAGAGAAGAAAAATGAGTTAACTCAAGTAATGTTGCCTTTTGGCAGGAAGAGCAAAATGGTCTCAGAAACACCAACTCTGGGCTGGATGGACTCCATCAGCTTGTATTTTCTAAGCTAGCATTACCACCCCCACCCCTCAAAGCATAAAGGAATGCACAACATGAAGGCAAAAAGACTCTTCAAAGACTCGATGTTGTTATGATGACCCTTCCAGTAGTTCCTGACCTCCTCGAGAGCTTATACTGCCAGGGGTTTCACGTGGCCTGCAACCGTATGTTTTATTTTACATCGTACTCGGCAACCCTAACCAACTGTTAATGTTTTACGTGTAGGAATATGTGAAACCTGTTAATACAGCAGATGGCCAACCTCCTTGGCGGTCAGGTAAACAACACACCCCGAGTATCTAAGGTACACAGAGCTGGAGGAAGGCTCCGAAAATCAACCCCCCCAGTCAAAAAGGTCCCAGAAAAACAAGTTGGACTAGTTGCTCTTCACAAGGGAGATGCTCTCGGTTGGACAACAAACCTATTATACTCTTTTGTTTACGTTGCGTGTTCACGAGGGTAGAGGGAGGCAATTCTTGCTTTAAAAAAGACAAAAAAACAGCTAGGGATTAGGAGGAGGCGAGAAAGTTGAGAGCGATGTTTTGAACAAAACAGCTGGACGTTCTGCGTGGATGTGAAGAGCTGCGGAAGCACAGCAGTTAAGTGGTTCAGCTGCGAATCAACACTCTGCTGCTTCGAATCCCACTCCTGCCATGAGCTCAGTAGGCGGCCTTGGGTCAGCCACTCTGCCCAGCCCCAGCTTTATTGTGGGGATAATAACAACACTAACTTGTTCACCTCTCTGGGTGGAGCACTAATCTGTCTAGAAGAGCGGTATATAAGCGCAGTAATTATTATCATCGGAATACTGGCACCATCCCCTCCAAACTGAGGACAGAGAAAATATTTCAGGAACCTTTGTGAGATGAACAGACGCAGGGAAGGGAGGCTAACAAGAAAATGCAGAGTCATGGCTTCTTGGAGATTGGTTACAAAGCGTTTCTCCGACAGTAATCAGACTCCTGCACAGGACAGGGCGAAGGACACCCAACGGTGCAGAACCAGACTGCAGAGAAGGGGCACCACAAGAATCGTCTCGGCCGACTTCCCCCTTCCAGCCTGGACATCCTGTGCTCGAAGGATCCCTGACAAAAACTATGAAGGAATCGGCCGCTTCTTTTGCTATAGTGAACTGCTCTTTGGGAAAGGGCATTTAGCCAGAATCACGTCAGGGGAAAAGAAAGGCATTTTGCTTCTAATCCTAATAGCTGCAAACGGGGAAACCACTTTGAGAGGTTTTGGGAAACAGCAGGCACCTGCATCTCCTTAGTCTTCTCTTCCTCAACCAAAAGGAAGCCGGTTCTTTCACTCTTGGCTCTGAGCGCTCACTTGAAGCCATTTTGTATTTCATGGAGCAACACACTTGCACACAGGTTTGCCGTGTGTCTGGAAGTGACAGATGTCTTTACACGTGCTTGCTGCAGGCATACTTTTACATGGAAATGAAACTCCGTGGACTGCTCACATCCAAGAAGCCTCTAGCTTGTCACATCTGTGCAGGTTTTGCACTCTCTCAGGGCTACAGTCACACGTGGAAGGGCTTAGAAATTAATGCCTGCACATTATTTTCCATCTTCTGCCCCCCCTCCCCCCGGCCACACACTCAAAGACAGAAAGATATCTGATATGAAAGAGGAAGGATTTTACCATATCACGCCTTGAGACTCTATCAGGAATCTACTATTGCACAAAGATTCTAGAATCCTCTGGACTTGTGCATATGGAGCCCAGAGCCTGAAGCCAAGAGAACAGCTAGATTGCCCTTAAACCTGAAAATTCAGCAAGAGCTCTGCAAACCACATCAGCTAGCATAATGTGTACTACCCACGTGTTTTAACTTGACACTTGCCTGCTTCAGCAAATTGATCTTCATCAGTGGCTCTGGACTTTGCATCTTTATGTAAGTGAAAGGTCTGAATCTTCACCCCATCGATCTTTGGAAACAATAACGCAAAGCCTGCTTCACCATCTTCGATTTCCAGAGGCCGACTGCTGTGAGATCCTGTGGGGGTGACTGAAAAAGGGAAAATGTAAATGGAGATGAAATTTATCACCTTTAGTGCTTCCAGAACCTACCCCATACCAATCAGTATGCAAAAAAATAGTCTGCTATGACGTATTTATTGTGATTACTACAAAACTGGCCTTCTCTGTAGTAAATTGTGTTTTCAACAGATCCTATTTTTACAAGCAGAATGAAATGACACAAAAGTGCTACCAGTTCACCAAGTGAGGATGTCTTTTTGTAAATAAAACAGAACCATGTGTGTTTCGTGTGGCCAAAGGCCATCACAACCAAGCAAACAAACTTATAAGCAAAACATGAACAATCAACAATAAAACTATAATGTTAAAAACGCATAATAGTACATTAAAACACATTAACATCTTTGTTATACACAGGTGAAGGAGTCTCAACCGTTAAGCACAGCTCAAGCTCGGATTTTCTTAGCTGCCAGGGAGAACTGTGCTACTTTATAAGATATGTATCAATCCAAATCGGAAAGAAGGGGATTAGTTTTCCATTACAGGGGAAAAATTAATTTCTTTTAAGTTTTCACCAAGAAATTTATTTCTGGGCTCTGTATGCAAAGGGCAGAACAAAATATAGTATGGAAGGTCTTGGGGGAACAAAGCTTCACAGATACAAAAACAATCATCAGTCTATTTGTGTATAACGACCGGCTAGAATGGCTGAGGGCACGGTTTGAAACCTCAGAGAAGTTAAAGCTACTCCAAGACTGGGAATGGTGATTTTGGTCAAATAAGAGGCTCTGCCGTGGTCCCTCTTGAACAACTTGAACCAGGGAGAAAATCTGGAGCAGAGAATTGTACGTCTGTTCAATGCAGCATCGATCTTAAAGATCCAGTCTCGTATATTAAGACCGGGAAAAGGGACACCGTGAAAGTCATCCACCAGAGAATAACGATGGAGGATGCTGTTAAAGCCAGCTGTGCAAATGACGCCTGAAAGCAGCAGTGCTTCACTTTACGTTAAGAGCAGACTAGTGGAATGATTCCTTTGCTTTCTCCAGAATCTAAAGATATCTCTTTGTAATAATTGGGCAGCAGGAAATTTTGAAGGAAAACCATTTTATTTTACATCCTTGGGCTATACACACATGGGCTTGCTCGCACACGAGCATGCACAAAGGGCTGCACAGTTGTATAGCAGACACTTTGCATGCAAAATGTCCTAGGTTCAAACCTTGACCTCTCCTATTCAGCAGGGTTTCAGGTAGCTGGGCTAGGGAAATATCCCTGCCCCAGAGCCTGGAGAACCATCAGTGTAAACAGAACATGACATGTTAGGCAGACCTGGAGTCTCATGTGAGAGAATGAAGGCTCATGAATTTGTTGGCACGCACGCACACACATACACAAATCTCAGAATTCAGTGAATAAATATTTTACAGGCTCCAGCAAACATCAGAAGGTCTGATATATTTGGAAAGAGAGCAGGATACAAGGAAACATCTCCCACACCCTTCAACAAAGGGGCTACGCAGCATTTGGAGCACCCAGCTCTTGCTGTCTCCTAAATCGTAGGTGGCAGAATGACAAAGAACAGAAGAGCCGGTATTGACTTCTTGACACTTCTTTGAAAACCTGATGCCCTGCATCAGAGAAGCAAAGCCCCCAACTTGATGAGGCTAATAAAGAAAGAACATTCTAATGGGGGCGGGGGGAGTGATGGATTTTAAAAACTACTGTATGTCTTTTCTTACAATTAATTTGCCCATTTGTTGGGAAGTGCATGGATGTGATGTGAGGTCGGTCTGATTTGTGGGGCAAGTGGTATGACTGCACCTCTACAAAGTGCCCTAGACAGAGCAGTTGGAAAAGGTGGAAAGACATTCTTGCTCTTGGGAACATGGTTGATAGTAAGCTTGCTTCGTATAGGATGTTGCTGTGGACAGCTTTTGTCGATGCAGTTCCTTTCCATCTTCTGTTCTTTGTTATGCTAGCTCTGAACTGGGGCAACGTCATGAAGAGAAACTTTCAGTGATGGGGTACTGGGATACAACCAAACTGATGGCTGCGTTCAAGCTGGGACCGTGCGCTAAACTGCTGAGGTTCATGAAGCTGCAGAAAGTCATAAAAGAACCACAATTACTGTGTAAATCACAGGAGCCAGAGGTGGCAGTTCATACAAGGCGTTTCAGAGCAGTGGGTTTGGGTGCTTATATATAAGCTTCAAGTGAATGTGAACTTCGCCAGTGAGAAATCCAGATTAGAGTCACACACACGTTTCTGTCCTTTTAAAAGAAAAAGAAGAAGAAACAGCTTGAAAGGACAGCACCATCAGGGCTTTTGCTTACCTACAATCCCAGGCGCTACTATACCAAGGACCTGGCATCGTTCGGGCAATAATCTCTCTAATGTGACGGCTGTTTCTTTACTATTTCTCCTTCGTGCTGTAATTGAAAAGCAAGGTAATTTGTCCATGTTTAAGACTGTGGGGGACAGACGCAGCAGTGCAAGTGGGAGAGACAGACAGGCCTTTAAATCCATACATGCTAAGGAAGCTGATGAGAAGGCCCAGCTTAACTGCAAGGCACCCGGCCTTTTCCCCCAGGAACGGACACAGAGCCCATCAGGAAGTGAGCAGGAGCTGCATTTCATCGCAGTGATGCATCCTCACTGCCTCCAGAAAACACCGCCCTGAACTACTGCAAAACACCAGCTCGCTAGGGGTCACTGGATGGAGCAGGGACCTGACACCAGGCCTCCCACCTCTGTGCCCACATCCTGCATTCCGACCGCTGGACCAAACCGGTTTGGTCACACGATGGCTCTGCTTGCGTCATCCGGCCCGACGACCCATTTAATACCTTGCCAAGTTCTTTCAAGGAGCGCTCACCTTTCTTTTGCCCGTGACTGTGGCTCTCTTCATGGCCGCTGAAAGTCTCTGCATCTGCTATGTAAAACACTGTCTGGGGCAGCACCTGAATCTTCTGTAGAATTAAAAAAAAAACAGATAGGGAAGAAGAGGGGGGGGGGGTCGCAGCACATTCAGGAGCTTCTCCTTCAGAGAAAAAACAAGCACCAGGGGCGGGTGGTAGGCCACATTTCCGGTCCCGCTCAGAGGTACACACAGGCATCTATGTAGAATATACTTGGCTTAAACCAGAAAGAGCCAGCCTCCCCCTCCCCTCCGGAAATGGCACTCCTGGGGAGTGGGATGGGTACGGCTGTTAATAAATTTCAGCACCCCATCCCCCCACCTCTTCCAGTGTCTACCCAGCCTGGTTTGCATACCAAGGTGCAAAACCTTTCTGCTTATCATTCTAGCACTTCGCTTGGGCATCTAGACAGAAGCAGCGTTCTTTTCCTATCAAACGCACATTAAGCTGTCTTCCACTGAATCAGACCCTTGGGGCATCAAAGTCTATTATCACCTACTCAGACTGGCAGCGGCTCTCCAGGGACGTATGCAGAGGTTTTTCACATCTCATCTATTACCTGTTCCTCTTTAACTGAAGATGCTGGGGATTGAACCCGGGACCTTCCGCGTGGCACGCAAAGGCTCTTCTACTGAGCCACAGCCCCCCGCCCCTTGGGCTGCATTCATAAGAGCAACAGCAGCTCGAGTGTCTGCACTCCACAGAGAAAGGCTTCTTTTAACTGCTGCCGTGCATTCACACAAGCAGCTTTTCAGAATCGCTCTGGTCTCAGGAGCCCTCTGTTATAAAATGAATACAAGTCTCGTGTTTCAGTGGAAAATATCATCAGGATCAATCTATTGAAGCGAAAACAAGCGTTCACAGTCTATAGCACCACAGGCTCAATACACTGGAAAACTGTGGAACTGGCATTGCATGGCTAGTTGCTTGCAGTTCTCACCACTTGAAAGAGAAAGGCTGAAGCCCGGAATCAACAGCGTGCAAGCACAAGACATGATGACCCTGCCAGGACAAGGCTGCCAAAAGCATATCTTGGTGGCCTCCCACACTACAGAAGGCTCAATCTACGAAGAAGTGTATTTATTGATTGATTTGATTTTTAGCCTGCCCTCCCCACTTTTTACACCCTTTTTACTGGCAAATCCTATTGTTGGAAGGGGTCTTACAGGCCATCTAGTCCAACCCCTTGCTCAATGCAGGAACAGCCTAAAGAAACCCCGATAAGTAATCATCCAGCCGCTCCTTGAAGGCTGCCAATGAAGGGGAATCCATCATATCCCTAGGCAGCCGATTCCATGGCTGAATTACTCTTAAAGATAAGAGTAATCCTATCCTCTGTTGCTAATAGGAACAGCTCCTTTCCCTCCCCTAAATGACAGCCTTTTAAATACTTTGAGATTAATTGTATCCCCCCTCAACCTCGTCTTCTCCAAACTGAACGTTCCCAATCCCCTCAGCATTTCCTCACAGGACTTGATCTCTGGAGCCCTGAGCATCCTGGCTGCTCTCCTCTGCATCCGTTCCAATTTGTCCACATCCTTTTTGAAATGAGGCCTTCAGAGCACAATAACTCCAGGCGGGGCCTGACCACTGCAGTACGTATCCTCTGATTTGGATGTTATGCCTTTGTTGATACCCCTCAAGATTGCGTTTGCTTTTTTTGCTGCTGCATTACACTGACTGCTCATACTTAGCTCCCTATCCACCCGTATCCCAAGATCTCGTTCACACACATTGCTACCCAAAAGCATACAGTCCTGATTTTAAAAACAAGTGAAATTATTTCAAGTTAGCTATTTTTTCTTAAAAAACCTAGGCAATTACCAAAGCTATCAAAACCAATACTTTTTGAATACCAATATTGTCCATTCACGTACTTCAATCTCCTCTTCTAACACCCGGACCAGAGCATGAGTATTGGCTGGCCCAGATTCAACAGCAGAGACCCAGGCGACGCTCTGCTGGGTCCTCAATATTCGACGGGAACTCTCTCTCCATAACCGGCACACACTGAAATACAAAGGAAGCCGTATCACTGTGAACAGGTATGAGTGGAAAAAACAATTAGCACTGATAACAACACTTGAGTGTTCAAAGTACCTCGCCTTCATTGTCTTCTTGTGATTGTTGAAGCAACATTGCGTGTCAGCGTATCAATCCTATCTACACATGTGTGTTTTGGCTGAGAAACGGCAACAGCCCCAAGGCCATCCAGTGAGAAAGGGGCAAGAGAAGATTCCAATCAAGAATCTCCCTCACCACTGCTTCTTTTCACCACTACACGTCGCCAGCAATTAGGCTTCCTCTTTCTCTTCCTCATTTTGAACCCCCCCCCCCCATCATGCGCCTTTTGGCAGCGGAAAGTACCTTTTCTGTTTTTTAAAAAAAACCCTTGCAAGTCCCACCATCGGAGTCTCCAAGGCACTTGTGGCAGGACTTCTTTATAGGAGGGTAACTAACATCCTTCTTCACCAGGGTTGATAACTTGCTTACTTCGTCACCATTCTTACTGCGCTACTGACATTTTTCTTCAGTGCATCTGACCAGAACTGGCAAGTCTCCGTCACTTTCAGTTAGTAAGGTATTTAATTTACTAACATCCGTGGTGCCAGCCCACCAACCTCAGAATACACGATGAGCTTTATGGGCTGCAGTTGAGAGACAGAATAATGTATTGCATGCAGAAGGCCCCACACTGAGAGCCAGAATTTCCAAGGAAAGGATGGCCAGTACTGAGAAAGCTGGATGAATCCAATGGCATCGCAGAGACCAAGAAGATGTTTGGGGTATAAGCTTTTGATAGTCAAAGATACAAGGAGCAGTGGAGATCACTGATACTTGTATTTTTGGCTGCATGTTGATGCCAAGGTGCCCCTGGACTCAAATCCTGCTGCAGAAAACCTTCCTGAAACTATGTTGGCATTATGATGCCAAAGAAGGGAGCTTTGACTCTCGAAAGCTTAAACCTTGACCATCTTGTAGATCACTAAGGTGCCACTGGACTCAAATCCCGCTGTTCTACAGCAGACCAACGTGGCGACCTACTTGAAAGTATATTAGGAAATAGAATTTCTTTTCCCGGGATCCTGGAGTGCGACTGCTTGGGCCAATCACCTTCTTACAGCCTGATCGAATTCCCTGAGTTGTTATGAAAATGCAATGAAAGGGGAGAATGGGGTGACCTATGGCCAACCGCTCTTCCTCAGTCTCAACTCCCTTGCAAGGGATGAGGTAGAGAATAGAGAGTAGACTCTAGGAGAGGCAGGTCCATATGTCCTCTTTCCTGGTCAAGCGCATCAGGTGATCTCAGGTTCGTTGCAGGGGTACAGGGAGGGAAAGGAAACATCACACACCCCCAAATACAAACGTGGTAGTCTTCCTCCTGCATGGTTGCCAACCTCCAGGGAGGGGCTGGAGATCTGATCTCAGGGTATGACACCTGATCTCCCGACTAGAGACCGGTTCTCCTGGAGAAAAATGGCTGCTCTGGAAGTAGAGCTGCCAGCCTCCACGTGGGAGCTGGAGATCTCCTGGAATTACAGCTGATCTCCAGGCCACGGAAATCAGTTCCCTCAGAGAAAAAAGGCTGCTTAGGCGGGTGGACTGTATGATCTTATACCCTGCTGAGGTCCCACCCCTTCCCCAAACCAAATCTTAAATCTCCAGGAATCCCCCGAGATGGAGTTGGCAACCCTACCCTCCTGGCTTGGCAGAGCCGGCAGTTGAGCCCCCCCTCAGGCAGAGCAAACCCGGAGTGTGAGGCCCTATTCGGAGCCTCCTTGAAGGCCACCGCACCAGCTGCCTGCCCGCCCTTTCCCTTCCCCGCCCCACCCAAGCGGCGCCTCCGGCCCTCACCAGGCCGCCTGCAGGAGCGACTTGATGGGCAGGAAGGCCAGGATCCGCTCCACCACCTCGGCCAGGTTGCTCAGCACGTAGGAGGCCTTCGCGTCGGGCTCCATGGCTCTGCCCAGGCCGCGCCCGTCGCCCAGCAACCGGCGGAGGCCGAAGTTCGGCGGCGAAGCCTGGAGGCCGGGCGCGCCCCGACGGTGTCATCAACGCTGCGCCCGGCGCCGCACCATAGAGCTCAGCCTAGAGCAGAAGACGGGGGGGAAAGACCAGAGGCGGAAGTTCCGGTAGTCTCCTCCTGATTGGAGCGTTATAACGCCGCTCTAGCCCCCAACTTCTCCATAGTGACTTTTTAAAAAAGTAGGTAGCTTGGGACCGGAAGAGGTCGGCATTTATTATCGAAGCGCTAGGCTAGAGCGGCAAATCGACCGTTTCCGGTTGGAGTCGGGGTCTTCACCGCTGCTGCTTGCAGTTGAAGTGGGGGGGGAGGATTTTAAATTTAATTCCATTTAAATGCATTTTAATTAAACTTAAATGCATTTTAATTAAACTTACATGCATTTTAAAATTAAAGGTTTAAAATTTTAATTTCAATTCAAGAAATAAATTCATTTTAAATTTAATTCATTTTAAATAAATACATTTTTTAAAAACAGTCCCCAGAGAAGTGAGTGAGAGGCTTCCTTTAGGGGCAGCGACCAGAGAAATGTCTGGTGAGGATCCTGTGAAAAGGTTTGTGGCCAAAGAGGTCCAAAAATCAAAATCCAGAAATGAGCCACAGTGTACGTGATGGGGTTGGTATGGGGTCAAGAATTTCTCTCTCTGAAATTCACTTTTTTGGATAGCACCAGATTCTGCTTTCTCTCTTATAAACAACAGGATTTCTAAGAAAAATCACTGCACTCTTTTGTAACTTCAGCCCTTGCAGATGCTTTATGTTACACACCCCAAGGTGATACTCTGGCAGGAAGGCTGGGGAAGACATTGCCTGCCTCTGAGCATTTGCAGAGTGAAATTCTGAAATCTTGCAAACCCTCCCAGCCTGTCTTCAAATTTCTCTTTGTTCAAAAAGGAATTGATTAGAAACTGACTCCAAAAAGAAGAAAAGGATTATTGAATTTCAGAGGGAAACTCTACTACAGGATACCTTTGTATGACAACTAATCCAAAAGACAAAAAGCTGTGTGTGAGCTTTAGAGTTCATCAGAACATGAGACATTACAAGATAAGGCCTGTTCTTGCCAGTCATTGCTGTGTTTAAGGGGCTGACAGGCACTGTTGGTGTTAAGTTGCAACCTGGTTGCTGTGAGCAAGAAAAAAGAAATGCTTTCAGTTGACAATGCAAAGGCTGGCAAGTTTTCTTTGGATCTGACAGCCTGTAATTCAACAGGTGGCAATGCACTAATGGACTTCACCTGTGGTATTTCTACTAGTCATGCAGGTTGAAATCAACAGCTATGTAAACTTACAAGATTCCTTTTGTTGCAGAGTTGATTTAAAAGCATAATAATTCCCCTCCCCCCCCCTGCCTCACACAAAACAGTTGTATGTAGTTTGTTTTCAAGTCTTCCATAATAAACACACAGCAGTGGCGTGGAGATTACACCTGTTTTAATTGCTTTTACAGTCTAAATGTACAAGTTTCCCTAGTTTATGCTACACTGTATAAAGAATACCATGTGCCCAGAGAGAATCTTTTGTGTCTTTTAGCATTCCCACATTAGGGTTGTCGTATCTCCAGCACTTCAAAATCCACCTAAAGGGACTAGCAATGTCTACAATTGCAGAAAAATCTGCCTTGCTCAAAATAGTAACTGCGCTTATATACCGCTCTTCTAGACAGATTAGTGACTCAGCCAGAGCGGTGAACATGTTAGTGTTATTATTATCCCCACAATACAGCTGGGGAGCTAGGGCTGAGTGGAGCGGCTTACCCAAGGCCGCCTGCTGAGCTCATGGCAGTAGTGGGAGTCAAACCAGCAGAACGCTGATTCACAGCCCAACCACTCACTATGCTATAATAACTGTGCTTATATACCGCTCTTCTAGACAGATTAGTGCCTCACCCAGAGCAGTGAATAAGTTAGTGCTATTGTTATCCCCACAATACAGCTGGGGAGCTGGGGCTGAGAGGAGTGGCTTACCCAAGGCCGCCTGCTGAGCTCAAAGCAGGAGTGGGAGTCGAACGAGTGCTGATTTGCAGCTGAACCACTTAACCACTGTGCTACAGCAGCTCTCTGTAGATTGTCAAAAGACTGTGGCGGAGGTTTACCTGAACACGAGACCAACATCTTTATGTATGTAACATCTGCAAGATGGTGGCAACCACCAACCAGGACAGGATAGGAAAAGCAGCTGGGGGCAGCTGAGACTTGCTTCTTCTGCCTACCTGTTCCCTCCCCCGCTGCACGGTGGCAGGAGTGGCCAGAACCAGCAAGCTGGAGAGAAAAGCAAGTGGGCAGGAGTGGAGGGCAGAGGAGCCATTTTGAGAGAATGTAAAAGGATTTTTTCCTCCCTCCCCACTAGGTATACTGACCACTGCATCCCTAGATATATAATAAAATAATAATATTTGATTTATATACCGCCCTTCAAGACAACTTAATGCCCACTCAAAGTGGTTTACAAAGCATGTTATCATTATCCTCACAACAAAACACCTTGTGAGGTGGGTGGGGCTGAGAGAGCTCCAGAGAACTGTGACTAGCCCAAGGTCACCCAGCTGGCTTCAAGTGGAGTTGTGGCCCTGGATATCCTGAGCTCCCTTACAAGCTAGGGGACGAGTTCTCCTCTGATTCTCCTTAAGCCTTGATGTCAGCAAGGAGGCAGGTTTTTGACCAGGTTTTTGACCATGGGGGCAGGTTTTTGACCTTCACCAGTCCTGCCTGACACCCTGGCTTCCTGCCCTCTGTGCTTGTTCCTGCAGTCCAGAGAAACTGAAGAGCCACTTTGGTGTAGCGGTTAAAAGCAGCAGGACTCAATCTAGAGAACCGGGTTTGATTCCCCACTCTTCCACTTGAAGCCAGCTGGGTGACCTTGGGTCAGTCACAGCTTCCAGGAGCTCTCTCAGCCCCACCCACCTCACAGGGTGATTGTTGTTGTGGGGATAACAACAACAAACTTTGTAAACTGCTCTGAGTGGGTGTTAAGTAGTCCCGAAGGGCAGTATATACACCGAATGTTGTTATTATTTTTATAAAGGCAGCCAGAATGGTGCAGTCAGGCTGGGATCCGGGAGACCCCAGAGTCAAATCCCCCATTCTGCTATGGAAGCTTGCTGGGTGACCCTGAGCCAGTCCTATGCAGTCAGCCTAACCTACCTCAAACGATGGTAGTTGGGAGGATACAAAGGAGAAGGCGAGAATGTTGTGAGCCATTTTGGGTCCCCTTGGGGAGAACGAGAGTATCAACAAAGTAAATAAAATAAGCAAAATGCTTGAAAATACTTAGTTGTGCTGGGTCGGACCGGTGGCCCGTCTAGTCCAGCATCCAGTCTCAGCCTGGAGGGCCTACAACATGGCATAGAAGCTAAGGCCTTCCCCAGTGCTGGAATTCAGGTTTACCGCCTCTGGAGGCGGGGATTCCCTGGACTCCCCATGGCTAGTAGCCACCAATAGACCTACCCTCCATGAATTAGAATCAGAAGTAGGAAGAATTGGGAGGGGGATCTTTATGTATTTTAAAAATTAAAGATCCATCTCTCTTTTGTTCCTATTTCTAATTCTACAATGGCAGAAAAGGAAACCTGCTTTCTTATAGACCTTGGCGTTTTAAAAAAAAATTGCCATCTAAATATTAAGCCGCCAAATTACATTTTCTTTTGGAGTCTCTGCTTCGGATTAATATTTTAGGAATCTTGTCATAAGACAGCTAGGAGGAAGCATCAAAGATCTCCAGTCCCTACGAGTCAAGCAGCTCGCCTCTTCCCTTTATATACATTATTTAATGTTAAACATACAGCAAAAGATAAAATTAAATATAAAAACGGCGTATTATTCTTCATCTTTACAAACACCAGCGCCATGAAAAATGCTACACTCCAAGTGGTTGAAAGCCAACTTATGCAGACTAAGCGGAAACAGAATTCTTAAAATGGTTCTTTATTCATAAACTTGATGCAAGTTTACAGATTACTGTACACTGCCAAATAATTCTGCAATGAAAAATGAAACTAAAAAAGCATAGCCAAGTGTGCACTTGTTGTTCTGCTAGTCCATTAGAATATTAAAGAATTCAATAATGTATTCAAAAAGAGGTTATCACCTCAGGATTTAAAAAGAGCTGTAAAAAAAAAAGGTTTACAGAATTCATCCTTTGATTTAACAGGCTTTTATATGACTGAATGGGTACAACCAAATAAAGCAGAGAGGCAGGGAAGTCGGCTAAAGCATTGCGAGAAGACTATGTGAAACAGCCTTTTCACTGGGTCAAATGCTTGTAAATTGTTCCTCCAAGTGGGAAAAAAAGCATATATGACCAAATGCCTGAAGCCCCCTCAGCAATTGAGGAAAAGCATACTCTTGATATTTTTCAAGTGGGGGCAAAGAGAAGGGAAGGGAGGGGAGACAAGTCAGGACTTTTTTTTTAGAAAAGTGCTTATACCTTTAATTCAGTTCCTGTGAACAAAACTACCAAAAAACCCTCAACCCTGATTTTATTTTTTTAAAAGGTAAGGCAATGAGATACATATAGTAGTTACCAACCCAGATTCATTTCCTAGAAGGAAAAGCAATTCTCATTAGTTTTTCAACAAAACCACGCATGGCTATAGCAACATTTAAAAATAAAATAAAATTCCGAATCAAGAGATTCTTGGGACTCATTACTGTTGCTTTTGCTTAAAAAACCTTTTTCTTTGTAATGAAAAGGAGTGTCTTCTTGATTTGTGCTGATCACTTTAGAAGTTCATTAAGCCTACAAAGGATTGCAACGACCCGTTAACAGAACTGAATGCCTAAATGAAGGTTTCCTAGTACTTTAAATAACTTTCAAGCTTTATACCTACGGTCTCCTTCCTGTGAAGGAGGAATAGAAGCCAAACAGCAGAACAGTCCAGTAAAACTATCGCTCCAGTGGAATCGACTAGTCGCAAAGTTCTATCGGCATAGCCTGGCTTTGCTTAAGCAGTGAGACATCCGAGGAGCAGTCTCTTCCCAGAAACAGTTCATATCCTCAACACAGCCAAGGGGGGAAAAAAGAGTTTAATGATTTAACATACAGTTTTCCTATATATCAGTGAATTTGGCAATACTACAAATGCTTTCAATTTTAGGCCAGAGGGAGGAAAAAAAAATAGACTGGTTTTAACAAGACCTGAAAAAAAGCTTTGTAACGTATTACTAAACTAATGTTGTTAAACTTCATTGGCTGTAAATAAAATATATTGCATTTCTCTGCAGTCTGGAAAAAAATAAGTGCATACAAAAGTACTGGGTGGGAAGTTTTCTACTGAATTGGTATTTTAGTAAGCCAACAGCCTGGTTTGAAGAATCTTATGCTTTTAGTAAGGAGGGAAGATCGGCCATATTAGGCGTAATCCGTAGGGGCAATACAGCAATCGGTTTAGTCCAAGGTACTCAGCGGCGGGAGCAGAATTGTACGGCTATAACTTATACTGGATGCGCCGGTCAACAGATTACCCACTATTATCTATTAGCTAGAATCTTCAGTATGGCTGTTCCAGGGGCATTCATAGCTTGAATCTGTGTCGGAAGGAAAATCTTTTTTGTTGACATTGGTCCAAAGGTACGCAAGTCTACAAAATTAACCATCTTCTTTCGGAGGTGTGAACCAGCCTGCAGGAAATACAAAGGATTCGCTATCTGTGAGAGTTCAACAGCAATGACCAAGGCCCGTTTTTTTTTTCTTGACAGACATGAGGCTTTTCTACTGCTGTATTGTACAATGCAATACTCTTGTAGGACCAACACTTTCTGCATCTACTGAAGTTAGCGCAAGGAAAAGGGCTGCAAGCATGTGATTGTTCATGTGTCTAAATGGCTCAACAAAGCACCACACCGAACAGATCCAAGCTCTGCCAACCACTCACACAGTGCCTGGACGATCTGGGCAAATCACTGTTTGGACAAAAAAGGTCTATTTGTTCTGTCATGCCTTGGAGATGCAGAATCCCGTGCTTACAAAATCCCGTTCTGCGACTGGGAAAGATTATTCAATTACAAATGTGGTCCCATACAACGTTTGTTTCCTATGCGGCAGCCGTACACTAGAACAGTCAGCCAGTTACAGAACGTATCCATTTTGCCTTTCTGTTATTTAAAGCCAAGTCTACATTTTTATATTATCAAAACTTCTAAGACAGAGCTTTTTTGGATCCTTAGATACTTTACACCATCTACGATCTAGAGATGGAAAAAACATCATCTTTATTCTCCCCCCACCCCCAATCATTTAACACACCAGAAACCAAACCACCTCCTCTCACCCCCCAAAGCCACCCTTTTCTTGTTGGCCTGCTCATCAGTAATGGTGTCATCTTAATCCAGAGATTAAGTTTTGGCAGGGGCCCAGTATATATTTGGAGAAAGGAGCTTTTGTGGTCATGGATGCCCCGCAGTCTAGTTAACAGCTCTGGGGAGGCTCAGGCTGTGAAGAAAACGTTGGAGATGCGTGAAAACTACATACACGCTGTATCAGTTCAGACAGCACATGAAGCCATGGTTTAATTAAACAAAGGATGCCTGGCGCAACTGCCTGAACATGGGTTGCTCCTCTAACTCCAGGTAGTTGGGATCTGTCAGACCAGGAAATGAAAACCACCGACTGGTCGACCAACTGCAATCGGTCTGGATGGCTTTGTGTGCTGTGTGACTGCGAGGCTGGAGGCTGTGGCTCAGAGCAGCTGCTTAGCATGCAGAAGGTCTCAAGTTCAACCCCAGGCGTCTCCAGTTAAACGTGATTAGGCAGTAGGTGATCTGGAAGGCTGCTGCCTGAGACTGAAGAGAGCTGCGGTTAGTCAGAACAGACGATGCCGATCCGGATAGACCAACAGAGTCTGAGAACAGACAATGCCAGCTTGGGTAGATCTTGGATTTAAGTCCATGTAAGGCAGATTTATGTTTTCAAGATAGTTGCAGGTGGGTAGCTGTGTTGGTCTGAAAGAGCAAGTTTCGAGTCGTGCCGCATCTTAGAAACCAACTAGATTTCCAGAGTGTGAGTTTTTGACGAAGGGAACTTTGACTCTCAAACACTCACACCCTGAAAATCGAATTGCTCTCTAAGGTGGAGCTGGACTCAAAATCTTCTCCCCACCCCTGCCCCCACACTGCCAAGGCAAAGAAGAGGCAGAATTTGTCAAGGCAAACCATGATGCGAATGATCGCCTGCAAAGCTGAATCCTGGTCTCTCAAGCTTGTCCGAGTTAAACAATGGTCTGAACTGAGCCACTGAGAATAGAGTGGGCTTTAAAGAGAATTATTTTTGGAGGGGCGTGTCTCTCCTCTGATGTTTATACTTACAAAACTATGAGTTTTACCACACCTTACATACATACCATACATACCATTTTTCTCATGTAACTGTACTAGAGATTTATAGGACTGCTGTGCTCTTGCTAGATTATATTGGTTCTGGAAGAAAGAAGAAAGAAGCCACCGATTTTAGTGCTTTGCCCAATGAAGGACACAGGCAAAGGCAATTATGAATCAATCAGGCCCAGGATTAGGATCCAGAGGAGGTGGCCAAGCCAAAGCCTTCAGCCATGCTGGCCTAAAACTGGAGGCAAGTGGGCCCATTTGAATACACATTAGAGAATCCTACGCAACGTTTATAATTTGAACTTTGCTATGCCTGAGGTATCTACTTCAAAACCAATGGGTTTTACCCAGGAGAGCAGGTTTTTACTTATTTTACTTTGTGTCTTGTCTGCCTGGGTGACCTTGGGCGAGTCACAGTTCTCTGGAACTCTCTCAGCCCCACCCACCTCACAGGGTGATTGTTGTGGGGTAATAATAACACTGTAAACCGCTCTGAGTGGGCATTAAGTTGTCCTGAAGGGCGGTATATAAATCGAATGTTATTATTATTATTAAAGCAATGATGCTGAGTCTCACAAACCACAAGCGGCTCTTTGACAAAACTGACATGAGAGCCAGTTTGGTGTAGTGGTTAAGAGTGGCAGGACTCTAAATCTGAAGAACCGAGTTTGATTTCCTCACTCCTCTGCTTGAAGCCAGCTGGGTGACCTTGGGTCAGTCACAGCTCTCCCAGAGCTCTGTCAGCCCCACCCACCTCACAGGGTGATTGTCATAGGGATCACCACCAAACTGACTTAGTGGTCGGGTAGGATTGTATAGGGGTAGGCAGTCCTTTGGGCATGCTGGTTCCGAGCAGTACAGGGCTTTAAAGGTCAATACCAGCATCCTGAATGGGGCCCAGACACAAATTCGGAGCCAGTGCAGATAGACCAAGACTGGACCAATGTGGTCCCTGCGACCCACTTGTCAACATCCGGGCTGCCACATTCTGTACTGACTGAAGTTTCCAAGTGCTTTCAAGGAAAGCCTCATGTAGAGCACACTGTGGTTATAAAAGATGATGCTAAAAAACAGCAAGGTACACAGAGCGAACGACGTCATCGAAATCGCCCTGCCCTAGAATTACCTTATTTGCTCCAAACTGAACTCTGGCTTTTCCTTTGACCAACGTAGCGTTGATCTGCATAATGACAGATTCTGTGGAGTAGGCACTGCTCCAGCCCTAGAAGGAAAACGGAAAAGACAACTCTGACTCTGACCCAGCACAAGGTTGCAGTCAGCAGCTGGTGGAAGATGGCGCTCCGGAGATGGATTTCCTTTGGCTGAACCGCATGTGTTTGGATGACCAGCCTCATTGCCTTTCACCGCCTTCTGAACAGATTCAAGTCTTTCCTTCCTATGGGGGAAAAGCTTGCTTGCCCTCCCTAGCTCCCCACCACGAGCCCAGTGCAGATCTTGGGAGCCCCCCACCCCTGGAAATCCCTTCCCTGCCAAGCGGAAACATCGTTTAAACTGGCAGCACCCAAATTACTTGCCATTCTGAGTCCTGTTTGGCATGTAAGAGGGAGAGAATGAACTTGGCAGCCCCGATCACAACCCACAATTGCACAGAACTGTAATGATTTAGGGCAAGATTCTGTCTCTGTGTTCACCTGTTTAGTAAGAAGCTCCATGCACAATGCACCTCCACCAAGCACATACCTGTGGGACAGAAAATCATCATCATCATCATCATCATCATCATCATCATCATCATCATCATCATCATCATCATCATCATCGATTTATATACCACCCTTCAGGACAACTTAATGCCCACTTTGAGCGGTTTACAAAGTATGCTATTATTATCCCCACAACAATCGCCCTGTGAGGTGGGTGGGGCTGAGAGAGCTCTGAGAGCTGTGACTGACCCAAGATCACCCAGCTGCCTTCAAGCGGAGGAGTGGGGAATCAAACCCGGTTCTCCAGATTAGAGTCCCGCTGCTCTTAACCACTACACCAAACTGGCTGAGAATACGGCAAGAAAACAGCTGCTCACTGTACAAAATGTAATTGTCTATCACATTTTAAACACCCCACACTTCCCCCCCACAAAATCCCAGAGTGGTGTTTGTGGCTTTCCCTTCTCTTCCTTACAACCACCCTTTGAAGTAGGAAAGGTTGCGCACAGCTGGCTCAAGGTCTCCCAGTAAACCCCGATCTTCTCTGCGCAGAAATATGTTCACTAAAGTACGCTTTCCAACATTTTTAAAAAAGCTTCGAAAGCAAGAGCCTCTGAGCAAAGTAAGCATTGACCAGGTCTGGTTTCTATTCGCCATGCCTGAGCAGAAAATCAGCGTCATCTTCCTATGGGAAGACATCACGTAATTGCTCCTAAAGTTATGCACGTTGCAGGGCACCGGGAAAGATTTATCCGTCCCACAAGCAGCTGCAAGCATTGTCCTTCTGACTGATCAGAAAACGGGCTGGTCACCTAACTGATCATCAAGTATTTTTAAAGCATGAATGGGACGAAAAAGAGAGAGGGGGGACGTCTGGAATTTTATGCTGATTATAATAACAAATCCACCCCTCCAATAAATTAAAGTCAACATTTTACTGAAGTTTTCTATGGATCAGCTTACAGGTTTTCTTAAAAAAAAAAAAGACTTCTGAGGAGAACAGAAATCAAGCTAAGTAACAGCGGCCACTTAAAAACATGGTTGCTTTTTAAGGCAGTTGTCCTAAGCAGCCAGAATCAGCCTGCTGTGTATCTGGAGATGCCTGCACACAGAGCATGCGGGCAGGAGGGAAAACTGTTGCCGTGCTGGCAGGTTTGCCCCGACTGCTGCAGCGCCGCAGACATGCAAGGTACACGCTTGCCTCCCTACACGTGTTTCTGGAAACAGTACAGTCCTTTAAAGGTTATATCATAAGACATTTCTGCTCATAGACATGGAAGCTCTCCAATACAAGTTCAAGTATCCTGTCTGCAGCCAGGGCAAGGAGCCAATGCACCAATCTGAAGTGATGAAGCGTGGCACGGGAGTGGCATTAACGACTGGACAAAATCCAGCTTACGTACGAACTGGGCTTAGAGCTCTCCAAAAAGCACTTCTCGCACAGTCAATAGAGGGATCAGTTCAGGGCGGTGATAAACCTTCCTACATAAAGCAGCAACAGAGGATCACGAAATCTATTTGCTAAATCCTCACTTTGCAGCAGGATTTCAATCCCTGAAGATCATCATCTCTGATTTATTTTAGTTTGGGGCGGGGGTGGGGGGGAGAACTTACCCACCAGTAAGCACAGGAGAAACCACTCTCACAAACGGAGGGTCGAAGGGAAAGTTATCCTAAAAAAAACCAGCAGATCCAGAAAGTTATCCTAAAAACAAGCCGTTCTAAACATGGTACACTAATTTTTTCATTGCAGAAACAGGATCCCATGGACTCCCCCCCCCCCCCTGCCCAAATTAATCTTTGGAATAACTCCCCACATGGAAATGTACGAGACACTGCTTTGAACACCTCTGCAAATTCTACCGGACTGACTTGTTCCTCCTTACCTTAAAAGAGAAGTTGAGTAAAATATATTCTACACCTTCTTTTTCTTTTAAGACTTGAAGATCACTATGTAACGGGCTATCAGGATCAACCCTAGGAATTGTGACAAAGGAAAAAGGAGAACACAGGGTCAGCCCGATAGACAAGTCTGAGAAGCTGCCACTGGTTTGAACTAAGTTTCTGAGCTGGAGTGCTTACTTTAGAAGTTTGACGTGCCACTCGTACAGGCTGTCGTTTACAAGTTCCACTGAATAAATCCCTGTGGAAACAGAGAAACCTGCATTAGGGGATTAACTCAATTTTGTTCGTTAGAAATGCTATCCCGTTTCACTCCGGCACTGGGTGGGGGAGGCGATGCACATTCATGGACTGCCTGGAGGTGTGCCAGAAACAGCAGGTCGCAGATTTCAGTCTCACCACCCTAACAACATAAGCAGGACCCAGACGGATCAGAACAACGGCTCGTAGTCAAGTATCCCGTATCATAAGTCGCTAGCCGGTTGCCCTGCGGGGCCAACAAACAAGGCAGAGAGGCTGAGGTGCTCCCCTGACGTTGCCTCCAACGGAGATTCAGAAGCTCTACTGCCTCTGAATATGGAGGTTCATGAACCTCTCCTCCAGGAATCAGTCTAACCCCCTTTTAAAGCCAACTCTGCTTGCGGCCATTACTACCTCCACTGGCAGTCAATTCTACAATTTAACGGCTCGTTCAGTAAAGAAGTATTTCCTTTTTGCTATCCTGAACCTATTGCCCGTCAACTTCATTGAGTAGAACCCTGAGCTCTAACATTATGGGAGAGAGAGCGAAAGCTCTCTATTCACTTTCCACACAGCAGTACTCTGTGGCTTGCATTAACCATCAACCAGTTTGCTGTAGTAGATATGAGCGGCAGGACTCTAATCTGGAGAACCGGGTTTGATTCCCCACTCCTCCGCTTGAAGCCAGCTGAGTGACCTTGGGTCAGTCACAGCTATCTCAGAGCTCTCTCAGCCCCACCCACCTCACAGGGTGTTTGTTGTGGGGATAATAACAACATACTTTGTAAGCCGCTCTGAGTGGGCATTAAGTTGTCCTGAAGGGCGGTATATAACTTGAATATTATTATGTTGATAACCATATGTGCCCCAGAGGACACTCCGATCAGGAGAGAAACAACTATTGGTGGTCCCTGGCCCCAGGGAGGCCCGCCTGACCTCAACCAGAGCCAGGGCTTTTTCAGTCCTGGCTCCCACCTGGTGCAACTCTCTGTCTGCTGAAATCAGGGCCCGGCAGGACTTGCTATCGTTTTGCCGGGCCTGCAAGACAGAGATGTTCCGCCAGGCATTTGGTCGAGGCTAGGTTGGGCCCCTACTGGCTGAAAAGAGGAGAAGCGAAATATCTGAACCCTCTCTATTAGAGCTGTCCGTCATCCTGGCTTTTTAATTAGCGTAAATTGACTGCTGCCATCTAGTTATTACACTGTTGTATGTTTGTGCTGTTGGATGTTTTAAAATGTTTTTCCTGTTTTGTGGTGCAAAAATTATATGGTGTTTTTAATTTGTTGTAATCCGCCCTGAGCCTGCCACGGGGAGGGCGGAATAAAAGTCCAAAGTAAATAAAAAAATAAGTAAGAGCGGTCTGATAACTGCTCAAGCACCGTTTCAGTATTTCTTCAAGCCGGTACTGGATTTCTGCTAATGTCATGTCTTTGCAATTTTGCATTGTATATACCCCATTGAATCATTTATTGAAATGTCCTTGAAACTGACTGTACTAATCTCACAGTACACAAGCCACCTTGAGTCTCAATAAGAAAGGTGGACTATAAATGACATTAAATAATAAATAAATAAACATAAATAAAATATTCCATTTGCTAAGGAAATGAGGCTCTCCGTCACTGAACACCGGTGTGTGTTTTCCGTTCAACTTAACCAAGGTGGACTTGCATGCTTAGTGAACCTACAGGGGCTCTGGAGAAACAGGAACAGCTTTGTGTAAGAAGGTCCGAACATGGGAAATTAATCCTTGGATGCTCATCTAACAAAAATGTTTTTACAGCAACGAACACCATCAAATCTACTAATTTTTCCAGCTGTTTCTCTGTTCTGTGAATGTTCTTCTTTTGAAAAAAGCCTCCTGTATCAGTGTTTGAGAAAGACGATAGTCTAAGAGCCAAGCTACAAGTGATGCCTTACACAGGTCGGACACTTGTCAGCTTACCTCAAGTTTTTATGGGAAATGTAGGCGTCCTGGTTTTACAGCTTGGCTCTCCATTACAGCTGCAAGACCAGGATGCCTACATTTCCCATCAAAACTTGAGGGAAGCTGACAAGTGTCTGACCTGTGTCAGGCGTCACTTGTAGTTTGGCTCTAAGAGATGGAGACACCGTATGCCAGTAAAACACACACAGCTGACGAAGGTGGTTTCAGCTAGCTCAAGCTTTGACTCTCAAAAGCTTATACCCTAAAAATCTTGTTGGTCTTTAAGGTGCCACTCGACTCAAACACAGCTGATGACATCCTGTTTTTGCAGCCACACACCAGTAAATAAAGGGCCTTTGCCAAGAGCATGAGCTCATATCTCCGTCTCCTCCAAGGGATTAGCGCTTTCCATGAAAAGATCGCTTTTCACACAGAGCGCCTATAGATAGCTAACTCCCTAGTACCGATTAAGAGCAAGCTTCTTAAGAATGCTTTCCCTCCGCATCTCTATTTAGACTACCCTTCTTGATTGGATGAGCAAACTGGGATACCTCCAGATCTAGACTCAACGGAGCTGGCTGCGTTTAAACCAGATGGGTGACTTCTTATTTAGGGTATGTGCTTTATTCCAAAAAACGAGACACACGACGTCTCACACAGAAGCAGGAAACGAGAGGCACAGAAGAAAGAAGGGTCACGAACTTCTGCTGCCTGGAATCTTTGATTATGGGGGCATCGTCAAAAACAGGAAGGGCCATAGCTCAGTCCCCGAGTCTGCAGTTCATTTCAGTTCATTTTCCGGCACCTCCCCTTAAAGGACCTCAGGTCCTCTCTCCCCGCAAGACCTCAGAGAACTGCTGAGTAGATCCAACTGGCCTGGGAGGATCAATATGCTCAGGTCTGCTTTAGAAAGAAAATCCTCTGAGAGATTGCAGCAGTTTCCGCAGGTGCAAGGACATGCATGGTGCAGACACATTTGCAAGCACAGAAGCTCTTTTCCGTCATGCGAACACGCACCACACTTACACTGGAGTCTCCCTGTATACAACTGGGTGGAAGATGACTCCTGAAAACATTTTATTGGAAAATAAATGCCTTTATGAACTCAAGAATCTAACCAGCACCAGGTCTTAGGACACTACCATACTCTTGTTGAGAGCCAGTCTGGTGTGGCGGTGACCACGTTGGACTAGGATTCAGGAGACCCAGGTTCAAATCCTCACTCTGCCATGGAAGCTCATTTGCTTACTTGGATGAGCCAGCCACACGCACTCTGCCTAAACTACCTTACAGGGTTGTTGTGAGGATAAAATGCATGATGCAAACCACACTGTCCCCCCACCCCCCTTCTTGGGGAGAAAAGCAGGGTAAAATGTAGTAAACACAAATAAATATTTTAGGCACAAATGATATGTGGAATTGAATGACAAGGACGGTCAAAGATGTGTCTGGCTAAGCTGTTCTAAAGGAGAAGAGCAATATACTCTTGCTTACAAAGTTAAATGTACAGCTCCCTCTCGACAAATCTGGGAGCAATATTTGTTGGGTAGGATTATGCACAATCCATTTTTTGGGGAACTTGCATATGGTAGTCCCTTTATTTGAATATGATGAAATATGGAAACCAGTTTTAGATGTTTTAAATGCCAAAGAAGTAATCCCCCCAATGCAACAAAGTTTGAATGCTTGTTTATTGTAATTCTTGGGTTTTTAACAATTTGCCAAGAGTTATTTTGATCATTTCTTTTATGGTTTAATTTTAATCCCTTTCTTGTTTGTATTTTATGGTTTTATCATTTCTTGTATTAAATATTTTTCTTCTTTATTAAAAAAAAAGACAAGGCAGGGTAAGAGAACTTGAGTACATCCATTCTAGAATGGAAGGATTTAATAGAAAGATGTCTCGCAAGACAGAGTTATACCCAGGGCTTTTTTTCAGCAGGAACGCGGTGAAACGGAGTTCCAGCACCTCTTAAAAATGGTCACATGGCCAGTGGCCCTGCCCCCCTGATCTCCAGACAGACGGGAGTTTAGATTGCCCTCCACGCCGCCGAGTGGTGCGGAGGGCAATCTAAACTCCCCTCTGTTGGGAGATCAGGGGCAGGGCCACCGGCCATGTGACCATTTTTGCCAAGGGTGATTTAAACTTTAAAAAACTCCTCCCTTGTTCCAGCTGACCCAATGTGACATCACTGTGCGGTCTTGAGTACCACTGCTGAGTTCCACCACCTCTTTCCCCAGAAAAAAACTGTGATACCCTTTAGACAAGACACTGGCTCAGAGTTTTAACTGTTCAAATTCAAGTTCGGTCCTCATGGAGAAAAAAATGTCAGGCATTCCTCCTTATGGATAACATTCAGCAAGAGCTGCCTACGAAAGAGATGCCCAATTACTGCTGAAAAGCAAGGGTGGCCAGGCTGCAGAAAGTGATGAACACGGCAGATATTTCTGCTTAGGAGGCAAAAGATCGTCGGACTGAACATGCACTTGAGGGTTTTCTTCCCTGAGACAAGGGCATTTGTATTTGGGTTATTGAGAAAGGTCAGGATTTTCTATAGCACAATTTGCAGAAATTAACAACATGCAGATAAAGACTAGGGATCCACCTTCCCTGCTCTCCCCCCCCCCCCTGCAGCACTGAATGCATGGTTGAGTATTAGACTGGGTTAAGACAGAGATTTATTTCGCAGGAGGACAGAAACGTGAAAATTGAAAACACGCAGTTTGCCATACACCCATTTCCAGATGCTTAGTATTTCAGCTGCAACATTTTGGGAAAGAGAGGACAACGTAAAAAAAAAAGATGCTTTGGGATGCTGAAAAAACAAAGTATGGCTTTTAATCTCAGTGTGCAAGAAGAAGTAACTCAGAAGATGAACATTTTTACAGCGCAGGCACCAGACAAAACACACATGAGATTTTACTATACAGGTGTAAATCCTAGACACACACACACAGAAGAACATGTTACAGCTTTTACACCATCTCTCCAGAAACATTCAGACTGCGTACCTGTCTTGTAGCTCTGCGACCGATAAATGTCCCGGAGTTCTTTCATAAGTCGATCTGATGCCTGGACTGACCCAGAGACGGCACCCTGGAAAGAAATGGAGGAAAAGGCTCAGTTCCCACAGATTTTGAAGAAAACAAGAGTCACTGGAAGTCGTAAAAACGACTCCTGGCAGTAATCTGTACAGCAAAAAAAAGATGAACTGTATCAGAATCTAAACCTCTTGAGGAGGCAGAACAGAATTTCCCAGTGATTTGACAAAGTATCCGGTTTCATTACATGGAAATCTTCCCCTTTCTCAGTTGCAGGTTTGGGTGTTCTGCCCCATTTCCTCTGAGCAGCAAAGTTCTGTCGATCAATTAAAAGATTAACCAATTAAGACAGGGACTTTTAACTAGTCCATGAATGAACAGCAGTGTAAGATTACAACTGAGGCACCAAGGCGTAGGAATCTTCTAAAAACTAGGGATGCTTTGTTCTGAACTCCCACATGCAAATTCCACCTCAATCATCAATTGGCAACCATTTCTTTAATCAAGCCGCTGTACTCTGTTCTCATATTGGCGTACAAATTCCAGAGCCTTACTGAACCGATAAATGTCCCCAACCTAGCACATCCAGCCTAGCACACCCAGCCTTCTCTACCCTTGACTACAGAGACAGCATAGAGACTGTCTAGGGAGATTTTTTTCTGATTGCATTCTTGGTGTTATTTGGTCTGGTATAGATCCAGAGGAGTTAGCCATGTTAGTCTGTAGCAGCAAAATCGAAAAGAGTCCAGTAGCACCTTTAAGACTAACCAACTTTACTGTAGCATAAGCTTTCGAGAATCACAGTTCTCTTCGTCAGATGCATCATGATGACAAAGAGAACTGTGATTCTCGAAAGCTTATGCTACAGTAAAGTTGGTTAGTCCTAAAGGTGCTACTGGACTCTTTTCGATTTTGGTCTGGTATAACTTCTTCATGTTAGCAAAGAACTATTATGATTATTAACCTATGACTCTACAGATATCTGTATGGTTTGGAAGTATTCACTCCTCTTCTGAGGAAGACTCTGAAACGAGTGATGATCCGGAAGCTCGTTAAGGAAGAAGGAAGATTAAAGAAGAGCTGTTGAAAATGTTTGGACTCAACAGGAGGTGCTTGAGGTTTATTTGATTGTATATGAGTTACGTTTACTTTGTTATAATACTAATTGACTATCTGGCAGGATTTGAACACGTTTGTGGATTAGATTGTATGTATTGTATGTATGTTGGATTAATTTCTTATAACAACACACACACAACATTGGATAAGAATGAATTTCATTGTATTGTAATTATTTTTGTGTTTACCGACCTTTATCTCAGTGGGGTTTTGGGTTGTTGGTTTTTTTGGTAGTTGGCTGTTTTAAACACTTCGATTCCGCTTGACATTTCCCCAAAAGGAGCTCCACACGTGATCACATCATGTGTCTGAGAACACACAGATCAGTGCCCCTCCCCCCAGCATGGCCTTTTCCACTTAGGGAGGTGTGCAAAGCATTTCTTAGACTGCATGAGAAATGCAGACCTGGGCACGAACTGCCTTAGGCTCCCCCTTTATGTCAAAGGCTCGCTTTGTAGATGCAGAAGACAACGGCACCAAAAGCAGCAAATGCAACCCCCAGATGCAGCACTGCACACACACACCCCATTCCACAGACACACTGCCAAACGCACTCCTAGTTGGAAGGCATCCACAGATACCCGAACTTTTAACGCCCGATTAATCAAGCTCGCTCAGGGTTCCTCCAAGCAACACAACTTCCAATACCAACATCCATCTTCAACATGAAAAAGATATTAATTGGCAACAGAACTCTGTCTTTGGGACCCGTATTTCCTCCCTGCAAACAGACATTTCAGGCTTTACTGTATCAAGTGTACCGAGGAATGAAGTGCTGGCAAATGACTAAAGGAAATGGAACGGTGAGACCTGACAGATGGTAAGACACATTTAGAAAGCTGGCAACCATTCCTTGATTAATGGAAAGAAAAAAACCCCACAGAATTGATATAAATGTGGGGTTTTTTTGATATTAGGTAGTGGTATAAAGTCAGCTATGACTTGATGGTACTTTCCACCCCCACATGTGGATGTTATGTTTTGGTACGTACAGGGCTTTTTTTCTGGGAAAAGAGGTGGTGGAACTCAGCGATGGAACTCAGGACTGCACAATGATGTCACTTTGGGTCAGCTGGAACAAGGGGGGAGTTTTTTAAAGTTTCAATCGCCCTTGGAGAAAATGGTCACATGGCCGGTGGCCCCGTCCCCTGATCTCCACTGATCGTGGAGGGCAATCTCAACTCCCCTCTGTCTGGAGATCAGGGGGCGGGGCCACCGGCCATGTGACCATTTTCAAGAGGTGCCGGAACTCCGTTCCACCGCACTCCTGCTGAAAAAAAGCCCTGGGTACGTAGATATTGGTTTATATTGTACAACTGCAGCTTTAAAAATACAAGTATCAAATACTGAGTTAGGGAAATCAGAAAGGGGTTTCACCAAAGTTAAAATCCCAGCCAAGGTTTTGGACATGTCACTTTCAGCGTTGGGCTCCCTGGCCTATTTCATGAAACTTAAATAAAAACACAAAAACATCAGCCAAGTTTTATTCATTTGCTCTATGCTGGCACCAAGACCTTATGTGAGTGAAATGGTGCTTTGGTGCCCAACTCCGTGGTCATGCGCCGTCTGTGCCAGAGAATGCAGGGGGGGAAAGAGCACACACAGTTGGGCAGTCTTTGCATTTGCTGCACGGCTACAAACAAACTGCTATTTTATCACTGGGGAGACACGTGAGAGAGAAGCCCAAGGGAGACAAAATCAGGGCCACATTTGAAGCGACAGTTACAAGTGGGCAGTCAAGTTGGTCAGCGGTAGAAGAGCAAGATTTGGGTCCAGTAGCCCCTTAAAGACCAACTAGATTTCCAGGGCATGAGCTTTTGAGAGACAAAGCTCCAAAGTGATAGTAACAGGTTCCCATGCTGAAATCCAGACAGAGACAGACAGAGGGAAACAGATTCGATTTTAACTGCAGAAGCAGAAGAGAATGACTGACTTCTACCCTTTGCTTGCCTCCCTAAATCCCTATCTTCGTCTCCCCAACGAGTTCATTTCCAGAAGTGGATCCTGTTTGAGAAGAATCGTGGGGAGGGGGGAGGGAATGGACCACAAGCAAGGGCAGGGAGACGGAGGCTTTGCGTGCTAGTCAACACACCTGTGTTTGCCTGTTACAAAGCAGACCCCCCCCCGCCCCACTCTTCCATTCTACATGACTGGAGAAAACCTACAGTCCAATACAGTTCAGTGCAAATGACAGCCAGCTCCGTATCTCTGTTGCTCAGCAAATGTCTTAGCTGTTAATTGTGTTGTACTGACTTGCACTGTGCAATCTGCCTCGGGTCTCAGTGAGAAAGGCGGACTATAAATAAATAAAACAAAACACAGAGGAGGTCGGATCCCACAAATCCATTCGGCTAGGCTTGTGTCTGCGGAAAGCAGCATGAATTTGTGGGTTCCAGCCCAGGGAACTGCTGCCATCGCACTCAGTCCCGAGCCAGACAGACAAGGCCATCCAATAGCAAGACAAGTGTTCCTAAAAGCTCCCCCCCCCCCGCAAGAATGAACAGACTAGGAGAGGAGAACAGCATTTTCCTCAGCAGCCAGCCGGATTTCCTCCACCTCATCAAGGACACATCAGCATTCCATAGTTACATTCAGACGATTTCTTATCAGAGTCACATTTCAGTAATTTCTTTCTACATTTCTGTTCGGCTTTTTTTGCTTCCTCCTCCAAAAGAAAACAAAATGTGCCCTTCAAGCAAAAAAGCTATGGATCCATGTTAATTTGAAGACCCAATAATTAAGAACAGCAAGGGGTTTTTTTTTAAGTGCACGCCATTTGCAGAATATACCAACCTTTCTGTTCTACCATTTTCCTCCACCCCCTTTCATCTCAGCGTGAGCAAAACTAGTTGCACCCCTACAAAATCAAAATTCCGCGTTTTGCACCAAAACATTCTTACTGGGCCTAACACCCACTTACGTTTAGGTGGTCTTGCCTTTGATTCTTCCGGATTTTTTCCAAGATGGCCAGGTTTTCTTTCTCGATGCCATCATCCTCCGATTTCTTCCCATCAACGGGTTCCTCTTCCTTCATATCATAATGATCCAAATCGATGTCCTAGAAAAACAAATCAACAATGCTATAGGTCCAGAACTTCACTATGGGTGCAATATGCAGATACAGTCACTGGGTCACCCTCTCTCAGGCTCCCGATGCGGAATCAATTGCGATATACTTACTTGACAAATACAAGCCAGGTTTATTTATTTTATGCAAGAGATTTCTATGCCTGCATCATCAGAATTGCACTCAAGGCAGCTTATTATTCTAATTGTAAGTTTCCAGTAAAAACAAACAACAACAACAAGCCATTAAAACAAGCCCGGGGTTATAAACAGCGCGAAACAATCCATAAAATAGACCTCAGACCAGAAGCTGACTATTTTAAAAAACCAGAAAGATAAAACCACTCATTAAAAGCCTGGCTTCAAAAATACATCTCGGGCTGGCACCTAAAAGACAGTAAAGTAGGTGCCAAGAAAGCCTCAAGGGGCAGGGAGTTCCAGAGGTGAGGGGCCACCAGAGAATGTACTCTGTCTCCAAGAGGCCACCACCTCGCCTCTGAAAGTGGGGAAGGGGCACACAGAGCAGGGTTTATAAGGTGGTAGATTTGGGAAGCCTTCAATTTAACACCAGCTTGTGAAATGAAAGAATCTCCAAGTTGGAAAGTACTTGATTATGGCATAGAAGGGGAAAAGCATGAGAGTTCAATAATAAACTCGGTTTGTATTAGCTGCGAATGAACTCCGATGTCTGAATGCAGAACCATTATCAAGCTAGAGTTTCTTTCTTTCCCGGGAACTGGCATGCTCAGCTAGGATTAAATCATGCCATACAAACCCTGGAAGGTGTTAGATCAGCTGATAAACACTTACTGGTGTTTCCAGGAAGGCTCGACTGGCCTTGACCACAGCCAGGGCCCCAGGGCCTTTTCAATCCAACCTGGTGGAACTCTGTCTGTAGATACTCAGGCCCACCAAGATCTTTTATCCTTTTGGCAGGCCTGTAAGACGGAGATATTCTGCCAGGCATATGGTTGAAGCTGGCCTTGTATCCATCTAGTGAGCCTCCCTACTGGTCTCCTGTCAGGGGGAGGGGCTGTATAGTTGTCCCCCCCCCCCCCAGGAGCCAGAGTGTGACCTAAATGGCTGTTTCCTCTTTCCTCCCTTCCCCTTAAGAGTTCCCTCCCCTATGCACTATTGGCAGGGGTGGTTGGTATGGGCAGCTATCTTGGGTATCGCATTTTATCACATTCTATGGTATTTTACTGTATTTTATGACTGCTCAGTTTCCTTATGTTATAATTGTGATTGAAATTATATCCTGTTGTAACCTGCCCTGAGCCTGCTTGTGGGGTGGGCCGGCTAAAAGTCCAATAAATGAAATGAAACGAATAGAATCCTGTTTTGGGGTGAAGAAACCAACTCCACTTTGTTGAAGTTCCTGCATTGGGCTGTCGCAGTTCGATGGAATTAGACCAAAGACTTTGTAAATGACGATGTCTGATCAAAGTGCATGAGGGGAACAAGGAAGGGGTGAAAAGCTTGAAAACAAGACCAGGTTCATGGGTGTTGTGAACAAACCCTGTTTTGTAATGTCTGAATACAGCCTTCAACTGGGGAGAAACATCCACAAGGGAGCACAAACATTTTTGAACATACGTATTATTGAAAAGCAGCTTAGATGTCTCATTGGCAATGAACAGTCACAGCTGAGACTGGGAGAAGGAAATACAGCTTGCAAGTCCACCGATGCTATGGGCCCAGGCCGGGGGAAAGCAACAGTGTCCCGAGAGAAAGCATGCGCGAAAACAGATCCAACCTCTTTTCCTGAGACAGGTTTAGGCACGTCAGAAGCAGGAGCAACAAAACCACTGGCGAGCAAACAACACCCCACCCCAGTCTCCCGGCCTGGTGCCGTTGGGCCACACACATACTTCACCCATATCTTCCTCCTCCTCTTCCTCCGATGTCACCTCTTCAGTCGTTCCATTCTGGAAAACAACAAAAGAAGCGGCTTGTTGAACTGCCCTTTTCTCACTTCCAGTAAAAACAGAAACTCAGCTACCAGGCAAGAGGCATGCAGTTGAAGCGAAAACCACAGAGGTGCCCCCACCGAGTTTCAGCTTGTCATGGGATCTCTTTCCTGTGACTGAGCTGCTGCAGCAGCTACGGCTGTCCTTCCCTACCATCCAGTCTGAAGGAGGGATTAGATGGCTTTTCAAGAACAAGAGGAGAGAAATCACTGTGCAAGGGACGACTGGCCAGGAAGGAATAAAGGGAAAGGGATAGGCAAGGAAGGCAGGTATTGGCTGCCAACTTCTCGACCCTCTCCCTGTACAGCAAAACCTTCGCTGCAGGTGCGCTTTGCGTCACTCTTCACTGGCATAGGAACTCATAAAGATACGCTTCTCATGTGAACGAGAACTGCTGGGTTTCCACAGCAAGAACCAATAACCAAAGCCAACCTATTTATTCTGATGCCGTATTAACCATCCCACATTGCAACCAGGCATTCCCTGTGTCCACTTGGCAGACATCACTGCAGAAGTCCAGCAACCAGCACATGGAGCCTGCACAGCTGGTTGCCGAACACAGTAGAGTTCCCTTTCTTTGCACTTGGGCTAGGACTTACCGGGCCCGCTGGCAGCGGCTGGTCTAGCATTTCAACATCAGGATGCTGAGGAAGATTGTACAGCCTGCAGAGGTCACATATCAATCGCTTCAGTTGTTGCAGAAGCTAAGAAACAAGCGTAAAAGGTGTTAATGGTAAATAAGGAGATATGTTGGTTACAGATAAAAGAAAATAAAGCGGTTCCATATTCAGGCAAAGGGGCCTGGGTTAAAAGCCACAGGTTTGTTGGGGGGGGGGGTGGGAGAGACTAGATTTCTGGTCTTAAAAACTGTGTGTAGCAGCCACAACCACATGCTGTTTATTGTTGCTGTTGTAGCCATAGGCCGTAACGTAGCAGCATAGACACCATATAACAAAATGCCACATCGAAAGAGTTAAAACATAATTACATATTTACATGCTAAGATAAAGCTTAAAATTTAAAACTGAGATGATAAAAAGAGAGAAGCGGCAAAAGGAAGAAGAAAAAAACGCATAAAATTACAGTTTGGCTAAAATTCTTACAGAATTAAGAAAAACTATTTTCTTCCTTATGTTTATTTAAAGAAAGGTAAAATAGCCACTTTAAGGGTAACCAGAGGAAAAACCTCAGCTAATAAAAAATGTATACATTCCTCATCTGAATCGGAAAAGTTTACGAGAAATTGGTACAGTAGTTTATTCTGGATGGACCCATAGAAAAGCAACGTAAAACATAACGTGCAATGTCCTCCACTAGGTTAAGACCACATAGGCAGAGGTATTGCTCCCAGAGTAGATAAAAATCAATGGTTCCTAATCTGAATTACTTAATAAAGAAAATATATTTTATTTCTGGTGTCAGGAGTTACTGTCTGAATGCGTACTTATACTTTCAAAGAACGAATTCAGAGGCTGAAGGATCTCAAACTAAAGGCTAGACCCTCATCAGCCTGCTATGAGATTCAAGTGGCTGTCAGTTCAGTGCTTGGGAATGGTAACAGGGGCTCTCTAGGTAAAGATACTATCTGAAGAAGTGAGCTGTGACTCTCGAAAGTTCATACCCTCCCACGAATTTTGTTATTCTTATAGGTGCTACTGGATCTCTTGCTCTTTTCTACAAGCTCTGTTTGGTGTACCTCACAGGGCTGTTGTGAAGATAAAACAGAAGGCAGGAGAATAACGCAAGCTGCTTTGGGTCCCCACCGGTTATAACTGAAGCGAAATGAAACGATTGTTTCTTTTGCATATATTGTCCTATTGCTTACCAAGTTTGTCTGAGAACCACAGACTTAATGAACCATCCCTAGGTACTGTCATGGTTTTAGCCTCTGACTGCCTAGGTTGTGACCTCACATTTCTCTCTTGCAAGCAAACACATGCCTATTAGAGAAGAGTGCTCTTGCCTACAGGGAGCTGTGGCTTTCTGCCTTTCCGCAAGAGGAAGCTCATCCCGACACACCCATTCTGTGGGGAAAGCTACAGAAAAGGGTGGAAGGCGCATCGGCCTTAACAGACTGAAACGTCATCGCAGGAATCAACTGAAACTTGAACCACAGCGTGAGAACCAGACCTGGCAGCTTCCTGCTTCGGCCTCTCGGCTGCTAAGAACCAACATGTTCCCTGTGACAGTATCAGAAATTCAGGATCTGCTTGCCTACTGGGTACTGGGCACAAATTTCCTAACTGGGCAGATGAGCTAGCGATAAAGCATTTTTGCTCCTTTTCCCACCTCCAGTCCTTGTGGCTTGGCTCATTTTGCTTGTACCACCTGGAGCCACATGTTTTGCATACGGTCAGGTGTGGCCCTCCTCCACTCAGCTCTCTCAGCAGCCAGGATTAAGCAAATCAAGGGAGGACCGCTTAGAAGATAATTGTGCTCCCCTTCCAGCCCTGTCATTTGGTTTTATTACTAAGTAGGATAGGAAGGTGTTCATTTGGGCGAGGATCTCCTTTTCCCTTTCTCGACACAACAAATCGTGCAAGAGTCCAGAAGACATAGGGACGATCTTTAAGGGGAAGGAAGAGAGGCAGACCGCCTTTTGTCTGCTGTAACCTGAGCTCCACACACACACACAAACACACAGGAGCAAAAGATCAACAACATCGGGGAGTAAGAAAGCAACGTGGACCCACTGGGGCATCCGTCAACAGCCAGGTGTTTTCGCTTCTTGACACTCTGCCCTGCACATAGCTCCCAGGAAGATATTTTTAGCCAGCAAAACTCCATTGCCCCTGTAATCTGGTCAGAGCAGCAACTGGAAATCCCTCACCTGGAACCCAGATCTGCCCTATGGGTTTCTTCTACAGCTTCATCCCATGAAAACCCGTGACTGTGCTAGTGAGAGAAGCGTGCTAATTGTATTGTTGACACTTTTCAGTACTCGCTGGAGGGGTGGTGGTAAGCAGCTTAAAATTGGGTTTAAACAAATACATGGATAGAGGTCCTCACTCACAAGCGATCTGGAAAAGGATAAAGAAACCCTTTCTTACCACCTCAGTCCCCTGCCCCAAAAAGCTGGCTCTTCAATTCATCTCAGTTTACTTACTGCAGTTGCCAACTTTGTGAAAGGTCTGGACACATTCAGACAAAAAAGGCCCTTTTTTGATGTACACAGAGAGAAGGGAGATGTCAGCATTGGCTGGAACTTGCTTTAAAAACGATCAGAAGAATAATATGGTTGTAGGATTTTGATGCAACGGATAACAAATAGCCAAGTGATCTCTTACCAGAGTATCGCTCTTCTTAATACCCTCTAATCGCTCTAACACCGAAGTCAAGTTGGGGTCATCCGATTCCACAAACCATATCGGCGAAGAAGTGGGGTAAGACTCCTATTTTTTAAAAAAATGCAATTGAAACGTGAATGTGTATTTTAAGAACAGCGCTGTTTACACAGATGCCCACAAACACCATTTTCTACGGAAAGTAATGTTTTCTGGCAAAATCCATTCCCTCTCGTTCTTTCGTTACAACCCCACTGCAGATTAGAATATGCCCCATAAAGGTCCACTGGAAGACAGGGGTAGACAGAGAACCATGTTTTCACCATGAATTATGCTTAAAAGAACAGATAAAAATATATGCATCAAAGTCATATCGAGCTGTTCCTCTCCTGAACAAACTAGGTAAAGGTGAAGGAAGTCCCCTGTGCAAGCGCTGAGTAATTACTGACCCATGGGGGACGTCGCATCACAACATTTTCTTGGCAGACATTTTATGGGGTGGTTTGCCATCGCCTTCCCCAGTCATCTACACTTTACCCCCCAGGAAACTGGGTACTCATTTTGCCGACCTCAGAAGGATGGAAGGCTGAGTCAACCTTGAGCTGGATACCTGAACCCGGCTTCCGCCAGGATCGAACTCGGGTCATGAGCAGAGCTTGGGCTGCAGTACTGCAGCTTACCACTCTGCACTACGGGGCTCCTCACCCTGAACAAATTAGACAGCCACAAACCAGAAAGAGTGTGAATTCTTTCACAGCAACTTCAAGGTCCTTGAGGTGATTCTCTTCTAGCATCAAAACCAGAAATTCCAAACAGATTTGCCATACAGATTGTCGAAGGGATATTCCGGGTTCATTTAAAATGCCGCGCGTGACTCTTTTAAGATTTCTTTTATAGCCTTTAAGTATGTGTCTCCATCACCACGTGGGAAAACCTGGTGGTTCACCAACACAAACTAAGCCTCATCTTTGTAAGTGAAGGTGGCAGAGTGGTCAGTAACAGCTCACCTGGGGCAGAGAACTGCCCGCTCCCAGGTGTGCACAAGCACTCCGGAGGCAGGCGTGGGGAGTATCAATCAAACGGGTTTATTGTCTATAGCCACAGGCTGTCACAATTCACCAAACATCGACTAATAAACAATTAAATCCATTATCACAGTTTTGGCATGGGGAGTAGTTCATTAGCAGGAAACCTGGCCTCCAGGTGAGCCACGAAGATCACCGCTGGGTTCTTAGCGTGCTCCCTGCCCTCGCAGTTCGAAGGCCGAGGCAAGAGAGGGGAATTATAGCTCTGAGGGGTCACGTGTGGCTGGGGCTCCCTCCTTTTGGCTGGCTAGGGGAAGGGCTGTGCTCCCACACTTGCAAAAAGCAAGGAAGTGAAGCTTCGGGCAGCAAGACTGGTTAAAAATAAAGAAGAGCTGGGAAAGCTGTTTCCCCTCAAACGACATGTTTTGACACAAAACAGAAAGCCATTAAAGGCCAGCAACCCAAGCAGCAGCTGTGTGGTTCAAACAAATCTGCAAAATCCAGCGCCACCACCGCTGATCGGCCCTCGCTGCTTCCTTGGGCTGCCAGACAGAGGCAGCCAGAATTCCCCTCCTAGTCCGCTTTTAACTTTACAGACCACGTCTAGACTCAGCATCTAGTTAACACTGTGCTATCTTGACCCCCAGTTCACGGTTTCAAGCTTGCAGGCCCAATTCGGCCTTGCGAAATGGGTCATGATTTAGGGCTGCCCACCCTGGCGTGGCAAATTCCTGGATATCTGAGGGGAAGTGCCTGAGGAGGGAAGGGAGCTCAGCGGGGGCGTAAAAACTCTGCGTTCCAAAAAATGGGCTCCCTTCACACAGAAAGTTAGCATATCAAGAAGAAGGAGAGGGCAAAGCCTTTCCATTAGCCTGTTTTCCATGCACAGAGGTTTTTTACACCTTAAACGGAACATAAATCCCTGTGAATTCCCACGAGCAGCGGGGCAGTTTAGGGGGATTGCACCGACACACACTAACTTTGCCAACTCCTTCCTCAAGCAAGGCTGCCTTGCATTTAAATTCTGACTGTCTCCACTGAACAGCGATTAACAAATGCAGGAGTCTCAGACAGGGGAAACTATCTCAGCGCAAACTCTGGGAATCTCCAACCCACATGGGCAGTGCAGACAAAAACATCTTACCTCCCCTCCTCCACCCCTTATTAGAATATGTCAATATCTAGGTTTTGGGTTGTGGTTGTAAAGAGATTAGAGATTTAAATACCTGTGAGATAATTACACTGCAGTTAACCTCACTTCCACCACCACCCTTCACATGCTCAAAAACCCTCTCCAGAAGCCTTGGGAAAGGCCTCAAGAATTTCTTTACTCATTATGCACACAGTCAAAGTAGACGATCAGCTGCCCGTCACCGTGCCCCCCAAAATCCTGTATCAATGCATGCAAAAACCCACAGCATTTGAATTACGCCCCATGGCATGAAATGATCCCAGCAGTCCCCAGCGAGCTGGCACAGCCCTTTTAAATCATACAGCGTGTCATCTGTTTATTGCACAAGGGCCGCAAATACAAACAATTCTGTGTCGCAGGAACAATTGTTCCAAGAGGAACAGACACTCCCCTCCTGAAACTGCAAGATTAACAGGACATGCGGCGCGCTGTAAACAGAACAAGCATCTCAGAGACACACACCCCAACACTGTTAGAGAAAGTTGCCGTTTCTCAAAGTGGAGCAAGTGCCTGGCCTAGTGTGTGAATGCTAGACATTTGATAGAGCTGAAAATAAAACATAAGTAAGTTGACATGACATATTACACAATGTGGAATCACCCAGGCGGAGCACACTTACAGCAACATACAGTACACAGCAGCATAGTCTACAGTCTACAATACAATACAAAAGCCGTTTTAAATTAATTTGGTTTTGCATCATTTGCGGAAAGCTACGAGAGTGGGGGCGCTCCTGACCTCCTCAGGCAGGCCGTTCCACAGGGCAGGGGCCACCGCAGAGAAAGCCCGTATACGGGCTGCTGTTGATTTCCCCCATGTGCAGGGTGGCACCTGCAGGAGACCCAGTTCGGATGAACGAAGCTGCTATGGAGGAACATAAGGAGGGAGCCAGTCCCGTAGGTATGCCGGGCCAAGGCCATGATGAGCTTTGTAGGTGATAACCAATTCCGTGAACTGAGCACGGCAGCTGATAGGTAGCCAATGGCGTGACTGTAGAACAGGAGTTCATCATACTCCTCCTCACTCCTATCTGACTGTATTAAAAGCCTGCCTTTTTTGCTTTCTGCAAAAGACGATGAGGGGATAGAGGTAAAATGTCTACCACTTGACTATGTGGAAATGCCACTGCTGAACAGCAGCCAAGTCGCTAAATATATATATTTTCTCCCCAGCTGAGACTCAGAGCAGCGTACATCATTCTCCCCTTCTCCGTTTTCGCACAGCAACCCTGTGAAGTAGGCCAGATTGAGATTTTGTGATGGGACCAAGGTCACCCAGTGAGTTTTCATGCTAGAAGTGGGGATTTGAACCTGGGTCTCCCGGGATCCCAGTCTGACACTCTATCCACTACGCCACTCTGGCACAGCCTTCTCCTATCAGTTCCAAGAATAGCTTTGTAAAATAAGCAGCTTGAATAGCACGAGATCGCTACAAAGCAGAGGCAAGAGCCTACTCAGAGGTAGTTTCTGAAATAAGTTCCATAGATCTTCACTATTCGAAAGCTTTGCCCCTGACATTAGAGGGAGGTCAATATTTAGTCTGCAAAGCAGCTTCTAGCACGGCAGGGATCTCTGTGTCAGCACAGAACAATACTTTGTTTTCCCTAACTGGAACAACCGTTTTCAGCTCCATCACACACCGCATTAGAGTAGCTCTGAGCCAAGCGAAGCATTTGCTCCATAAGCTATTGACGCAGGACAACACAGGCAAAGAGCAAACTCCCAGCACTGGCTGAAAGCTGCCAGCTTTCCCGCCCCAGGCAAGTTCAGCTGGTGGGCCTGACCGAAACACAATGCCTGCTATGGTTTCCCCGTGCGTGTTTGCAGGGGCTCGGCATCTTGTTTAAACTATGTCACATACCTGCACGAAGAAGTGCTAAAAATCTAAATGAGCACACCAGCACAGTATCTGGAAGAGGGCTATGGATCTCTGGCGTGCAAACTCAACACGCACAGTTAATTCGTAGCACTGTTTAAATCATTGCTAAGTTACTCTGGGGAAGGCTCTTGGCCTCACCAGCAACGGGGGCTTAAATGGAGCCTGAACAGTTGTTTGTGGGATAAGAGCTCTGACCCCAGACACCCAAACAGTCAATGAGAAAACTGCACCAGTGGGTGTCCCGAACACCTCAGTGACAGGTGTCTACGACTACTACCAAGATTAAGCAAGTCCTGTAACTCTGTGGTTTGCGCTCGATGGTTTGGACGCAGTATACTTAAGGAGACAAGTGCTCCCTTAACACTAACCCAAACTCAACGCTACCAAAGTTTGGATAATAATGGCACAAAAGGAAGTCCCTCCAAACCCCACGACTGCGTAAGTCCCTTCCTCTAAACATGCAATATCAAAACACCTTTCAGAAGTACACCAAAGTCCTCAGTGCTGGGACTGGGAGCAGTCAATGGGGGCTCTAGGTTTAGATAATAAAGATCAGTTAAAGCCGGTAAGTCTCTGGGAATAGGAAGAATTTAAGAGAAAACCAAGAGCTGCCTACACTTCGTTGGGATGGATTCAAGAGCTGCTCGCTACAGGGCAAATGGAACAAGGAGGGCAGAGAGACGCCAGATCTCGCCAGATCTCTCTCAACTCGTACGAGATACTCCTGCATCAGAGATAGCGACAGGTTCCACTGAGCATTGATGCTCTATCAGGCCCACACTTACAGAGCACTGATGCTCTATCAGGCCCACACTGAAGAAAGCTGACAGGAGATTTTGCCACCTGCTGCTTGCTACTTGTAAATGTGTGCAAGAAAGAGGTTTAAAAGGGAGAGGTCCACTCATAGCCATGGCACGTCAAGAGAGCCTCCACATTCAGAGACAGTAAACCTCTGAAACTCGAGAGCTAGGAGGCAACATCAAGGGAAGGCTTTGGCATCTGTGCTTACAACCACCTACCTCACAGGACTGTTGTGAGGATAAAATAAAGGAGAGGCAAATGATGTAGGCTACTCTGGGTCTTCGCTGGGGAGAAAGGCAGGGTATACATTTATTTTTATTGACTGATTGATAGATAGACAATAGACAAACAGACATTCTGCCTTTCTCACTGAGAGCCAAGGCAGATCACCCAGTGCAAGCGAAATACAATATAATCAGCAGCTAAGACACGCACTGGACAAAATACAATAATGAACAACAATTAGGACATTTAGCCAGCAGATACAAAAGGGAATGGTAGCAGAAAATTTGAAACAAGCATAAAGCCGAGGAGCAGAAATGAAATGCAACAAATAAATGAATTTCCTTTCATGCATCTCTTAAAGGATTGGACCTGGCAATTCAGTACTTTGGTCCCCAGACCTTTAATCTCCAGAACTTCCTTGCTTGGGTAAACAGTACTTTTCAAGCAGCTGCCAAAATTAAGCAGAAGAAATATGCAGGAATAGAAAAGTTGATAGGAAGAGCCACAGGAAAAGCTTTATTATTTTTTAAGCTGGTCAAGCTAGGTGGGACAAGTCAGAACATTATATAGAGCCTGTCAAATCTTTCCCAAGCTTGCTATATAGGAGCAAAGGCTCTCCCCGCCCCCCGTCCCCATCCACAGACAACTGAGGGGGCTGTTTTTTGGTAAGGCTGCCTAACCAGTGCCCTCTCCTCAAAACACAATGCCACTTTTAACACAAATTACACAGCAACTACCCACGATTTCCCACCACACTAGAATCCCTAAATGGGGGCAGGAATAAGAAGTTTTCCAAGCCTCCTTAGGGCTCAGTTTTAAGAAGATAGCGATCAGCTAACCACATTTTAAAGAGAGCTTAAAAATAGCTCATGCCCCATAAGCGTATGTACCTATTAAAAGTCTAGCGTCCCTGGATGCTATGGAGTCTCCATCTCAATTGGTATTTCTCAGATCACCAGCTGGATCTCGGATCTCAGCGAGTAACTCACGCCTCAGTGGAAAAGCAAACGGCAAGTCCAACAACAAACGCACACCCTTCCCGTATTCCTTCCAGGCTTCCACCTTTTTGTGGGTGGGAACAAATTACTTAATACCACGTCTAACTAACAGGAAAAGGACAGGTTTTTTTTTCAACCTTGTCACACTCTCATACTCGCCCCAACTTTAAGACAGAGTTGGGGGCCACGTGGGATGGGGTAGAGGAGAATGTAACACATGCAGAAGCAGTGGGACCACTTCTATGTTTAAAGGGCTTGTGGCTTTTTGTTGCATCTGTGAACCTTAATGGGGCCTAAACACAGATAAACAAAGCAGTGACAAGAAAGGGAAATGCCCTTCCAAAAGCTCAGGAGACAAATTTTCAAGAGTGCTAGTATACTGACTATATACTTGAAAGGAGTCAGAGAAAAATATCCTTCTCAAGGAAGGGGGAGTTTCTTCATCAGAAGAAGGAGAGAACAAAGTCTTTTAAAAACAAAACTACAGACCACTTTCTATATTGTCAAGCTGCAGAATTTAAACAGGAAACAAACCTAGGTCCATCTACTTAACCAGGCTTCCCCAAAAGGAACAATATGTAAGAACATTACACACCATAAAGTGCTAAAGATAAACACAAAGCATAGTTAAAATGATACAGCCTACAACACACAGCTCCCAAATCAGCTGTCCCTTTGGGTGGAACTCTGTACATTATCCTCACAAGCGAGGCTTCGACAACAGCCCCCCCACCCCATCCTATACAAGAAAGCCCAAATTATGCCTGCAAACAAATGAGTTTAGGAATTACAGCAAGGTGAAGAAAAGGTGTGTGTGTGTTCACTGCACATTTGTGCACTTCCTGTTAAGGCAACCCCCCCCCCCAGTCAATGGGGACCCATCACCCACATATTCTCCCTTATGTACCCTCAAGTTCTCTCTTCCTGCCACTGCTCGCCAAATAATCCTAAACCTAGAAAGATAACTCAAGCCCCTCCAGAACAGCTTTCTCTAACACAGAGTGACCCATGCTTTCTCCCAGCAACAGCAAATCCAAAATCATGAAGGGGGGGGGGGCTCACCTCAACACTTCCAAGGCCTGGGTGACCACCCCACATCTCACACTCAAAAGCCCCAAACTGGTTACCCCTAACTTTAATCGTACCCCAAACTAGCCCTCTCTGGGTAACCAATCCTCATCTGCCAACTCTTGATTCTCTCTTCTCACCCAACCCCCCAACCCTCTAGGGAAGTCACCCCCACCCTAACCCAGCTCCCGCAAGACTTCGACCTCAAACAGCCTGACCAACCCACATCTCCCCAAATCCCAGCTCATGCCCCCCCCCAACCTTACCTCTCTAGGCAACCCACTCTTTACGCTTAACCCTCTCTCCCAAATCCCTGGGTTCTGCCTCACCCACCGACTACCTCAGTAAGACCTCCATGAGGGCGGAGGGTGTCAACCTCTTTCCTCAAACGCAACTACTCTTTAACTGGGTCTGCCACCCCAAGCCCAATCCAGGGGTAACCACCCTCCAACTATAACCAGCTCCTTTCCTCCACGGTAGAGAAGGAGGATGAGACACCTAGTAAGAGAGCCCCTTACCTGTCCCCTCTTGAGCGCTCCTCAACCCTAGGATAAGCCCTACCAACCCTGACTGGCACTGCAACCCCAACCCAACCCCAGGGGTAGAGGTAAGGAGTGCGGATACCTCCACCTTAACTCTACCCTGGGGTAGCCACCCTCCATCCCAACCCTACCCTACCCTGGGGTAGCCACCCTCAACCCAAACCCAGGTCCATCAGGGGCCCCAAACCCACACTGGGGTACACACTCTTCACCCAACCCTATTCTAAGGTAGAGGTAAATTGGAGGGTGGATACTTCTACCTTACTTCTACCCCGGGGTATCCATCCCCCACCCCAACCCTACTTCAGGTGCCCCAACTCCACTGTGGGGTATCCACCCTCAACCCCAACACTACCCTGAGGTGGCCACCCTCAAATCAAACCCTACCTCAGGAGCTCCAACCCCACAATAGGGTATGTACCCTCCACCATAGCTCTACCCCAGAGTATCTACCCTCCACCTTAACCCTATCCTGGGGTAGCCACCCTCCACCCCAACCCTACCTCAGGGGTCCCAACCCTGCCCTGGGGTATGTACCCTCCACCTTAGCTCTACCAGGGGGTAGCCATCCTCCACCTCAACCCTACCTCGGGGCCCCCACCCCACCCTGGGGTATCTGACCTCCCCCTCAGCTCTCCCCCGGGGTAGCCACCCTCCCCCTCCCCCCTACCTCAGGGGTCCCCCGGGGTAGCCACCCTCCACCCCAGGGCCCCCCAGCCCACCCACCTCCCCGGGGCCCAGGCCTGCGCCGCCCCGCCGGGCCTGCCCGCTCACCCACCCACCGTGATGTTGCAGTGGATGGCGAGGGGCTGGGGCTGGGGCGGGCGGCGGAGGAAGAGGCAGTGGAGCTCGTCCAGCTTCCAGGAGACGACGCGGAAGCGCTCGTGGTCGCGCCCGAAGATGGACTCCAGCAGCCGCAGCTCGGCCTTCAGCCCCGGCGCCGCCGACATCCTCCCCGCATCGCGCGCCCGGCCCGGCCTCGGCCTCGGCCTCGCCCGCCGCCGCCTGACGTGAGGGGAGCCGCGGCCCAGCGGCCCAGCCACGCGAGAGGCGCCTCCGCAGCTCCGCTCCGCTCCGGCCGGCCTCCCTGCGCGCCGGCGGAGAGCGACTAGGCCCGGCGGCGGGGCTGGGCTGGGCCGGGCCGGGGCGGCCTCTTCCTCCGGGCGGGCCTCGGACCCTCCCACCGGGCAGGCCTCGGCAGCCCGGCCGGCCCCGGCACGGGCGTAACGTGTGGACGGGGGAGCGGAGCGGGTAGGAGGGAGCCCGGCGGGCCAAGGCGGCGCTGACTCGGGAGTCAGGGGAGGGGAGGCCCGGGAAGGGGGTTGCTCGTCTGAGTGTTCACACGGGAGTCAGGGGAAGGGAGGGAGGTTCTCACGGGCACCTTGACTCGGGTGTCAGAAGGGAGGGAGATTCTCGTGCACTCGTTGACTCGGGTGTCAGAGGGAAGGGAAATCCTCATGTGCACCTTGACTCAGGTGTCAGAAGGAAGAAGATTTTCATGGGCACCTTGACTCGGGTGTCAGAAGGGAGGGAGGTTCTCATGCGCACCTTGACTCGGGTGTCAGAAGGGAGGGAGGTTCTCATGCGCACCTTGACTCGGGTGTTGGAAGAAAGATTCTCATGGGCACCTTGACTCAGGTGTCGGAAAAAAGAAGGATTCTCATGCACTCCTTGACTCGGGTGTCGGAGGGAAGAGAAATCCTCATGCGCACCTTGACTTGGGTGTCAGAGGAAGAGCCTCATGCATGCCTTGACTCTGACATGAGAGGGGAGGGAGATTCTCAAGTGCGCCTTGACTTCAGCATCAGAGAGTAAGGAGATCCTGAAGTGTGCTTTGACTCCAGTGTCAGAGGGAAAGGAGATACGCACCCGAGTCAAGGTGCCCATGAAAATCTTTCTTCCTTATGACAGCTGAGTCAAGGTATCGGGGAGAACCTTATGTGCGCTTGGGTTCGGGAGTCGGGGAGAGGACGGAGATCCTAATGAACATTCTGAGTTGGGAATCAGGTTCGAGTTCTACATGTGCACTTTGACTCAGGAATAAAGCAGAGGAGAGAGCAGGGAAGGGAGTTGCTCATATGCTTGTTAACTCAGGACGGAGAAGGGGAGAACCAGGAAAGCAGTTCCTCATGGTCATAATTCCAGAGACGAACCCTTATTAGTCTATAGCTACCAAATTAAACAGGAGACCGGAAACACCTTAAAGGCTGACAAAATTTTATTCTGGTATCATCTGCTCCTCCCATGGCAGAGCTCGCTTCCTCAGGCACATGAGAAAGTGTACAACTAAGAAGGCCAATAAAGGTGTCCGATCCTCAGTGCTTAATTCATCTGGCCCGTGAATCGTTTTGCAGCCAACCTCTGGTGTAAAATTGGCAGACGTGTGGATGTTGGCACTCATGCGTCTGATTAAACAAGCTCTGACTCATGGAAGCTTATGCTGGAATGCATTTTTGTTAGTCTTTGGTGTGCCATTGTATTTGTTGAATCCTCGTGTTTGTGTTGACTAGGGAGTGAAGGGACGCCCAGGAATGGCTTTTCTCCACAACTCTTGCATATCTTCTTACACCGCTCCCCCTCCCCATCCTGCATCTTGCTTGTGATTGTTTGCTCCGGAGTAAGTCCTGCTTTTCATGAGCCCTACTCCCGTATAAATGTGCATATAGACATTGCAGTCTTTCAGGCCTCATCCTGAGCGTGCTTAGTTCGGGAGTAAGTCTGGTGGCATCCTTATAAACATGCATAAAAATTGAAGCCCATTTCTGTGTCTGCTTATTTGGAAGCGAGCCCCACTGTGAGGTTTACTCGCACATAAGCATGCATGGACCCAATCCTGCATCTGCTTACTTCAAGAGTAAGTAAAAAAATGCAACAAGGCTTACTCCCAAGTGTGCATGCTACCACAGACTTCCCCACAACATGAATCCCTCTGAGTTCAAAGGGACCGTGAAGGTTTTTTGTATGTCTTTACTGTTTGGTTAAATGCTATTTTTGAATGTTTTTAATGCCTTGATGTTCGTTGCTTTGGATGGAAAGGTGACATAGAATTGTTGTAAATAAATAAATAAAATTCAATAAACATTGTTTTTAATCAGACTACTGGCAAAACCAAATGTGTTTATTATCAAAAAGAGTCCAGTAGCACCTTTAAGACTAACCAATTTTATTGTAGCATAAGCTTTCGAGAACCACAGAAGAGAACTGTGGTTCTCGAAAGCTTATGCTGCAATAAAATTGGTTAGTCTTAAAGGTGCTACTGGACTCTTTTTGATTTTGCTACTACAGACTAACACGGCTAACTCCTCTGGGTCTGTGTTTATTATGTTATTGCACACACACACCCCAGTCCTTCCTACTTTTGCACGTCTTGATGTTTTCAGTTAAGGATTCATGCCTGTGTGTGAGAGGATGATTTACTCAGAAGTAAGCACCACTGAATTCATCAAGGCTTAACTGCCCGGTACAGCCTGATCTTACACTAGGAGTTGATGCAATCTGGCCTTCTTTGTACACTAGTGCTACTCACAAGTGTAGGGCAGGGAATTGGGCTTCCCGCTTGGTTCCACAGTGCCAGAATGTCATCCGGGAGGTTTTGGAAGGGAAGTCACTGCAACCTTATTCCTGAGGGAAGGTTGATTCCTCGTTCTTCTGGATGCCTGGAGGCTTCTGCCCCCCAGCATGACCCTATTGCCCTCCAGACAGCCAACGTGGGGCAATGGTGCTGGCTGTCAGGGTGGGGAGGCCAGGACTCTTCCCCGCAGCCCACAGGAACCCGCCCCCCATAAGAGTCTAGCATTGACCACAATGCCACTATTGATGCAATGCACACAGCGACGGCACTTGCAGTCTGTGACTGTGGCAATGAGCTTGTTTGGTGCCTTCGGGGTCTTAAGCAGTGCGTAGCAGCTGGTGCGCTGGGCAGTGACAATAATGGCACAGTGCATCCATGCGCCGCAGTGCACAGGATACCCAACAGTTGGCCAGCATAGGCACATGCTCCTCTTACTGTTTCCCTTACTGTTCAAGCCCCATGGAGATCACACACCACTTTTGTACTGGCAGCTGACGCACTTAATCTCAGCTGTCAGAGGGCCAGGATTGCACTGCCCTTCTGGTGCCATGCTTCCTATTGCTCTCCCTTGGGGATTTGGGGTCTCTGTGACAACTCAGTCCTGGCCTAGCCTCACATGCAGAATGGGGAGGCATTGAGTCATGGAGTGCCAGGTGGGGCATGCAGCCAAACCTTTGGCCGCTATCTGTGATGTGAAACGCTGCATCCATGCTCCGTTGGAGATCTGTCTGTGAAGAAACAAAGCCCCTTAGCACCCTCCGAAGAATAACAAACTGCCGATGAGTATCCGTGGATCTCTTGTGCTGCAAAAACATCCTTGGGTGGAAATGCTTTCTCTTTGGGAAACTGATGTCGTGACGGTCCGATAGTCTGAGCAAAAAAGTTCATCAGACCCTTCTAGGCTCCTTTTTTGTATCTGGGAAATACCAATATTGATAGCCTCGCTCCCACACTCTCCGCAACTGTAGTGTGCGTACACTTCCTCCTGAGTCAATAAATTGTACTAAAAGGTTTTTAAATGAGTTTTTAAAAATTTTGCTGGAACCAGCCACATTTCTGAAGGATGATCTTGTTTCCTTTTCCTTTTCCTTTTCGTTTCACTCACACAACTGTGTTCCGGGAACCCGGTACAAAGGAAGGAGCACGCCGGAACCAAGTGTTAAGAGTCTGGTAGCACTACTTGGGCCAGTTTAGGCAAGTGTCGTCGGCATATGACTAAAGGAAGGACAGCTGAATTGGCTCAGCTGAGGCCTCCCACGGGGCTTTGCAAAACCAGTTGTTTTCTCTTTGCCCGCTTCCAGCCTATGAGACAGACTGACTCTGCTAATGCCAGCTCTGTTTCAGAGGATGGAATTCCCAAACTGTTACCAGGTGTGAGCAGGAGCATGAACGTCACTCCCATCCTGCAGTCACTCCATTGGCTGCCCAATATTTACTGTGCCCAGTTCAAGGTATTGGTTCTCACTTACAAAGCCCTTCACGGCCTTGGTCCAGCATACCTATGGGTCCGCCTCTTCCCTATGCTCCACAGCAGCTTTGCTCTTCTGAACAGGGTCTCCTGCAGGTGCCACCCTGCATATGGGTGAAACCAGCAGCCCATACACAGGCTTTCTCTGTGGTGGCCCCTACCCTGTGGAATGGCCTGCCTGAGGAAGTCAGGAGAGCCCCCACTCTCCTGGCTTTCCGCAGACGATGCAAAACTGAATTATTTAAAAAGGCTTTTTACTCAGATAGGAGGGCTGTATTGTAGGGAGGGGATCTCAGATGGTCTACTAATGAGTTAGGAACCAGAGACCTCACCACGATGTTGTACAGGATTCCTGCTAATGCTACATCTTTGTGAACTTGTATCTATTTCCCCTATGGCATTGTTTATGGAAATGTTCTTGATGTTGACTGTACTAATCTCACACTCTGTAATCTGCCTTGAGTCTCGGTGAGAAAGGCGGACTATAAACGACATAAATAAATACATAAAATAAATACTGCCTTACATGATGAGGGTCTCCCTCCACACTTGCTCTGGGTTTGATACTGGAGTGGCTCTGCATTTAGTTCCTTGTGGGAGAAATTGGAGGTTATTTACATCTCTGAGGAACGCCCCCCCCCCAAAAAAGTCTGGTCATAAGCCTCAACTCCAGAGTGCCTTCCAGACAATGTCTGCTCAGAGCCAGTGTGATGTAATAATTTGTGTCAGAAAAACTAGAGAATGTCAAGGTCACATTGCCCATTTTACCTCAAAGTTCTCTAGATAACCCCTGGCCAATCACACTCCCTCAATCTCTCCTTGCAGGATAATTGCGAGGATCCTCGAAACATAGAGCTGGTAGGGACTCCAGGGGTCATCTAGTCCCACCCCCTGCACAATGCAGGGATTTCACAGCTACCCCCCTTCCCCCAGTAGACCTTGCTCTATGCCCAGAGGAAGGCAAAAAACCTCCAGGATCCCCGGGCAATCTGGCCTGAAAGAAAATTCCTTCTTGACCCCAAAGTGGCAGTCGGCATTACCTCTATCAGACGGAGCAAAGAATCAAGTGTGCTCTCTTGAGTTCCTTAGAGGTAGTTGTGGGGCAGCGTCACCACATCTCCAACAGTCAATGAGAGGAAAACACTCCTGGAGGGTAGAGTAGGAAGTGATGTGGCACCGTGAATGGGGAAGTGGGAACTTCTCAGGGCTTTCCGAAGAACAGTGGTATATCCGCCACACTTGGCAACAGCACAGGAGCAGAGCGTAATGCACTTTTAAAATTATTTCTACTGATCTTTTGGAAAGCTTAGAATGGTTTATGTGGGGCTCTCTCATCTTAACTTTCACACAATAATGCCCAATTGGCCTTCAGGCAGTTCCCTGATTTGATTTCTGTTCCCACATCTACACGACAGCATCAACATCGAACCTTTTTTTTTTTTTAATAATAACTTGATTTTATTCAACTTGGTTAAACAGATAACAAATAATAACATAACAATTATAAACATAACAATGCAACAGAACTATACAAACAACCAGCATATATGATAAAGTCATCTCATCAGATTAGAGCATCAACATATTGTCATGTTTACAGTATTGTTCAGAATAACAAGTCTTTTGATACCAGAACTAGCTTACGATGATTCAGGGGCTCCAAAAAAAAGACAAGTGTTTAGGGGGATGGATACCATTAACAATTAAAAATTCAAAAAAAGGGAACCATTTAGACTCAACATCGAACCTTGACAGGTTTAAATGGTGCTCATGTGCCTTTACGCCCTCCCTGCATTCAGCGAGAGATGAGAAGCATTTTATCAGATGAGGGATAGCAAACAGACAGGAGAGGGCAGCAAAGCCACAAGAATTCAGCTGCTTCCGAGAGTGTGGCTATAAAGTTCCCTTCTACTGAGTTGGGCCGCTGGTATTGCCCCCTCTCCACGTTCTGTGTCATGGAAAGGTTTTCTTTCCTGACACGGGCTACCTGATAAGATCCTTGAAGTGGGAGATGCCACAGACCTCTGGATGCAAAGCATGTGCTCCACCACGGAGCCACTGCCCTGCCTAAAAATAGAGAAACAGAGAAAATATACATAAACGTGAGTTCGATTTACATTTTTGGTCTCTTAAATGATGAGAACCTATTCGAATTGCATGTTTGGGTAGCTCATTCATGTTCTATTTCTATGTTGTAGTAATTGTATTTAAACAAAAATAAAATGTGAGATTGTTTTTTAAAGGAAGTTTATTAAACCCTGGTGGATACCTCAGAAAGGTTGGTGTATTTCGATAACAGGATTCAGTATCCCAACGTCTATCGGCACAGTTGATGTAGCTGCGAGAGAGCAGCTGTAGTCTTCACCAGGAGATTGAACTACCATGTGCCGCCAACGAGGTTGAGACAGATGGCTTTTGCCCTGTGTATGCCCTCACATCGTTTCTCTTCCGCAATCTGTCTTGTTCTGCCAAAGTTGTGAGCCCATGAGATGCTGAGCAAAACCTGAAGGATTCAAGACCCACAGTGTGAATCCTGAAACCCGTAGAAGGTATCCAGCTTGCAGGATGCTAACGCTGGATAAAGCAAGGGCAAAAGGGTGTAACTTGGTTTAGAATCGCACTGTCAGTCCTCCAGCCACCTGTCCCTAGCAGAAAGTAAGCCAGAATCTAAAGGGACAGCATAAAAGCACAGAACTGGCTCTGTGGCATTCCTGTGCGAACTCCGACGAAATGTTGACGCATCTTCTTATGAACATTCTGTAGCTGCTTCTTCATCAGACCAGAGGCATAATCCCGCTGACCCCGTTTCCATCACCATTGGAGGCCTCCGGAACATGATGCAATCCATGCAGGTCGTACAAGGCAGCTGGCAATTTTTTAAAAGAAAGAGATATGTCTTCCAGGCACGGCCAGCATCAGACCCAAGGAAATAATCTGGAACATGCTGACATCAGCACCTTGCAGAACAAGCCAAAGTTACAGTCAAGGTTAGAGCCGTTGAGAAAGGGAAATGTTAGCATTCCAAAAGAGATGCCATGATTTCTAGCCATATCCTTTCCCTCTGATGAAGAAAATGAAGTCGGGAGGGAGAAGATGGCAGGCCCAAGGCATGGAGACTTATTGAGTTGTGTTCCTCAGGGTGGAAACACATGATGCTCAAGTGAATCTCATTTCACGGGCTCCCCCTTCCAACTTTCCACGCACTCACTCGCACAGTCACACTTCCATTTGCTCCCCATGAGTACATTCACACGTTTTGTATCGGTTCCTCCTCTACTGCTAAAAGTATCCCAGTTTCCCCCACATCCATTCATTAAAACGCAGATCTTGACATTTTCTCACACCTTAAAGAAATGCAAATTGGCAAGTCCAAGGAACCTACAGGACTTGTTTTCGCAGCGAAAGCAGAGCTGAATCGGCGCTTTGCCCTCTGGAATCACTTGCAGATGGAGAAGTGGTTAGAGTGCCAGAATAGGATCTGGGAGACCCAGGTTCGAATCCCCCCTCTGCCATCGAAGCTTGAAGTGTGACCCTGGGTCACACACACACTCAGTTTCTCCTACCTGACAGGGTTGTTGTCATGAGGATAAAATGGTGGAAGGGAGAACAATGTCATCATAAGCCACTTTGGGTCTCCCATTGGGGAAAAGTGTGGGGCATAAATCTCTCGATCATAAATATAATAGAAGCCAGCACTACACATCTTTTTGGACTGGGGCATATTTTTTAAAAGCCTGCTGTCTTTGCAGAGGAAGGTATGGAGCAAGTCACTCCTTTCTCAGCCCAGCTTTCACCAGCTCCCAGTAACAAGCCAACTAGTCAACTAACTAATAACTGAACAATTGCTCCTATTCATTATTCATTGGCCTCTGGGATCTCCGTGCCACTCACAATTACTCGGCATTCCCTATGAATCATTCAGCTCCTTACAGTTCGTTGCAGCCACATAAAGATCGGAATACATATATTTCACTTAAGAGGTGCCCACTTCAGCTTCCTTCGCGGTTCACCCAGCTTCCGTGCACAATTTTCTTTTCCAGCATTCCAGCCCGCCTCTTCAGCAACAGCTCAGCGGTTGGAGTTTTAAAGATTAATGTAGCACTCATAAGGTGATGGTGGAAGAGCAACTGAGCTGGAGGAACGTCAACCGCATCTTCATGGCAGGATAAAGACAGCAAGAGCTGGTGGGAATTCAGGACGCCTGATACTGACAGCGCACCTTAGGTTCTGGAGAACTCACCAAAGCGGTAATGAAAGAAAGCTTGCTCCTTTGAGGGAAGTTAAATCGGTTCAGGGCACCGAGGAGTCCCACGCAATCCTGGCTGTGCTCTTCTTATTGATCTTCTGCATGGAGAAAGCCATCTCCTTGCTCTTTTGGATTAACAACCTTGCTGACAATAAGCAAGTCCAGGTCTGGATGATACTTTGATGGTATTACCGGCTCAATGCTGAGCATGAGGAAGATCCTACGGACAAACCCTCACGGCACCAGCTCAAGGATTTAAGACAATGGACAAGGCTATTTTTGGCTACTGGCATAAATGGATCAATGGCATGATTAAGGTTGTGCTTAAAAAGTCCAAAAAGTCCTATCATCATCATCAACAACAACAACAGCAACAGCAACAGCAACAGCAACAGCAACAGCAACAACAACAACAACTTCTGAACCCCAAGAAGCCCTCTCTGTGCCTCATTAATGAAAACAGGCAGGATATGTAATAAACCTGTACTATTTCTGACAGCCTTGAGGAAGGGCACCTTAAGAGAATGTCCTTAACTTACAAGGCAACTGGAAAAAAAACATTTCCACCCCCGAACCCCAACCCTCGAGATTAGCCGTGGTTAGATTGATTGATTTGCTTTATTGGTCTTATCGTCCGCTCTCCCTGCAAATGGGCTCAGAGTGGATAAACATCAACATTAAAATTCACATTAAAACCATAAATAAGCATACAATTCAGTAAAAAACAGTCCCAGAAGATCTCTTTCATGGAAACCTACAAATGGCAAGAACTTCCATCACACAGAGACTTCTTGATATTGAGTTACAAAATGAAGCTGCTCTGCTGCCCAAGAATTTCAAATGTCTAAAATCCAGCCCGTTTTACTGCTGCTTCTTACCTTTCCAACATCACTCATGAGCCTTAGAGCCAAGCTACAAGTGACGCCTGACACAGGTTGGACACTTGTCAGCTTGCCACAAGTTTTGATGGGAAATGTAGGCATCCTGGTCTTGCAGCTGTAATAGAGAGCCAAGGTGTAAAACCAGGAAGCCTACATTTCCCATCCAAACTTGAGGCAAGCTGACAAGTGTCCAACCTGTGTAAGATGTCACTTGTAGCTTAGCTCTAAGATGGGCATTCCCCAGAGCCCAATTTGAGGCACTTCCTTCTGCCGTATTGCAGGGTAAATTTGCTCGCGTGCCAATGCATGAACGCCTATGCCCATGCATGACCAACATGGTGGAATCGGTCACTCATGTTCTCTTATTCTGCGAACAGAGGAAAGGGCTTGTCTTATATTGCCTCTCTTGTCTAAATTTAACCCCTTGCAATCTCATCTCAACTTTAGACCAGAAATCTTGTGCAACTTCCTTTTAGAAGACACTCAGAGCTCAGTGACTTATGCTGTGGCCAGATTCTGTTCCTTAGCCATTAGGAAACATAGACTCCTTTTAGCAGAAAATGTGGTATAATTGCTTTTGCCATCTTTTCTTAACTCTCTTTTATCTTCATTGTTTTTATTTCATCAATTCTTCCAGCACTAATGCTCTGATCTCATTGTTATGCCCTGATGTAATAACTTATTTTTTATCGCAGATTTGTTTTGTTTTACTGGCTTTTGCTGTAATAATAAATGACTGAGTAAAAAACAGTTTTGGCTGCCCATATTACTCAACCCCTACCAACACATCCTCATAGGGTGGGAGAGGTGGGCCAATTGGTGGAAAAACCAGGGTGTTACTATTCATTTATCAAATTTACACCAGGATTACCGTAAAAGGGCTGGAGAATCTGGGCCTTTTCAGTCTAGAAAAAAGATGGTTAAGGGGAGACCTGGTAGAAGTTTATAAATTTTTGCGTGGGGTGGAGAAAGCGGGTAGAGAGAGCTTTACTAATGCTACTTGGAAGCACCCGGTGAAGTTGTTGAGAAATGGGTTCAGAGCAGACAACTGGAAATGCTTCTCGACGCAATGACTAAATTAAACTGTGGAATTCACTGCCAGTGCAGGTAGCGAAGGCCATAAGCAGGGCTTTTTTTCAGCAGGAACGCGGTGGAACGGAGTTCCGGCACCTCTTGAAAATGGTCACATGGCCAGTGGCCCCGCCCCCTGATCTCCAGACAGAGGGGAGTTTAGATTGCCCTCCGCGCGGAGGGCAATCTGAACTCCCCTCTGTCTGGAGGTTGGGGGCGGGGCCACTGACCATGTGACCATTTTCTCCGTGGGCAACCCACTGAGTTCCACCACCTCTTTTCCCAGAAAAAAAGCCCTGGCCATAAGTATCACTTTAAATGGGGGTGGATGAGAGATTCATGGAGGACAGCTCCACTGATGGCTGCTAGCCAAGTTGACTGAAGGGAACCCCACATCCAGAGGCAATTAACTCTCGAATACCAGTGCCAGGAGGCAACATTAGGGGAAGGGCTTGGCATCTATGCCCTTTTACTGGCCCTCCATAGTGACCGGTTGGCTACAGTATGAGATAAAGGGTTTATCACAAAGGGTGATAAACACATGGAATTCGTTGCCACAGGAGGTGGTGGCAGCTACAAGCATTGCCAGCTTCAAGAGGGGACTAGACAAATATATGGAGCAGAGGTCCATCAGTGGCTATTAGCCACAGGAGATAGATGGTATTCTCTTTGTGGGGAGGTGGTGCTCTGTTGTCTTGGTGCTGGAAGGAAGGCAGTGGGAGGGCATCTGGTGTCCTGGCCTCACTGACAGTCCTTTAGATGGCACTGGATTTCTAGCCACTGTGTGTGACAGAATGTTGGACTGGATGGGCCACTGGCCTGATCCAACATGGCTTTGCTTATGTTCTTATGTTCTTATAAGGCTGAGCTCTTTTTATGTTAGCTAGCTGTGAGCTTGTTCAAGATTTTCTGTTCCTTGGCTCACGCATCAACCCAAAGGGAGACTGCAATGAAGAAATCAGAAGAAGATTGAGACTTTGAAGAGCAGCTGTGAGGGAGCTAGAGAAGATCCTTAAAGATCTTCTTTAGGCATTCCTAAAATCCATCCTTCCATAAACCTGTATTACCAACTGGATTTCCTAAATGGATAAAAATACTTTACAAACCACCTACACCTTATATTATCAGTATCAGTTCATAGGTTCATTTCCAAAGCCGTCCTAAGTAGAGTTACTCTCCTGTAAACCCATTTTCTATGGACTTACAGTGCAATCATATGGAGAGTTACTCCAGTCTAAGCCGATTGAAGTCGATGGAGTAACTCACTGTTAAAAGGGTGTAACCGCTATAGATTGCTCGTTTCTGATATGCCATAGAACTTGGCAGAGATACTTCCCCCCTCCACCTCAAGTTTGAGTCTCTTATCTGTGCCATCAGACAACCTTCCAAAATTAAAAACATCACAGTTAGTAATTATGAAATCAAAATTGGCTCAATAAGCCGCTGGTGTCCTTCTATTCCTCGTGAATCTTGAGCACCCCATTCCCAACCTAATGGAATTAATAAATCAACTTTGGAATTATATTGGGCTGCAAAATTAATTGGGCTCAGCCTGAGGCAGTTTCTACTGGATGAGTCCCAACGGGCACACAGCAAATTGACCTTTTTGATGACAATCCAGTCTTCTCAAATATGTAGGCGTTATTTCCAGATATGTCTGCAAAACACTCCTATGAAACTCGGATATCCTGTTTATGCCATGTTTAATCCGATCTGAAGAGATGAGCATGATGTACATTTGTAAGAAACATTCTAAAACTGAATAGCAAAGAATCCAGTAGCACCTTTAAGACTAAATAACTTTACTGTAGCATAAGCTTTCGAGAACCACAGCTCTCTTCGTCAGATGCATCTTCGTCATGCATCTGACGAAGAGAGCTGTGGTTCTCGAAAGCTTATGCTACAGTAAAGCTGGTTAGTCTTAAAGGTGCTACTGGACTCTTTACTATTTTGCTACTACAGACTAACACGGCTAACTCCTCTGAATCTAAAACTGAATGGGATGCCACGTAGTTATTTACACTCTGTGTCATTGTTTGACAATTGCTTAACATGTTATATCCTGCCCCACACATCCAGGAGCCAGATACTGGCTCTAATGAGGTGTTGTCTGGTCACACCCTAAATACCAGCTCACATAGCCTGGTTGAGCCAACAGCCCCATGCAGGGAAGAACTGGGGGAAACCGGGACTCAAACTCTGTGGCAAGTAATCCAGCTTGTGACCCAAGCCAGAATTCATGGACAGCCTATTTTCTTTCAGTAAACAAGTCCCACTTTCTGGAGATGCTAGTGGACCTACCAGGAGACTGAGAAGCTCTGCAAGAACGCCAAATGTGAGCAGAGACCTTTAAAGAAACATTTATTGCCCTACAAGTGCTGGCCCTTGCTGGGGCCTGCTCCGCTGTTTAAGAGTGCCGTCTGGCTCAAGTACCTGTCCAAGGTTCTGCAGTTAGTCCTCCAGTTAAGCTTCATTCCCTTTGCTGGTTCCTGCATGAACTTTCCTTTCGCCCGGCCTGCAGGCATCCAATCAACGCTGGACACAACACAGTTTTAAGAAAACTGATCAGCAAGGGCAATGAGCAGCATATGGAATTATATATTTATTTCAAAAAGAGTCCAGTAGCACCTTTAAGACTAACCAATTTTATTGTAGCATAAGCTTTCGAGAATCACGTTCTCTTTGTCAGATGCCTGATATCAGAGAACGTGATTCTCGAAACGTGATTCTCGAACGTGATTCTCGTATTCGAGAACGTGATTCTCAAAAGCTTATGCTACAATAAAATTGGTTAGTCTTAAAGGTGCTACTGGACTCTTTTTGATTTTGCTACCACAGACTAACACGGCTAACTCCTCTGCATTTATTTATTTTATCACATTTCTAAACCGCCCTCCCCGTCAGACAGGCTCAGGGCGGTTTAACAACAGTTTAAAACAATAAAAACATTATAAAAACATTAAAACAGTATATCATAAACAATTAAAATTGGCGGGTATAAAATATTAAAATACAGCATTTTCCTGCATGGGTGGTAGAAGGTCTTCAGTGGTATGGCTGGCGAGAGGACAGCCTAGCTCCCATTGGGATTTTTTTAATATGCCCTGTCTTGGGGTATATCACAACAAATATTTCACGCAAGGCTGAAGAAGGGGTCAAGAATTCTAAAAATGCAGCCGCTGTCTCCTGTGGAGAGGAGGCTTGAAAAATCGGGCCCAACCCAGGAAGACAGACAGACATACACTGCTAGCTAGCTGTCTCAGATTCAATCCATTTACACCTAGCAAATATACTTCACATAGTAGTAACCTGTTAGCCAATGATATGGAAGTTATGGCTACCCAAAATAACAAGTTATCTGTCTAAACTTATATCAGCAACCAAATTATTTAGGTTTTAATTTTTTTGGTCCTCCAAAACAAAATTTAAAGAGCATCCCACGTTATTTTTGTTGAAACAATGGGATCTGACGTGCCTCTGTGCTTAATTAGGAGTTAGTTTTTCACAAGTAATTGCCTGGAAGACCGGAGGCAGAGCTCAGATTGCTGCAATCAAAAAGCAAACATTCTTTATTGCAGATTGTCTTTGGGCTGAATTCACTGCTGCCTGGAAGCTGTGTGTGCGACTTGCCAAATCACTCTTTTGCAAAACTGCTGTAAAGCTGCTCAAAGCAGCAGGGAGTGACACATTCTGCCATAAAGCACCGTGCTGGAAAACATGAAACACGGCACTACACTGCCACAGCAAGAGGATGATACCTACAGCTCAAACACAGTACAACAGCCAAATTGAACTGCCTTATACGAAGTTGGACCATTGGTCTATTAACAACAACAACATTCGATTTATATACCACCCTTCAGGATGACTTAACACCCACTCAGAGCGGTTTACAAAGTATGTTATTATTATCCCCATTACAATCACCCTGTGCGGTGGGTGGGGATGAGAGAGCCCTGAGAGAGCTGTGACTGACCCAAGGTCACCCAGCTGCCTTCAAGCGGAGGAATGGAGAATCAAACCCAGTTCTCCAGATTAGAGTCCCCTCGCTCTTAACCGCTACACCAAACTGGCTCAGAGCAGAACCACAAGTGACAAAAGGCACAGATTGGACACTTGTCAGCTTCCCTCCAGTTTTGTTGGGAAATGTAGGCCTCCTGGTCTCACAGCTTCGCTCTCCGACTGCTGTCCAATGGACTTTTCAACTGTCACTTGTCCAACATTCCGCCAAGCTGCCTACATTTCCCGCCAAAACTTGAGGGAAGCTAACAAGTGTCCAATCTGTGCCTTTTGTCACTTGTGGTTCTGCTCTCAGATGGTTGGTGGTTCTCCAGGAAGTCAAGCCTTTTTAAAACACCTACAACCCAAATTCCTTTTTGCTGCAGAAACCAGGGATTGAACCTAGGGCCTCCTGCAAATGTGGTAAAGCGCAAACTTTTCCCATAAACCCCACAACCCCACCTTTTAATGCAATTGAGGCGTCACCACTGCCAGATGCATTGAATTTGTGTCTGTTCCTTGGAAACCCAAGTCAAAAGATAATCATATGGGACGCAACAAAACTCCATCCTAATTTAGATAATGTATATCTCAATTGGAATATGGAATTAAAAAAACGCAGAGACAACCTTTACAATGGAAATCGGCTCTCTCCAATATATTTTTTTGTGTAAAAATGCTCTTGATTTATGCTTCTGCCTTATTCAGCAAAAGCTTCTACTGAGAATTCATTGGACTCCACTGAGATATTTCAGTGTAGGGATTTTTGGTGGCTGAAGAAATGAAGCCAGCGCTGAGAAGAATTGGCCATGGGCCTACTTTCATGTCTCTTTGGGTACTATATAGTTATTGTCCCATTTTGGAAAGAAATAATAATTAGCATGAACGTGGTTTTAAATGCCTCTTATGTTACGACTATTATATTGGGCTATATTTCTAAACTGTAGGACATGATACCACATTCACAAAGTCTGGTTTTTGAGGGCTGTTAGGAGCCAATCTTTTAACCTGGGATCTTAATCTTTATCCTGCCCTTCTTCCAAGGAGCACAGGATGCCACGTGTGGTTCTCCCCTTCTCAATTTCACCCTCAAAACAACCCTGTAAGGTAGGTTAGGCTGAGAGAGAATCTGTCCCAAGGCATCATCATGACACCAAAAGACGAACCCAAGATGAGCATGTGCTATAAAACTCACAAATCTGTGCTCTCCTTCTCAGTCTAGGCAACTTGTCATTACAGGAAGCCGCCAGAGAGTAGTTATAGCTATGAATTTAAATTGTAAGCTGTTTAGGTTGAAAACTATGGAAAGCTGCCTGGAGCCGTGGGGAAAGCGAGATAAAAATATTTTAATAAATAAACAGCTACTTGGCAAAAAAACAGACTGCCAGTTAAATAAATAAATGGGCTTATGGCCTGCCTGACCCTGGCCTGTCTGTGACTTGCTCACCTGAAATTACTCAGAGTAACTCAAGTCTCTTACTCTGGTGCCTTTAAAGACGTATCTATCCTGGCGTCCTTACCCTCCATCCAAGCATGGTATATAAAACCACATATTAAATCATCCTTATCTTGGCGATAGCGTGGCAAATATATGACAGCACCTGCCTTCACTATAGTCGCATTTGACAAAAGCCTCTTCAATGTTTCATAGCTCAAAGTCTATTTCTACCAGGGAAGCAATTTTGCCCATGTGTTTCTAAGTATCCCCCTTCTAAATATTTCATTAAGGATCTATGCCTCAAGTGGCAGTAAACCAGCTAAAAGCCGAACAAATTTGCAAAGTTATCTGCCCGGGAACAAGTACAGCTCAGTACACGTTCATTTCATAGCTGGAGTTTTCTTTTTTCATGTTATGACATGACAATAGCGAATTACTGAAATGGGAAGACGGAGGGACTTTATTCGGGCAAGCAAATCAAAACGTGTTTTTGCTTCTTTTTGAAAGGAGAGTTGGTCCTCATGATCCGGTAGGCCTGAAATGGAGGTGGAAAGATCTACATATGTCACTTTGAGCTTCTGAGGAGAAGGTGGGACAAAGATATGACAGATATAGGGTTCAGTTTATATTTTTGAACTGTTTTCTGGTTGCCTCCGAGGAAGAATATGTTGCCCTTGAAATAGGTTAGGCATAACTCTTTGGAATGGAAGATGGTTGCCAATCCAATGCCTAATCCAAAAAGAGAAAGAGAGACTCCATCTTCTAGGGAGCAGGAGGAGGGATATTCTTTAGACTGGAAAAGTCAGATAACTGCATTATCGCAGAGATCTCCTTTTGGTTGGGATGGGGGGACGGTTGTGTAGCATTGCTCACAAAAAGATCACCTATTGTGAGCCCTAGGAGCAGAGAAGAGATCCAGTGAGAAACGTGCAAGCTTTTGTCCTTTTACACTTGAAGCACAATGTGTAGAAATGCTCTCCTAGCATCTCCTGCAGGAAATAAAAGGCTACAGATGGGCTTTGCATTTGGCAGGTTCTTCCATTATAATCCTAAGCACCAACCGGGGGACTATTTGCTTGAATGATAGAAACATCATTCTCAGTCCTGCAGATTTCTGTAACGGTTAAACAATCAGAAGAGATATAAAAGCCAGTGCTCGCGCACTAGTGTGAGCGAGACATGCCTCTAGGGAGACAGAGCCGAAACTCATCTATGGTTGCCAACTCTGAGTTGGGAAATTCCTGGAGATTTAGAAGGTGGAGTCTGGAGGAGAGAGGAACCTCAGTAGGGTATAATGCCGTAGAGTCCACAACAGCCATTTTCTCCAGGGAATCTGATTTCTGTAATCTGGAGATCAGTTGTAATTCCAGGAGACTGACAGGTACTCATCGGGAGACTAGCAGTCCTAAACTCCCACCAAAAACAGTCTTTGCCTTTTGATTAGTCGGGGAAAAGTAAAGTGCTGTATTGATTGTTGTTGTTGTTATTGTTTATTTATAATCTGCCTTTCTTACTGAAATCCAAGGTGGATTACATACTGCAAGTGCATACAGTATAATCAATAGCTAAGACATTCACAGAGCAAAAATCCAATATGATCAACAGTTAGGACATTTGATAAAAACAGATTCAATAGGGTATGATAGCCGCAAACGTGAAAACTAGCATAAAGCCGAACACAGAGATGAAACCTTTCTGAATTGAAGCGTAATTAACATGATGACATCTTTAGCAACGTTGAACTACCCAGCAGGAGCTTATCTATATCAGCAGACAGTACTCAGTGGCCTAGTCTATAGTCCTTGTCCCTTACTAAGGCATCTCTTTGAGCTATGACATTTGGGGGACACTGTTGTGATACGGGCAAAACACGATCTTTGTTGCTGATGCCGGGATGCCTGGCCCCTCATTGTCAGGCATTCTGGAAGCAACTGCAAAGCTTTTGCGGAACATGCAAAGAGCGCCGCATTTCCCAGGGGCCTTGACCACATTGAGGTTTTTCCAACCTACGCAAGCCACCTATTGTGTTCTGTCATTTCACAGGTGAAAACACCCACATTCTTGTACCCAAGATCACTACAAGCACCCCGACACACAATTAACCATTGTAGAAATCTTTTCACCTCCTGGTTTTATTGCCATATTCCATGTGCTGTGATCGCCTGTCCCACACATTTCATATCCAGGATACATAATGAGAATTTGACACAGTTCATCTCTGACTGAAGCTCATTGCTTTCCAGAGCTTTCCCTCAACCCAGACAGGTTGAGCAAGTTCCTGAACCAGTTCGTGGTTCATGGATTTAAATGCCTCTTTCTGGCTGCTTAGCAGCAGGGAAAGGGGCATTTAATTGTTTAAAGGGCCCTTTCCTGCCGCTTGGAAGCAGCAGGAAAAGTTTAAATGGTAATTTTTCTGGGGAAATGGCCATTTAAACTGTCCTTTAATATGAACCAAATGAACCAGCAGACCAGTTCATGGAAGATGGCTGTTGTGGGTTTTCCGGGCTGTATTGCCGTGGTCTTGGCATTGTAGTTCCTGACGTTTTGCCAGCAGCTGTGGCTGGTATCTTCAGAGGTGTAGCACCAAAAGACAGAGATCTCTCAGTGTCACAGTGTGGAAAAGATGTAGGTCATTTGTATCTACTCAGGAGGGGTGGGGTTGAGCTGAGTCCATGGAAGTTTGTGGAAATGAGCTTTCACGAACCACTGGGTCGCGAACCACGAACCAGGCTGGTTTGTGGGGGTTTTTGGTTCGTATTCAGGTCCGTGCCCATCTCTACACAGGACTGTTGTGAGGATAAATGGGGGCTGGAGAATAACAGGATCAGTACACCGGCACAAGTTCTTTGGAGAATAAAAATCTAATCAGTTCTTTTTTTAAAAAAATGTAAACATGCTGCAGAAAATTCATTTTTGTTTTCCAATTGGCCAAAGCTTAAACGGTAGTACCAGAAGGCTTTTTCAAGGGTACCTTTGTTTATTTTCTTCTTGCGCCTGTCATAGGTTGGTAGAGTTCTCTTCTTTCCAGATTTTTAAACATCCCAACCCACTTCCGATGGAAAGTCTGTCCCTAAAGCATTTTAATAGATAAACTGGAATGGCTGACATTTTCAGGCCATTAAATGGTCTCGTATTCAAGTCTTTGGTCATAAAGGGAGGCAGGCAGAAATGTTTCTCTCTGGTTTATGAGGAAGTTAGACTTTGAAAGCGTAGAAGAAACACAATAATGATTTGTGCCATTATCAAAATATCACAGCTACAGCACGAATGATATTGTCCTAGGCATAGTACCATAAGATTCCTCACATGACCTCCCCCAGCCCCATTTCTTCTTTTTATAGATGAAATAGGGACATGCTTGCAGCACCCAAAACTTGGAAATTAAAACTGGCTCCCAATGAAGAATCTATTAACTTTTTTTTAGCAGTGGGAAAATGACTGAGCTAAGGAATACCAACACACCAGGGCTAGATAGCTGTCATTGCAACTTGAATCCAAGGCTCCGGTCAGGGCAAGGCCTGTTGCTACATTGAAGACAAAGAGCATGGATTTGAAAATATGGAAAGGAAACAATAGTTCCACCAAGCCTTTAAACTGCTGCTTCAGCTGGCTAAGACTGAGAAGATCATGGCTGGTAAATCCTAGCAGTGACCTCCCACAGATGACTAAAATCAATTGTTGCATTCAGAACAAAACCTGTGTCCCTCCCTGCTTTGTAAGGCCAGTGATCCTGAAATGGCACTTGAGACCAGCCAGGAAAATAAGAATTTGCCCAGAAAAACAGATGACTGGATCAGTCATACTGTCTTTATGTTAAACGTTCACATGTATGTTGTTTGTTGAATAAGGTATCAAAATGTTACAACTTTCAACCAAATGTGTAAATGGTCTTCAGTGGGGAAAACTGTTAAGACACTCGGGGGGGAAAAAGAAAGCAAGGGGCAAAGCTGATAAAGGGCAACTGAAATCTGTTAAGTCTCAAACACTCCCACTATCTTCATTAGGGTAACACATTTAGCAGTTAGCAAGAAATGAAATTGCATCTCCTGATATTCTATATTAGATGATTGCAATCAGGTTTGGAGACATGACTCCCAGTCTAGCTGAAAGAGATGCAATTTTGTACAGAGCTAATTGCTGCATAAATTCCCCTGGCACATACTGCCGAAGTGCTTTGGGAGCGAGTTAGCTAAATTTCAACTGCCCCTTTTTGGTCATCTCTTGCAGACTTTCTGTTGCTGGCATGGCCTTTAAAAAAATTTTTTTTTGCAGAAATACCTGTAGTAGTTAGAGAATCTGGGTTCATTCACATGTGCGAGCCACAGTCAGAAAGTGATGCTCATGCATGCGTGAACCAATGAATGGCATCATGGCCGTGGAAGAGGTCAAGTGCCATTCTGTGTTCCAAAGACAGGACCACCACCCTACACATCCCAAATTTCCATTTGCCACACTCTGTCGGAACGCAATGTTTTAAGCTGTATACAAGGTGGTATCTTACAGTCGAAACACACGAGATGAAATACCTAGGTTCAACTCGTGTTCTCTTACCTAAAGGTTTGTCGGGAAGTGTAGGTGTCCTTGCAGCTTAAAATTTAGCATTTACAGAGCAGCAGAGAGGGAAGTGCAGGTGTCCTTGCAGCTTAAAGTCTCCCGGTGCAGCCAGGCGTTGCTCTGCAGGGCCAGGCCGGGTGAGGCGAAGGGAAAATGCCGTGATGCACCTTGAGAGTGGGAGGAAAGGCGCCCCACGCCTGCACTTAACCTCCTTGCTGCTCTGTAAATGCTAAATTTTAAGCTGCAAGGACGACTGCACTGTAAGTGCTAAACTTTAAGCTGCAAGGATGCCTACACTTCCCGGCAAACCTTTAGGTAAGAGAACACGAGTTGAATCTAGGTATTTTGTCTCGTGTGTTTTGAGTCTTACTCCAAAACGGATCTCCCATATCTTTAAGTCCATCTCAGCCCTTTGCTGGAAAGGATGCAACACCCTTGGTTCTTATATACATTGTTGGTGGGAATGTCCAGTGACTGAATCTTTCTGGCGTCAGATTCATTCCCTGATTTTACAAATCGCAGGAACTGATCTACCTTTTCTCCCAGGATCATTCCTATTGACATATTGGCCAAACTTACAACTGCGGAAAGATAAAACGGAAACCATTAGCATCCTCATTGCAACTGGATCAGTTAACGATAGCTGCACTTTGGAAAAACTCTAAAGCCCCTGGCATAGAGCAGTGGTATAAAGAAGATTGGGATCTGGCTAAGTTAGCGGACAGCATGACAACTTAACAATGCTGATTACAGCACTAAATTTCATACAACCTGGTACCCAATTTTGCAGCATCTCTCGGAAAACGATATAATCCCTCCTAGAACTATCTACAAAAATTTCCTACATTTCCTGGCTGTTTAAAATTATAATATGTTTTTAATAATTTTGATTGTTATGTTTTACTGTATTTTAATGTAATAATAATAAAATAAAATAAAATAAAATAAAATAAAATAAAATAAAATAAAATGATGATGATGATGATGATGATGATGATGATGATGATGATGATGATGATGATGATAAAGAAAAGGGAAGATACGTGTCAGAAAGATGAGTGCAGAGCAATTACCTCACAGAAGCAAGCCTACCAGGCCACAGACTATGGCAGAAAATTCAGTGCGTGCACCCAAAATATCTAACCAACTGGGTGTCAGACATGCTTACTAGATGTCTGCCATACATCAGTTACGTCACCTAGGGCTCCTGTGTGTTGTGTGTGGGCGAAGTGCAACCTCCTGCCAGCTCCTTATCTGTCTCCTCCTGTCCTGTCCTGACGCTTGACCTGACACCTGACACTGGGTCTGACTGAAGATTCCTCACTCAGTTATAATCACTACTCAGATTTCAGTCATGAACAAAATCCATCTGCTATATAAAAAAAGAGATGTGGACAGGTTATAACTTAATGGAATCTTGAATCTAGCTTTGGTAGAGCCTCTTGTCCCACAAAGCAGATGGGATAATTAATACAATGTTTTGGTGGGGAGTGCCCTCAAGTCATAGCTGACTTCTGGCAACCCCTGGTCAGGTTTTCATGGCAAGATCCTAAGAGATAGGTTGCCATTGCCTGCCTTTGCAACCCTGATCTTCATTGGAGGTCTCCCATCCAATTACTAACTAAGGCTGGCCCTGCTTAGCTTCCGAAATCTGATGAGATTGGACTCACCGGGGCTGTCCAGGTCACAGCTAAATGTTGTCAAGTCATAGATGACTTCTGGCAGCCCCTAGTGGGGTTTTCATGGCAAGAGATGAACAGAGGTGGTTTGCCATTGCCTGCCTCTGCAACTCTTGTCTGTGTTGGAGATCTCCCATCCAATTACTAACCAAGGCTGGCCCTACTTAGCTTCTGATATCTGATGAGATCAAACTTACCTGGACTATCCAGGTCAGGGCAATTAAAATATTAAATCCTAAATATGACCCTTACACATGCATTCCATGACCTCCTTTTGGCAGAGGACATTGACGCATAGAAGAAAGACTTCTGTGACTGCCTGCACATCTGGATAAACATCTACATCCATGTTGCAATGCCCAACAAGAGTCCCACTGAACCTGAAGGAGGAGTGTTGTGAGGAAGATGGGACACACATCCCTGTCTGGCCCCAGAAGCAGTCGCACGCAGTGATTTCCACAGGACCCAGCGCTGTACCGGGGCCAATTTTTGCAAAATAACCAATTGCTCACTGGCACAGTAACCACGATAGGGGATGAAAATCCCTACTTGTCAAAGGAAGGTTACTGGAATGATAAAGTTGGAGTTGTGGAATTTTAACCCCTGAGCTTCTTGCCAAATCCTGTGTACCAAACGCCTCCACTTAACTTGCACAAACATAACGCTTCTAAACAATCAGGCTGTGTTCAGAATGCCTAATGGTATGCTTTTCAGCCCATTGTCCTGTTTAAATCATTTCTGTCCCATCTTTTCTCCTTAGACCCAAGGGGGGTAACGTTATGACACAACAAGGTGCAGGAAGACAAATCATTAAGATAAAAATGAACGTGTGTGGTAAAAACAAAAATCAAAAACCCAGTACAAATTAAAAACAACTGGCTGGATTAAAAGCCAGCATGCAGATTATGCTCACAGCCGCACCTGTCTAAGCAGTTTACACACATTAAGGCAACCCACAAGTATTTTTAAAAAATGTCATCTGGGGTGCATGTGCGCAACGGGATATATGCAAACGCCAAAACAAGGACATAGACAGGAAGACACCAATTTTGTGGGATGGTTCTGGGGAATGCTGGCTTTTATACTTCCAAAGAGAGACTCAACTTTTTGTTGTTGTTTGCTTCTCTATTCCAGAAGTTGCCAATGCTTCTTGAAATCTGTTTTGCACTCAATCCACTGACTCTAGCTAAACAGTGCAATTTTATGCTGAGAGCTAAACTACAAGAGAGGAATTACACGAAGACGCACACAGTTTGGTGTAGTGGTTAAGAGCACGGGACTCTAATCTGGAGAGCCGGGTTTGATTCCCCACTCCTCCACAAAGCCAGCTGGGTGACCTTGGGCGAGTCACAGTTCTCTTGAGCTCTCTTAGCCCCACCCACCTCACAGGGTGATTGTTGTGGGGTAATAATAACACTTTGTAAACCGCTCTGAGTGGGCATTAAGTTGTCCTGAAGGGCGGTATATAAATCGAATGTTATTATTATTATGAAGGGAGTTGCAATGTTAGCCGGGAAGCTGAGTTTTAAAAAAGATCAGAAGGCTTTGTCAATTTCCCCTCTCTACAGAGCCAGCAAAGATCACTTCTCCAAGTCAGTATATTTATTATGGTCAGAGACCAAAAGTAATAACATACAACCTACAATCAAGGTAAGTCATATTATTTACAGAGCTGAAGATCGCTTCTCAGAGGGTTTGTTTATTTCCTCTTCGCCTCCTAGAAAGGGAGGTAAATCTGACAGAGCCTTCCAGAGGTGTGGCTCACTTCACGTGAGTGTCCTCGTGTAATTTGTCTCTTGTAGTTTAGCTCTGAGTTACTTCCATCCAAACCTACTGGAGTAATTCTGCGTACGATTGTGCCAGAAGTCCGTAACAACTGGCTTTTCCACCAAGACTACAAATGACATAAGTAACTAACTAACTAAAGATGCCCTGAAATATCTTATTCTGCTGCTCCCATTTTGTACTTAACATCAAGCCTCATGAAGAGTTCTGTGGGATTTGAAAGCTTGCATATTCTTGTCTGTGATATTTTGCTTGGTCCTCCTTAATAAGGAAATACGGGACTGTTTTTTTTTTAATTTAAGTCCATTAGGCTACCTTCCTACTGGCACACTTCCAAAGTAAAAGGATGAGTCCTTTCAAATGCAGGGCTGCCTACTGCAATATACCTACAGCTTGTTACGGAAATACTTATCACTGGAAACCAGAAGAGAAAATGGTCTGCACCACAAAGGGCCTGGAACTGCTCCGTCTCCATTTTTGACATTGCCCACAAAATACGCTGCATCATAGGAAATGGAGTCTGCTACCTGTCCTTTTCAGGTGAGAGATACCTACAGGCAAGCTGTTGGGAGCAAATGCTTTTCCAGCAGTTTGGTCCATGACGTGCTACGGCACAATAGAAGCTGCCTCTTTTTTATCCAGAACTGTTTGCAAAGAAATCACAATAAATTTGATGTGCTTAACTGGAAGATTCAGGCAACCGGGTTTCAGTGCCCAGCTGCTCAGTAGATTGCAAATGAGAATGGCAGGTTTGCCGGGGCTTTTAATAGCTCCCTTTGTTCCATTGTAAATGGGGTTATTACAAAAAAAAAAGTACAGTAGAGGCCTCTTTAGCAAATTAGCACACTCAGGATTATTTTCTGTTTAAGTAGCACAGTACAGCTATAACAGATCATAGTGTAGATTTCTTTAGTTTTTTTTTAGCCAGTGTGCACTTGCAATTAGTTTAATTCTACTAGACTCAAGCCAACTGCAATGTAGGCGTTAAGAGACTTGGCGGTAAGGAAAGTGTTAGAGGTGAGCATATCTTCCCCATTAAAAAAAATTGTATCAGCCAACAGTTTGGGGATCTTTCGCCTCCGACCTATGGCGACCCTAGGAAGGAAAGACCTCCAAAATGTCCTATCATTAACAGACTTGCTCAGATCCTGCAAAGTGGAGGACGTGGCTTCTTTTATTGAGTCAAGCCATCTCGTTTTAGGTCTTCCTCTTTTCCTCCTGCCTTCCACTTTTCCAAGCATTATTGACTTTCCCAGATAATCTTGTCTTCTGATGATGTAGCCAAAGTACGATAGCCTCAGTTTTGTCATTTTAGCTTCTAGAGAGAATTCAGGCTATATTTGATCTAGTACTCACTTATTTGTCTTTTTGGCTGTCCATGGTATCTGCAAAACTCTCCTCCAGCACCACATTTCAAATGAATCAGTTTTCTTCCTGTCAGCTGTCTTCACTGTCCAACTTTCACTTCCGTACATAGTAATGGGGAATATCATGGTTTGGATTATCTTGATCTTGGTTCCCAAAGAGACATCTTTATATTTAAGGATTTTATCTAGCTCACTCACAGCTGCTCTTCCAAGTCTTAATCTTCTGATTTCGTACACGCACATTTTATGATTTTTAGACAGTTATACATACAATGTATAATTGTATGTATAATTTACACATATGTATATATGTGTAAATTACACATATGTATATAAGTATATATATGTGCGTGCATGTGCGTGCGTATACACATATATTTGCACATGCACACACATAATTTATTGTGCACAAATAACACTGGAAATGTGTGTATTTTGTTGTAAAGATTTGATACTAGCAGTATTATCCTAAGCATTGGTTTCAATGGGCTTAGAAGCACATGAAATTCAAAATCATGTTGTTTAAAGAAGGTCCCAATCTTCCTGATGGAGCAAATTGTCCACACCAAAGAAGGGCCACCATCTTAATATCTGCACATGAAAAAGCTGCATTTTTCAGAAAGTTGTGTGCAATTTCCCCAAATGTTAGCATGCATGCATGCATCAAAGGATGACCAGGATGTGTGTGCAAGAAGCTGCTTCTAAGCAGGTGGGAGACTACCAGTATCTTGAGTTGTACAGAAGAGAGATGGTATCACAAAAAAACCACAGAACTATGACCAATAGAACCAGGTAGGAAATTCTATGTTCCAACCAGGGTTGCTACTCAACCAAAATAGAGAGAATCCGATTTGTATCTTTAATAGATGGTTTTATTGTACTAAAAATTGTCAGCCTGTGAAACTTTGTCTATCGAGGGCATAGCTTGAAATACAAAGAACGTGCTTAAACTGTCTTAAAGAATGGCATAAACTCAGCATAATTTCTTGCCCCATCCATTTTGTATAGCAAAGCCCCACGATGTATCACAAACTGCTGTTGAACTCTCCGTTTTGAATACAATCTTTGTGGAATGGAAGCTGTCGCCTCTTGGAACTGTAGATGTTACTTTTACAGGCAGTTTGATCTGCAACAATTAGAGAAACTAATCAACGGGGTTTTTTTGCAATAGATAAACTTCATTGTCATGCTAAGTTTCACAGGCTGAATCCAAAGAGGGGGGGTGGTCTGAGAAGCAATGCAAACCAAAAAAATCACAGGGACCACAATCCAACAATGAAGTTTTATGTTCAGAAGTACAGAACTAAATTTCACACCGCACAGTGAAGAATAAATCAATTTGGCCGGT